>NC_091282.1:1153538480-1153849138 GCF_032444005.1 Ranitomeya imitator
ATTCAGTCATTTTATCAGTATAATTAAGTAAATGGCATGGAGAAAGATGGCTTCAATCATTTTTATGAAATGCTTCTCGTACAGCAAACCAACATTTGGCATTTTTGATCACTTAGGGCACTTTTGTTGTCTGTCATCTTTATTATCATTGCAGCAGAAATCAGTCACTGTCACTTACTCATAAAAAATAAAGTTGGCTACATTGTTTGTGCATTCGAGCACTCTGCCGTGTCCATAAAAACACATGAGATGGATGTGTTTATTTCAGGACCTTACAACAGCATCATCTGATGGAGCATGCAGAAATCATGCAATTGTGGACAATTTGTGGAATTCTGTCACTTGTGTTCACCGCAACATGTATATTCGGGTGAAATCACACATGCAATTTTTCGGCGAGTTTGTGGGTGTTTTTTATGCAGTTTTTTGAGTCAAAGCTAGGAGTAGTCGAAGAGTGTAATAATCCTTGAGGGTGTTGTTCCCCATTGATCACAGGTTAAGGATTGTGTGTCCCTTAACAGAATGGAATAAATATATAGGAGGAACCAGCTGAGGATTAAAATATAGATATTTTATTTGAACAAATAAGGGTTGAGACTCAAGTGGACCCATGGCCACCTAAAGTGCTCTATTTGTGGTATTAACTGTGGGAAAACTAAAGGTAACTTCACACTGAACAACTTAACAACGATATCCCTAGCGATCCATGACGTTGCAGCGTCCTGGATAGCGATATTGTTGTGTTTGACAGGCAGCAGCGATCAGGATCATGCTGTGACATCGTTGGTCGGAGCAGAAAGGCCAGAACTTTATTTCGTCGCTGGATCTCCCGCAGACATCGCTGAATCGGCGTTTGTGATGCCGATTCAGCGATGTCTTCACTGGTAACCAGGGTAAACATCGGGTTACTAAGCGCAGGGCCGCGCTTAGTAACCCAATGTTTACCCTGGTTACCAGTTTAAATGTAAAAAAAAAACAAACACTACATACTTACATTCCGGTGTCTGTCGCGTCATCCGGCGTTCTGCTTCTCTGCACTGTCAGCGCCGGCTGGCCGTAAAGCAGAGCACAGCGGTGACATCACCGCACTGCTTTACTGCTGGCGCTTAGACAGTGCAGGGAAGGTGACGGTGAGGGACGCGACAGACACCGGAATGTAAGTATGTAGTGTTTTTGTTTACATTTACAATGGTAACCAGGGTAAACATCGGGTTACTAAGCGTGGCCCTGCGCTTAGTAACCCGATGTTTACCCTGGTTACCAGGGGACTTCGGCATCGTTGGTTGCTGGAAAGCTGTCTGTGTGACAGCTCTCCAGTGACCACACAACAACGAAACAGCGACGCTGCAGCGATCGGCATCATTGCCTGTGTCGCTTAATGTGACGGTACCTTAAGTGAAGTGATTGCAGTTGTTGCTGCTAAAGGTGGCCAAACCAGTTATTAGGTTTAGGGGGTAATCACTTTTTCATACAGGGCTCTGTAGGTTTGGATTTCTTTTTTCCATTTATAATAAAGACCTTCTTTTAAAAACTGCATTTTATGCTACTTATGTTTGTCTAATATTTATATTTGTTTGGTGATCTGAAACATTTAAGTGTGACAAGCATGCAAAAGAATAGGAAATCAGGAATGGGGCGAACACGTTTTCACAGATAGATAGATAGAGTTGACATCCTGGAGAACCATATTCATGTGTTCTTCAAACATTTCTAATCTTAATTTCCGAGGGACGGGGGGAGATGGAGAGGAAATGTTGTGGTAACTTTCCAACTTTTCCAGTTAATTATGTAATAATCTCTACATTCAGCAGAATGAAAGTTTATTAGTGTAAATTCATGTAACAGACACCATCTAGACTAACACAATCTTTAAAGTGTAACCGTCGTTTTAATTTTTATTCCATAAATCAATAGGACGTATGAAAATTAAAAACTTTGTAAAAGATCTTATAGGAGAAATCTGTTTTTTTCTCCACCAAGACTGATCATTCATTCTGAAAATTCTCATTTCATGGGTAAAATCTGTACTCAGTGTAGACAGATAGTTACTTATTGAGAAATGAGATGGCATTTGGTGTTTATAAAGTTCTATCTATAGGTGAGGAGAGGAGGACATAGAGGCAGAGCTCCTTCCTCCTCCTCCCCTCTATCTACATAGAATATTATCAGTAGTAGTGTTGAGCATTCCGATACCGCAAGTATCGGGTATCGGCCGATACTTGCGGTATCGGAATTCCGATACAGAGATCCGATACTCTTGTGGTATCGGGTATCGGTATCGGTTCCATAGGGATGTGTAAAATAAAGAATTAAAATAAAAAATATTGATATATTCACCTCTCCGGCGGCCCCTGGAGATCACGCTGGTAACCGGCAGGCTTCTTTGTTTAAAATGAGCGCATTTAGGACCTGCGAATGACGTCGCGGCTTCTGATTGGTCGCGTGCCACTCATGTGACCGCCACGTGACCAATCAGAAGCCACAACGTCATTCTCATTCACTAAACTCCTAATTCTAGGAATTTAGGACCTGCGAATGACGTCACGGCTTCTGATTGGTCGCGTGGCGGTCACATGAGCGGCACGCGACCAATCAGAAGCTGCGACGTCATTCGCAGGTCCTAAATGCGCTCATTTTAAACAAAGAAGCCTGCCGGTTACCAGCGTGATGTCCAGGGGCCGCCGGAGAGGTGAATATATCAATATTTTTTATTTTAATTCTTTATTTTACACATTAATATGGATCCCAGGGCCTGAAGGAGAGTTTCCTCTCCTTCAGACCCTGGGAACCATCAGGATACCTTCCAATACTTGGTGTCCCATTGACTTGTATTGGTATCGGATATTGGTATCGGCGATATCCGATATTTTTCGGGTATCGGCCGATACTATCCGATACCGATACTTTCAAGTATCGGACGGTATCGCTCAACACTAATCAGTAGTAATTGCCACCTCCTATCTCAGTAATGTAAAAATCTGTCTTCACTGAAGACAGATTTTACCTGTGAATTGAGAATTTTGAAAATGATCGATCAGTCCTGGCGGAGACAGAAGCGGATTTCTCTGATAAGACGTATTACATAGTTTCATATTTTTACTTGATTTGTGGAATAAAAATTAAAACGACGATTACACTTTAAGCTATACATTATCATTTCTTTGCCTTTTTAAGATCTTAGAGCTTGATGCAGAATATGAAACTACATTTTTTTCAATATGAAAGGCTTCCTTAGCTTTGTAATAAACTATGCCTTGATTCCTGAAGAAAACAAAGTATCTGCCTCACATGATTCATCATTGCAGTAATTATAGGCTCAGTGAATAGATATCCATTCTTTTGCAGCCACACGCTAATTACACATCATACTGTATAAAAAAAAAAATTACACTACAAATTGAACAAAGAAATATCTTCACATGCCACAGAAAATCAGCGTTCGCCGCCGTACAATACTGACACACATATGTTTGCCTTGGAATTGCTCTGTAGGACATTAAAGCACCTTACTGAATAAATCATTAAAGAAGCCTTGGCTTTTCCCACAGAAAGCCGTCGGATCATCTGTTTATCACTATCGGTTCCTTATGCTACAGGCATGTAATGTTGGCTTCCTGTTTTATTTCATGGCTGTTTGCAGAATGAATTGGCTATGTGGGAAGAGACAGAGATGCAATTAATTTTATATCTGATAAATTGCACTGAAAGGAAAATAAATAAGAAACGTTGTGGTGAAACTGCACTTCTCAGAGTTATCTCTGGTGGCTGGAAGGGGCTCAATGAATTATCCAAAAAGAAACGTTCGAAAAAAAAATAGAATATAAATAATTTGCAAGGTGGAACACAATACTATGTCAGAACATGTGAGCACATTCCTGTCTACAGTATTAAGCGTCCAAGAAACCAGACACTTAGTCATTAGTTGAGTCAACATATTCGTACAGTGAACAGCAAGCAAAGCAAATTTGGACAAATTCCCAGTAACATCAAATATTCCTTTGGTATCTGAAAACTGCAAGGACGCCAACCAGAAAACACTCTCCAGTTACATCCAGATAAATTTTAAAGATGAAATCAGTTACACAATTTACAATTCCAGCCAAAAGTGTACAACACAAGCCAATAAAGAGGACAAATAAATCAATATCACACATATCAGGCGGTATCTTACGAGCAATTGTGAGATTTGAAGACATCTCCATTGTGTCAAGGGAAGTGTTGGCAATTGTTGTCCGTCCGGTACGGTACATTAGCCGTACAAATGCAATCATTACAAAAGTTCCTTTGAGGCAAGCACAGGCATGTGTCTTTTATTAGGAAGAAAAAGACAGAGCTTAATCATTTTCTAATTCTTTTCTATTGCAAATTAAAAAAAAAGCATCTCAGGACTTGGACGAATGAATAGGATCTTTCTTAATGAGAATTTCAATATAAGATAATAATAATAATAATGATCAATGGAAAGGCGGAAGCAGTGCCTCGTCCCTCTCGCTTTAATATTTCTCTCATACCTATAGTCATGCAATTTAGTCATTAAATAGAGATAAGACTGACTCTGCGAACTGTGCGCTACCAAGCAAGCAAAATGTATGATCAAACCGATGGGCAGATCTCTGTGGGGGATCTGCTTCAAGTGAAGGAATTTGTGCCGAGTGGCCGAGCAAACATTTGTATTGTGTCAATCGGATTCAAGGGAGCCAGGTTTGTTAAAGAGAGCTAGCATATTTTTATTTTTTTTAATTTTTTTTTAAACTTAGCTCTTAATTAGAGGTTCAAAATGCCCAAAATGTATAAAAATGCTACAGTAAAAGTTCAATAACACATAGGCAGAATTTTACCTATGTTACAAGCTGGCCCTTTCACTTGAGCCAATACAAATTGGATGGGGACATAACACTTTAAAGGGTTAGTGTCATCCTTTATGTAAACACACCACTCCCTTGCTTCCGGACTTCCTGATTGCTTGCTCTCAGCCTTGAATGACTGCGCTAGCAGCACATATGTGAGAGCCTTATCTCTGCAGCATTTTAAGCGCAGCGACACATAACATGTACGGTAATGTCAGCTCAAAGTGCCCTCCAGCAAACCCAGCTAGCTTCAGTATATTGCTTAAAGGCTCTATTAAAAACAGCTATGCTTGTTCGTTCACTGCTGCTAGACAATAGCAGTGGTCGGTCCCCTAGGCAACAGAACTGTAAACAGTAAAATAAAAAATTAGTAATATCAATGGAACAAAGACAAACTTGGAATAGCAAAAGTGTTTGTGTTTACAAGCACTACCACATCAATAAAGGTGGGAATTACCATGTATTGTGATTGCCCTGTCCCTATACATCATGAATATTGTCAGCAGGACATTCAGGGAAGTTGGGTATTGCATTGCTGATACTGATGATTTAAAGGACAGCTGAACAATGAACATTTTGTGTCTTCATCAGCTGATTGGCAGCATGTGTACATGGTTCAAAAATTGGAAGTAAGATATTAAAATTGTAGCTAAGATTTCATTCTCCCTAGCCAAAGATATAGTTTACTCTCTAGTCTTGTATCTCAAGACTAAAGATAAGAGAATTTATTCAAGTGGAATTGAACTGAACAAAAATCCACATTCTCCACGATGCGGATTGTTTTTTGTAATTCATTTCAAGGCAAATTCATCAAAATGGTGGACGGCTGGCTGCCATTTTGCTGAACCATAAGAGGCCAACAAAGATTAAATATAGACAAAAATACTTATACACACCTTACCACTCATCTATTCATCCTATCTGCTCCCCATTAACCCTGTCCAGTCCTCTTTGTAACTTCTAACAATCTCAAGTGCTGAAATCCTAGGCCTTTTCACACTAGACAGGGACTTCCCGCTTTGATGAGGCTCGGAACATTTCTACACAGTCATTCTTAAAGTGGTTTTCCACAAAAAAGTTCATTTTAATCAACAGATCTTGGAATAATAATAACTCCCACTATTTGATAAGAATAATAATTTAATAATAATGTTATTTATATAGCTCCAACATATTCCGCAGCACTTTACAATTATTTGATGTGTTAAATATAATGTTTCTGTGCTGAGATAATCATATAAATGTGCCCCTGCTATTGTACTGTGTAATGGCTGTGTCTGACTGTACAGGAACATGGTCTGATCACACCACAGCTCCTGGGCAGGGGAGGAAGCAAAAGACTATACAAATATTACAGCACGAGATGACAGCTGATTCTTTCTGTGAGGTAAAACATTTCATTACATTTCTACCTTATGCATGCATGAACAATACTGTCCTGGGTCTCATCAAAACTGGAAGTATCAACCTAGTAGGAAGAGGACCAGAAATTCAGCACTGATAAGAAGATGCTACAAGGTGTTAGGGGTCGAATTCCCGCTTCTGCACAGGGGAAATCTCAGGCTGTTTCTGCTGCGGTCTCCCATTCTTCTCCTGCCGCAGTGGAACCTGCTCAGCGGAGACGTTGGTCCTTGCATCTGGCTCAGTCTCTCTCTGTGCTTAGGCTTGCTGTTGCTTTTCCAGCTTTTGCCATTAAAGCCAGTGCTGGGCAGCGGTGAGCGGACGCTTTTGGGACTAAGTACTGCTTTTTCCCTTCTGAGCATGCCCAGGGTGAGATCTCCCATTGGAGATCGAGGGTCACATGCTCAGATGCTGCAGCAGTTCCCATTGCTCCTTTTTTGGAAGGTCCTATACGTGCTGCAGCTATATAAGTTTCGCATGACCGCACGGCCATGCACTACTGTACAATTGTATATGTGTGTTTGTTGATGAGTGCAAGTCGTCCTTGGATACCCTACCCTATTGTATGACTGTTTGCGTAAGGTGTATGGCTGCTATCTAGCGCCCGACTATCCTCACAACGTGTTACACATGAATCAGCGTCCATAGCTGTGACTGCCAGTGCGGCGCCACGCGCCAGTAGTGCGCTTCCTACCCACGTCTGGGTGTCTAGTAGTGTCTGCCAGCACAGCACAATTCGCAGTTCGGTGCTCTTAAACTATTTGTCTCAGTTGCTTATTACACCCAGTTGTGGTGTTCTGTGCAAGTAGTCAAAACGGACTTCTACCCTGAGTCTTGGGACTGAGTTCGCTGACTCCTTGCTTGCACTCATTAGTGCAGTATTGCGGTCCTGTGGCTTAACAGGGTTTGCTTCCACCGCCATATAGCGCTGCCATTTACTAGCAGCAGGTTTTCACCTGCACGGTGGACTCCGGACTGCGAACGCACCTATATTATTTCACCTTATACTTGGTGCGTTCCACCAGTCCTAACACAAGGATTAGATTGGGGATGGTGAGGAGTGGAAGGGCCGTCAAGGTGAGCTGTTATGTAAGTAATTTTTTTATTTTTTATATATTAATATTTTCTATGCTGTGGGATTTGGATAGACCCCACAGCACAATAAAGGAGCATTCAATTTCCAGAGAATAACTTCACAGCGAACTGAATTTCTTTGGAATATCTGTGGAATTTGAAATCTGGTGAATTTGAATGGTACAAGATCCACTCACCTCTACTCAGTGCCATATCCATTGCCAAGGATAGGCATCTTGTGGCTCTCTCCATTGCAACCTCTGCTCTGAATAAATGCACTGCAAAGCCCTCTAGCTAATCACACCACCATTACAATGAACTTTAGTGCCCAGACACCACTTGGCAATTGTTTTCTTTTCATTTATCAACTCTTTTTAAGCACATATATATATTACATGATGTTATTAGCATAAATGGTTTAACTAATCAACTTGCACCTGAGGCGTATCTTGGCCTCATGCAAAATCAACCGGCAACTACCATGTTCTATTTCTAACACTACTATTTAATGCTGCAGAATGACCTTTAGATCCCTAGAGCACCAGATTATGGTTGTGACTGCACTTCCATAGCTTCACTCCTAATTAGTATCACTGTATGGTCTCTCACAGTAGATTTATATCTATAGCCAAAAATACTCAGTCTAATAATAAATAAGCAATATTCATAAATTCAGCAATTTGTGAATAAATATGATTCAGTTTAAAATTCTTTATACCGTACATATTAACCTCAAAGAGAAACATTTCAGTAAGCAGTTTTGATGTTAACCTACTTATGAGATAATATCATGTGAGCGTCATCTATGGACAGAAATAGAACTGCGACATTGCATCCAGTCATTCCGAAACTACTATGAAAAGTTGTAAAAGATCTTGGGCAACTGATTTATCACCTTTTTGTCGTAATGTGAAAAAATAAGCAATTAACACCTCTTTCAATATTGTCTGTTAGACTTTACTTGTTAAATAGCTTCTAATGTTGAAGTTTTGATGATATTTTTGCAATCTTAAGAAACAATTCAAGACAAGCATTCAGATTCCTCCAACCGTTCTGCGCTGCCCATGGGGTGCAAGAACAAATTCTGAACTGAATCAAAATGTTACACAAATTTTTAATCAAAATATGCTCAGAGACCAGTTGTTATTTGCCTTCAACAATAGACCAAACATAAAAAAAGTATTACAATTACAAAGAAAACATCATCCATGTGTATTGTAATGTTACAATGTGAAAAAGTTTGGCTGTCACATATTGTTGTTGAGTCAAAGGACAACATTATAAAAGGCTTCGAGTGTGGATTCATTAGAGGAAAAATTGACCAAAGATTATGTCAATGGATGCCTCTGTATTCTTGTTAACAAAGAGTGTCTGGAAAGGGAAATCGGGCAATATTACATGGACTTCAGTACTATTGGGGCAAATAGCTGAACTTTATGAGAGTGGGGGCTTCCCAACAGAGGAAGATCAGTCATGTTGAATTGGAATTCCTTAAACTTTTGTACATAGGGAACATGGGACCATTAACAGAAATGTCTGATAACAACTTACTGGCCTCCTTATATTGAGAACACATGCATCTTTTGACAACTCAAAGGTGCATGTGTATTTGAGTGTCTGAAGGAGCAGCTATCGGCAAAATGAGCTATTCAAGCTGTACAGACACCTTCAGTTCAGAGTGTTGGTGAAGTCAATACAGAATAATGCACTTGAATGTCAAATATAATCCCCTTTAAGACCCAAGGTTGGCCATGTACATTTTATAGTAGAGTTAACACTATATTAGAGTCATACCAGCTACTTAATCAGATACTATAAAATCCTGGAGAATATCACTTTACAATTGATAGTTCGTGATAGCAGAAAGATATTTAGTACTAAAACCAGTTGTCACTGCTACTGAAACCAAGGTAGTTCCAAAAAGTGGGGAAAAAGCTCTTTGTGTAATATTGTGGCTCTAGTTTCAGTAACAGATTGTGATCTGCTCACCTGAAGAGGTTGTGAATAGCAGGCACAACACTGGAGAGGGTGTGAGTCCACTATAGATGGCTGCAGCTCCAACTGCTGGTTCCTAGGCTGATACTGCTGGAACTGGAAGACTACATAGAAAAATCAGAAAAACCTTTTGGGATATTCCGTGTGTTACTAGTGGATGAAGAGTGTCCAAAATGAGGTAGATGAAGAACTTTTACCGTATTGTGTGTTTTGGAGTTGATCCAACTGAGGAAGGAGTTGAATCAACTCAGAAGCACATAATACAATAAAAAAACTCTTCAGGTTTTGGACATCGTTTATCTATTATCAGTGCCGGAATATCTCACAAATGTTTTCAGATTTTCCAATTTTGACTAAAACCAATGTGCATTCATCAGTTATCTTGTATTGTAGACAATTTACGTTAATGTGTAAAGTCTAGTGGGTATAGTACAAGTTACCTTATCTTTAGACTCATATTTATATAGCCACAATTGGACAGAAAAAAGTAATCCTCACAAGTAGTTATAATGGATTTGCTCGAAATTAAACTGTCTAAGGAATTCACCTACTACTACTAATTGACTTGCAAATATATTGGATTTAACAGAATAATGACCTTCTCGACAATATGTCCTTAAAACAGATCTCCAATTTTATTTTGTTAGTAATGTAATAAATACAATTAAGGCAATTAAACCTTGCCACATAATTGGACATAAAAGGGCTATCCAATATGATCTCACGTCTTCATATCATCATAATTCCGATCAATCTTGGAAAGCTACTATCAATGGAAGAAACCTCAATGTAAAAGCTCATTTCCTCTACATTAATACTAGAGGAAAAGTAAAGCTTAATAGGGTGCCCATTAAACGCAATCCATCCTGCCTCCGTTGCTAAGAGCCTCACTGGACATCATTCTTGGCTTGTTAGCTCAACAAGCTCTAATAAGGCATGAGCAAAGAGATTGTGTGAGGGAAGCAGCCCCTTTAATACTTTATCAAAATATGTCGTTAACATGATATTTCCAAATAATTACTTTGGCAATCTCAGAATTTCTCAACCAACATAAAACGAAGTAGAAGAAACCATCCCCCAAATAACTGGATGGTAGTGTCTTATGATGTGTAGTAACCCTCCATTCCTTTATAAAAATGTCACACATAGTTACAGTTAATGTTCATACTTATTTTCTTTCTTTTCATTTCAAATTGCATACTTTGAACAAGAAGCAATTCAAAGAATATTCTGGGTAGCTCCAGACACAGCTGCAAGTCAGAAACATAAAGAGGTCATCTGGACAATAGTAATTAAGGTGACACCATGCTTATTCAGCTACACACAAAATGTAGATGTTTCCAGAATTGCTGATATAGATCAGTACTTATGTAAGGCAAGATCCACCCAAAAGCACCCTCGAGGCCTGAAAGGAATGTCTTCAAGCTTCCTTATATAGAAAGAATTAAAAAAAACGTTTAGGGTTGTACAGCAACTAGACAGAATTCAGCCTTTTAATCAGTAATAGTCAGTTTCTCGTAATGACTCAAGATGACAAATTTCCTGTTTCAAAAAGCCTCAAGAGCAAAAATTGAAAACTAAGATTGTTTAATGTCTTCCAGAACTTAGTTAATTAAGTCAATCCAACATAAACAGTAAAACAATGGTTTTTCTTGCTCTTTTTTCCATTTGGAATAAAAAACAAAAAACAGTGAATACATAGATACTGTAAACTACAAAGATAATGAAGCAAGAAATTTTTAGGACTATATGTAATCATAGAACTCTAAAAGTATGTTCACACATAGCTTTTATTTTATTTATTTTTTCTGCGTGAATAATGCAGACTCCATCCAGAAAATTATAGCCAAGTATGTGCACATTTTTTATGTGTTTTACATGTTATTTTTTGTGTGATAACCCGTTTAGGCTTGTCACTTAAAAAAAAAATCACCACAGACCAAAAATGCAAGAAAAAAAACATCTGAATGAGTTTTTAGAAATCTCATCTACTTTGCTGTTGCAGATGTTTTGTTCACCGGGAAAAAGTGCAGGGAAGACAATGAAGTACAACTTGAAAACTTGAAGAAACCCTAAAGGTGATTTCTAATATTCCATGTTTTGCAATAGTAGCACATTATTCTTTAATCCCTTTCCGACATCGGGCACTTTTCCGCAACTTTTCAGATATATACAGCTGACATGTGCCCGCAGCACCATGGGTGGGTGGAATCGTGATCCACCCACAGCTGTTTACTAGCTAAATCCAACTGACAATCTCTGACATTGGCATTTAACTCATGCTTACCCAAAGGGCGTCACTAAACCTGCCCATCGGTGACCCTGTCACAGGATTGCGGTCACCGATGGCATGACAACCAGAGGTCTCCAGCAGACTTCAATGGTTGTCATAGCCAGATTGCTATGAGCACCACTCAATGGTCAGCACTCATAGCAGGTGAGCATTTCTGCTACATACAGGTGATCTGATCATTGCCTGTATGTAGCAGAGCCGATCAGACAACTACAGCATCTAATCTCCCATGGACACTATTAAAGCATGTAAAAAGTAAAAAAAAATGTTTAAAAAAAAATTAAAAAATATTAAGTTCAAATCACCCCTTTTCACCCCATTCAATATAAAACATTACAAAAATAAAATGTAAACATATTTTGTATCGCCGAGTTCAGATTCACCCGATTTATCAATATAAAAAATAATTAGTATAGAAATTTACAGCGGCGCTGAGTATAAAAGATCTCGTATTGCTGCGAATTTAGACAACAACCACTTTTTTGTCAAAGAAAAGATATACTTCAAAGAAATAAATTCGCGCACAACGAGATAAAAAAAGGGGGATAGCCCTATGTTTAATAGAAAAACTGATGTAAAAAGACGCAAATATAGTTTAAAGTTCTGACAGTGTAAGAGTATGGATAGCAGAAAGGACCAGAAAATCCAATGCGTTTCGGAAAGAAGCGCTTTCCTTCTTCATGGATGGTCCTTAGTGCCTGCATTAACCCTTATATAGGGGAGGGAGTCCAATCTGCTGATCCTACATAAAACCAAAAAGTTCAAACTCGCTGTTCAGTCCTTTTGGGATGAGGGTATCTAATATGAAGATTCATTTACATTCTGTTCTAGACATAAGTGCAATGCAATTTCCTTTTCTCCATGGTGTTTGTATTTGTTCCAATCCTATTATTTCTATTAAATTTACATCACTGCTATGCTTTTCCACAAAGTGTTTTTTTCTAGTCAGACTTCGTTGTGGGAAAAGTGCAATTATACGTCTGTAGAGTGTTTATTCATATATATGCGTCTTTTTACATAAGTTTTTCTATTAAACATAGGGCTATCCCCCTTTTTTTATCTGGTTGTGCACAAATTTATTTCTTTGAAGTATAAAAAATATTTAACCCGATTTTTAAAGGCGTAACGAGAAAAAAGTCAAAACATCAGAATTAAGTTTTTTGGTCGCAGCAACATTGCAGTAAAATGCGATAACGAGTAATCAAAAGATTATAGCTGCACCAAAATGCTATCAATAAAAATGACAGCTTGGTACGTAAAAAATAAGCCATCGCCCAACCTCAGATCACAAAAAATGGAGACACTACAGGTATCGGAAAATGGCACAATTTTTTTAAAACAAACTTTGGAATTTTTTTCACTACTTACCATATATACTCGAGTATAATCCGACCCGAGTATAAGCCGAAGCACTTAATTTTGCCACGGAAAACTGGGTAAGCTTATTGACTCAAGTATAAGCCGGGTATGCATTGTCCCCTCATCCCTGTCCTGCTATGTGTGGCTTCCTCCCCCATCCCATCCTTGTATGCATGGCTGGGCTCTCCCCATCCTCTCCCATCCTTGTATGCATGGCTGGGCTCCCCCATTCTCTCCCATCCTTGTATGCATGGCTGGGCTCCCCCCATCCTCCCCTGACCTTGTATGCATGGCTGGGCTCCCCCATTCTCTCCCATCCTTGTATGCATGGCTGGGCTTCCCCTGTCCTTCCCCATCCTTGTATGCATGGCTGGGCTTCCCCCATCTTCCCCTGTCATATCCACCCTCTTCACGCGGTCACTGTACGCCCCTGAAACTCCTTTGTCTCAGCACCTATCTGAGTGGAGATGCATGCATATTCATTACCTTAATTACCTTAATGAGTGGTACCACATGACCACTCAGCACAAGAATAGCTGCCGCAACTGGAGAACGGAGATGCAGAGATGTTCAGCGATGGTGCAAGGAGTGTGAGTATGATGTCACAGCCACAGGCTCCTGCCGCTGCTGCGCCACTCCCCTCCCCTGCTGGCTTTCTGGACAATGATTCATGTTTAAGCCAAGGGGGCGTTTTTAGCACAAAAAATATGCTGAAAATAAAATAAAAATAACCTATACATGTTTGGTGTCTATAACCTGGAGAATCATAATGACAGGTCAGTTTTAGCATTTAATGACCATGGTAATAAACTGTTTTCCAGTACATATGTTAAAACCAATGGTGTTGTTCAAAAGTACATCTCGCGCCGCAAAAAGCAAGCCCTCACATGGCCATTTTGACCCAAAAATAAAAGAGTTATGGCTCTGGGAAGAAGGGGAGCAAAAAACGAAAATGCAAAAACAAAAATACCTCTGGTCTTTAAGGGGTTAAAGTACTTCTTATCTACTGCAGAATTTCTTTTCTCAAGAATAAGGGGTACATTTATGGGCATTTGTATGAAAATACCTTTAATTGAGCTTGGCCATATTTTGTCAAGTTTTTTTGCTGAATATGTCAACAGCAAATCTGAGATGATTCCATCATACATAAATGTGATTCTTGAAATATGGAAAGAGTTCTACAAAGTCTGAAAGCTTTTGGAGAGGATGATAAAGACAGAGCATGCAATAATTAGACCGTTGCTTCTCTTTTCTCAAGGAAGCAATAATGGTGCTCAACCCTTATGAAGCACTTAGAAATCTTTCAATAAGGGTTTCCAAGAAATACAAAGTTACTTCAGACCTGGTTGGTGGCTTCACAACACAAAGCAATGGAAAGACCTGTCATTTTTACAGTGAGATATCGAAATAATATTGAGGATTTTTGAGGATGTGAAGATATCCCATAGATATGTGTGAAGTTGAATTCTCTAAAATACTGATTTTTTTTTCCACTCACTCCTTGCAAATTCAGCAATCTGACAGCCAGCTGCACCCGCCATTTTGATCAACCATTTGGTAGAACAATAAAAAATGAGCAGAGACATTTGTGCAATTTGTGTGTACTTGGTTGACACTATTTTGATTAAAACAGCGTAAAAGCCATGCCACCGCGACAAGGTGTACCCAATCGGGATGGACTAACTCTATGTAGTTCTCCTAACTATATGTCAGCCATCTTCAAAAGAGACAAGATGTACAGCCAAACCATATGGTTACAAAAAATAATAATATTACCTGGGGTTTGCACCATGCTGAACTCAGAACACAGACATCTCGTAGGAGTCAATTATATAGTTCGGGAAGGAGAAAGAGAGATTTTACAGCTCAAAACTTTGTGTCACCATTTCTATTGGTTTCGGGTTCAGGCTCAAGTTCTGGTACAGTTCTGGTATCCAACCTGAATTTTGGACTAAAGTTTGTTCGGATCCGATGAACCTGAACATCCAAGGGTCCGCTCATCCCTAGATGACACAACTGGCCATTTATATACTGTCCTTGTAGATTAGAGTTGTGTTTGCAAAAGAGAAAAATACAATTTCTTTACTGCTGACCTAATTATCAAAGATGAATATTGTAGTTCTCAGCATCCAGTTTGTATTTACCATGCCAAACAATCTTGTGACCTTAACCTTACAATTCAGTTGTCCACGGTGTGAAGTTTTTAGATTGTGGTCCATGTGGCAACCTTTACAAAAGAATCTGGCACAGCTCTTCCCGAAATGAAATTCAAGCCATTAATTTTTTTTGCATTCTTGGTTTAAAATGGTGCATTTATGTAGTATTGTGTACTAGAATACTTTTTTAGATTTTGTATTTCTCCTAATGTTAGCTCCATCCAATGTGTAAATGGCAGTTTTGTTAGAATCACAGTTATTTCTAGGCCCATTTTATATCATCCTACCGCATCCTACCAATAATACAACTGCGATCTATAGCTTGGGAGCAAACTGTGATGTATCCATGTCATACATCAAAGAAAACCTTGCTCTGTTAGTGGTATGTACCCTGCAGCACACATAACTGTTATGTCCGACTGTTCTTTTAGCCCTTATTCTATAGACACAATATCTTTTGCTCCCAGTATTATGTCATATCTTCCAGTCCTTAGTCATCTCAGCCAAGATATTACAGAAGGCAAAGATGTCAACCTAGAAACTTGTTTTATTTTCTTACAAGACATCAGCCAGAAAGAATGCCTGCTGTGGTGTTATCTTACCCTGCTTTCAAGATAAAGACCCACGTCTTTCAAATAAATTGACAATTTCAGAGTTCATGTCTACATTCTGTTTATACAGAGATATAATCTCCTCTGCAATCCCACATTGAAGGGAATAATTACATTACACTACCTATGTAACTCTATGGATCAAGGCTACAGATAGGATTCAGTTTCTCTTTAACTGCGCGGCTAGCCTCGTTTGAAGACCGATGACAACTGTTTTGTTTCCCTTGTGTCACATTTCATGCCCTAGACATTGCATTATGCCCTATTAATGTTGGGGTTTTCCATTTCACACTGCAGATAGTGGTTGGTCTGATTAATATATAGCAAAGAAAAAAAAATATTCTGAATGGATTGCCTTGTGAAGACCACCAATACTTTAATTGAATTCAGTCTAAATTAATTAAATACCGTGTGTCCGACTTCAAAGAACCTTGTTGATGACTGGTTATTATCCTCTGGAGAAGAAAATGCCAGCTATACTTTTTGGAATATGGTAGAATAACTGTGATATTATATACTCACAATAAATATGTATGCCATTCCTTGTAATACGTGGATAGTCCAGGTCTATTTAAGCTCTTACTAATAGTGGAGAGTCCTGAGCCAGGAAACTCTCTTCTATGGCGAATGAGCACATGAAAATGGGCAGTCTACACGAGACACCATCACTCAGACAAGATGGACTATATCGACAATAATGTATTCACAACTTATATCCCGATTTATTTAAAAGATGTCCAAACACATTAGACTTATGTAAGCCAAACCTGTCATCACACCAATCTCTGCATAAGACATATTTAACCAACAGTCCTACGGTCTGTTTTGAGGGGAAAAAAATGATTGAGCATGTTGCACTTAACTTGTCTGAGCTTTGTTTCCAAGGGAGATAAGCCACGCCAGAAATGTCTGGCAGAAATATACTACTACCACTCTCATCATTAGGAATATATGAGTGATGTTCCTAACTATAAATGCAGGCATATGAGGAGTACAGTTTCGGAAGAACCATATTTTGACTGACAGCTGCTGAAAAAGTATGACAACCTTTATAGGGAACCTTTCACTTGATTTTGAATGACTACCACCAGCCCATCTAAATGCAACTGGGGTCTAAGATTTTAAACATATCACTGTCAGAATAAAGTGATTTGATAATAGGCAGTTAAAGAGAATATGAATATGAGAATATAAATTACCTGAGAAGAGTCCATGAGAGATAGAACCACCGCAAAAATGAAGCCAAGAACAGTCCACCTTACTTTACTGCAATGAGATTTCTGGACTTATCTTGACTTAACGCTTATCCTCCCCAATTCTAGAATACCCAGTTTAATCCAAGATGTAGGCTATCTCCTTGTAGAGAGTGATATGCCAGGTCTGGCATGTCAGTATGAGGAGACTTAAAGGCCTTGCATGCTCTTCAGGGAAATTAAATATGTAAATTGGAGATTTAAACACCTTTCAAGCTTAGCCCTTAGAACCAAGTCTTAAGGTACCGTCACACTAAGCGACTCTGCAGCGATACCGACAACGATCCGGATCGCTGCAGCGTCGCTGTTTGGTCGCTGGAGAGCTGTCACACAGACAGCTCTCCAGCGACCAACGATGCCGAGGTCCCCGGTAACCAGGGTAAACATCGGGTTACTAAGCGCAGGGCCGCGCTTAGTAACCCGATGTTTACCCTGATTACCATCGTTAAAGTAAAAAAAACAACCACTACATACTTACCTACCGCTGTCTGTCCTCGGCGCTCTGCTTCTCTGCTCTGGCTGTGAGCGCCGGGCAGCCGGAAAGCAGAGCGGTGACGTCACCGCTCTGCTTTCCGGCCGCTGTGCTCACAGCCAGAGCAGAGAAGCAGAGCGCCGAGGACAGACAGCGGTAGGTAAGTATGTAGCGGTTGTTTTTTTTACTTTAACGATGGTAACCAAGGTAAACATCGGGTTACTAAGCGCGGCCCTGCGCTTAGTAACCCGATGTTTACCCTGGTTACCAGCGAAGACATCGCTGAATCGGTGTCACACACGCCGATTCAGCGATGTCTGCGGGGAGTCCAGCGACGAAACAAAGTTCTGGACTTTCTTCCCCGACCAGCGACAGCACAGCAGGGGCCTGATCGCTGCTGCCTGTCACACTGGACGATATCGCTAGCGAGGACGCTGCAACGTCACGGATCGCTAGCGATATCGTCTAGTGTGACGGTACCTTTAGCTTCTCACCCATTCAAATCAGATATCATACTTTGTACTGACGAGGGGCAATACCCCTAAACACCTTTGTCTACAAATTGAGATTCTGATTTAGCTGTTATGCTTAGTCATATTTCAAGTCTCATTAAATGGTTGAAAATTACTTTTAGGATTGCTACATCCAATAGGTGGCACTAGAGTTCAAGACGTCTTCCTCTCTGAAGAGATAATTTGCAGTTTTGTTAAAGACATTTTGGATATCTAAACCTGTTAGGGGTCGAGTTCCCGCTTCTGCACAGGGGGAATCTCGGGCCACCTCCGCTGCGGTCTCCCATTCTTGTCCAGCCGCAGTGGAGTCTGCTCAGCAAGGACGTCGGTCCCAGCGTCTTGCTCATTCTCACTCTGTTCTGAGAGTTACTGCTGCTTCTCCAGTCTCTGCTATTAAAGTCTGTGCTGGTCAGCAGCGAGCGGACTTCTCTGGGACTAAGTCCTTGTCTGCACGTACAGAGCATGCAGAGCGTAAGGTCTCCCGTTGGAGATCGAGGGTCATGTGCTCAGGCTCTGCAGCACATTCCATTGGTCCTCTTGGCAGGTCCTAGAAGGGCAAAAGTGCTGTGGCCACTTCCTGTGCTGCTGCTATATAACCTGCGCATGACCGCACAGCCATGCGCTAGTATTGTCAAACAATTGCTAATGTGTGTATGTTGTGAGTGCAAGTCGTCCTTGGATACCCCTACCCTATAGTATGACTGTTCGCGGAAGGTGTATGGCTGCTACCTAGCGCCCGACTTAACCTACAGCACTAGTCACACATTATAGCGTCCAGTTGCTGTGACCGCCAGTACGGCGCCGTGCACTTCCTCTGTGCTTTCCTTACCCAAGCCTGGGTGGTTAGTGGCGTTCGTCAGTGCGGCACTGCATGCTCTTCTGTTTCATTTCACACCCAGTTGCGGTGTTGCGCCAGCAAGGGTCTAATTGGACTTCAATCCCAGTCGGGGTTGAGTTCGCTGACTACTTGCTCGCGCTTTAGGTGCGGTACCGCGGTCCTGTGCCTTAACAGGATTGCTTCTTTCACGCTGGGTGAGGTTAACCCACGCGTGTATACTCTAGTGTACCACCATATAGTCTGCTAATTGCTAGCAGCAGGTTTTCACCTGCACGGTGGACCCCGGACTGCGAACGCATCTATACCATCTGTCTTGGTGCGTTCCGCCAGTCCTAACAGAATACTAGCGCCAGGGTCTGGCTAGTAAATGGCGGACGACCAGCGTTTACAGCGGTATATCCAGCAGCTGGAGGGAAGGTTGGCGGCTCTTGAGCGTTCAATCTTAGCTGTGGATGTTACTGCTGTCGCTGTTCAGGCTGCAAGTGTGGCTGCAGCTACCTTGTCCACTTCCGCTCCTGTACCGACGCTATCTCGCCTCCCGCTACCAGAGAAATTTTCTGGTGACAGTAAGTCCTGTAGGGGTTTCGTGAGTCAGTGCTCAATACATCTCGAGCTTCTGGCCTCTCGTTTCCCTACAGAGCAGGCTAAGGTGGGCGTTATAATTTCCTTATTGTCGGACAGGGCGTTGCAGTGGGCTACGCCGCTGTGGGAGCGTGGCGATCATGTGGTGCAGAGTGCTCCGTTATTCCTGAGCACTCTGAAACAGGTCTTTCTAGGACCTCGTGTCACCCATGACACGGCGCTCCAACTGTTGGCACTGACTCAGGGCTCGTCCTTGCTCAGCCTTTTTGCCGTCCATTTCCGCACTCTGGCATCTGAGCTGGAGTGGTCGGATAAAGCCCTTATCCCTATATTTTGGAGGGGGCTGGCTGACCACGTTAAGGATGCTCTGGCCACTAGGGAGATTCCCGCCACACTGAAGGAGTTAATAGCAGTATCTACTCGCATTGACCTCCGTTTTCACGAGCGGAGGTTAGAGCTAGCCCAGTGTAGGCAGAGGTTTCGGCTGGCTCCCACCTTCGCCAAACCTTTGGAATGTCCAGTCCAGGCTCCTGAGTTCCAGGAACCTAAGGTGGTGTCACGAGCGGGATCTAAGTCCCAGACCGCTCGTGCACTCCAGGGTTGCCATGTTTGCCAACAGTCAGGACATCTTGCCACCAGATGTCATCAGCGGTCGAGGAAACGTCAGCGTCTAGTGGTAGTAGGTGGAGGTGCACTAGACACTGCGACGTTTGCCTCCAAATTGTCCTTTAAGGGGACAATTACCTTTGGCTCATCCTCCCACTCGGTAGACCTCTGCGTGGATTCTGGGGCGGAGGGCAATTTTATGTCTTCTGCCTTCGCCCAACGTCACGCAATACCCCTGGTTATACTATCTCAACCAGTAACGGTACGAGTGGTGAATGGGTCGACACTCCCCGCACAGATAACACATCAGACCATCCCTGTTACTCTGTCCCTGTCGCCATCCCATCAGGAGATTATTTCTCTGCTCGTCATTCCTGAGGGTATTGATGAGGTCCTGTTGGGGATACCTTGGCTACAGTACCACTCTCCTCACATCGAGTGGTCCTCAGGCAGAATTCTGGGATGGGGTGAATCATGTGGGGGTAGGTGTCACCGAGAGTGCGTTCAGGTTGCTACTACTGAGGTACCCGCAGATCTATCCTCTCTCCCCAAGCAATATTGGTCTTACGCAGACGTGTTCTCCAAGAAGGCGGCGGAGACCCTTCCGCCCCATCGCCCCTATGACTGTCCTATCGATCTCTTGCCTGGTGCGGAGCCTCCCCGGGGTCGAGTTTATCCATTATCTCTCCCGGAGACGGAGGCCATGTCTCAGTACATTCAAGAGAATCTGGCAAGAGGGTTTATCAGGAAGTCAGTGTCACCTGCTGGGGCAGGGTTCTTCTTCGTGCAGAAGAAGAATGGGGAGCTACGTCCATGCATAGACTACAGGGGTCTTAACGCTATCACCGTTAAGAACAAGTATCCTTTGCCCTTGATATCTGAGCTCTTCGATAGGCTTCGGGGAGCAAGGGTATTTACTAAATTAGATCTGCGGGGTGCTTACAACCTGATTCACATCCGTGAGGGGGACGAATGGAAAACGGCGTTTAACACCAGAGATGGGCACTATGAGTATCTGGTGATGCCCTTCGGGCTCTGTAATGCCCCAGCCGTTTTTCAAAACTTTGTCAACGACATCTTCCGGGATATTCTTTCCACCTCAGTTGTAGTCTATCTGGATGATATTCTCATCTTTTCTCCAGATATTGACTCCCACCGGAGAGATGTTGGCAGAGTCTTCGACCTCCTACGGGCAAACTCTCTTTAGGCTAAGTTGGAGAAGTGTATGTTTGATCAGGAGTCTTTGCCGTTCCTGGGCTATATCATCTCCGCCCAGGGATTGGCTATGGATCCTGCCAAACTACAGGCTGTGATGGACTGGCAAGAGCCCCATTCTCTTAAAGCGGTGCAGCGCTTTATGGGGTTCATTAACTATTACCGCCAGTTCATTCCCCACTTCTCAACTCTGGTAGCTCCCTTGGTAGCCCTCACCAAGAAGGGAGCGAATCCTAAATTGTGGTCGGAAGAGGTCTCCAAGGCCTTCACTTCTATTAAGTCCCACTTTGCAAGCGCTCCCATCTTACATCGTCCCGATGTGGATAAGCCATTCCTAATGGAGGTGGATGCCTCGTCCGTTGGTGCTGGAGCAGTCCTCTACCAGAAGGATGCTCAAGGTCGGAAGCATCCATGCTTCTTCTTCTCTAAGACTTTCTCGCCAGCGGAGAGAAACTACTCCATCGGGGATAGGGAGCTGCTATCAATGAAGTTGGCCTTTTCAGAGTGGAGACATCTTCTGGAAGGTGCGCGGTTTCCCTTCCAGGTATACACTGACCACAAAAATTTGGTCTACTTACAGACAGCCCAGCGGCTAAATTCTCGCCAAGCCAGATGGTCCTTGTTCTTTTCCCGGTTCCACTTTTCTCTTCATTTTCTCGCCGGGGAGAAGAATATTCGTGCTGATGCTCTCTCTCGCTCCCTTATGTCAACTGAAGAGGAGGAAGAGGAGCCTCGGCTTATTGTTCCCTCTGAGAGCCTGAGAACCGTAGCACCGGTTTCGCTTGAGTCTGTGCCTCCGGGCAAGACTTTTGTGCCCATTAATTTGCGACCGGAGGTTCTCTCTTGGGCTCATTCGTCCAGAGTGGGTGGACACTTTGGGACAAAGAGGACCTCTGAGCTACTGGCGAGGACGTACTGGTGGCCGCATATGGTCCGGGATGTCAGGGATTATATTCTGGCGTGTGTCTCCTGCGCCAAAAATAAATCTCCGCGTCAAAGGCCAGCTGGGTTGCTCTATCCCTTGCCGGTGGCAGATAGGCCCTGGGAGATGGTCGGGATGGACTTTGTCGTGGGTTTGCCCAAGTCTCGCGGCTGTACCATCATTTGGGTCATCACCGATCATTTCTCGAAAATGGTGCATTTGGTGCCGCTACCACGGTTACCTTCTGCATGGGCCTTGGCTGCGTTGTTCACTAAGCACATCTTCCGCCTACATGGTATGCCTGACAAAATTGTCAGTGACCGGGGTCCCCAGTTTGCGTCTCGGTTCTGGAGAGAGCTGTGTCGTCTTCTCAGTATTGAGTTGAATCTCTCTTCCGCTTATCATCCCGAGACGAATGGGTTGGTAGAGAGGGCCAACCAGACCTTGGTCACATACCTGCGACATTTTGTTTCAGCCAGGCAGGATGACTGGGCATCCTTGCTATCAAGGGCAGAGTTTGCGCTGAACAACGCCGTAGCCGACTCCACTGGACAAACCCCATTCCTCCTCAACTATGGTCAGCTTCCACGGGTACCTGTGCCTATGCCCGTGTCTTCCGCAGACTCCAGGGTGGCATACTGGGCTGTGGAGGCACGGGATATTTGGGACCGCACTCAGGATGCCATTCGGGCCTCTAAGGAGAGAATGAGGTCCTCCGCCGATGCTCATCGGCGCCCCGCCCCGTCCTTTGCTCCTGGCGACTTTGTGTGGCTCTCCGCCCGTAACATCAGGCTGCGAGTTGAGTCCACTAAATTTGCTCCTCGCTACTTGGGTCCCTTCAAGGTCCTCGAACAGGTTAATCCTGTGGTCTACCGTCTGGCCCTTCCTCCACGCCTTGGTATCACCGACACCTTTCATGTGTCCCTCCTTAAGCCCGTATACATGTCTCGGTTTTCTGAGTCATCTGCCGGGACATCGGGTTCGTCTACGGACGATTTCGAGGTGAACGCTATCTTGGGGTGCAAGGTGGTACGTGGCAAAAAAATTTTTTGGGTGGACTGGAAGGGTTACGGCCCTGAGGATAGGTCCTGGGAGCCTGCTGAGCACATTCGGGCTCCGCAGCTCATTGCTGCCTTCGAACGTAGCGAGGCCCAAGGAGGGGGGGGCCCTAGGAGGGGGGGTAATGTTAGGGGTCGAGTTCCCGCTTCTGCACAGGGGGAATCTCGGGCCACCTCCGCTGCGGTCTCCCATTCTTGTCCAGCTGCAGTGGAGTCTGCTCAGCAAGGACGTCGGTCCCAGCGTCTTGCTCATTCTCACTCTGTTCTGAGAGTTACTGCTGCTTCTCCAGTCTCTGCTATTAAAGACTGTGCTGGTCAGCAGCGAGCGGACTTCTCTGGGACTAAGTCCTTGTCTGCACGTACTGAGCATGCCCAGCGTAAGGTCTCCCGTTGGAGATCGAGGGTCATGTGCTCAGGCTCTGCAGCACATTCCATTGGTCCTCTTAGCAGGTCCTAGAAGGGCAAAAGTGCTGTGGCCACTTCCTGTGCTGCTGCTATATAACCTGCGCATGACCGCACGGCCATGCGCTAGTATTGTCAAACAATTGCTAATGTGTGTATGTTGTGAGTGCAAGTCGTCCTTGGATACCCCTACCCTATAGTATGACTGTTCGCGGAAGGTGTATGGCTGCTACCTAGCGCCCGACTTATCCTACAGCACTAGTCACACATTATAGCGTCCAGTTGCTGTGACCACCAGTACGGCGCCGTGCACTTCCTCTGTGCTTTCCTTACCCAAGCCTGGGTGGTTAGTGGCGTTCGTCAGTGCGGCACTGCATGCTCTTCTGTTTCATTTCACACCCAGTTGCGGTGTTGCGCCAGCAAGGGTCTAATCGGACTTCAATCCCAGTTGGGGTTGAGTTCGCTGACTACTTGCTCACGCCTTAGGTGCGGTACCGCGGTCCTGTGCCTTAACAGGATTGCTTCTTTCACGCTGGGTGAGGTTAACCCACGCGTGTATACTCTAGTGTACCGCCATATAGTCTGCTAATTGCTAGCAGCAGGTTTTCACCTGCACGGTGGACCCCGGACTGCGAACGCATCTATACCATCTGTCTTGGTGCGTTCCGCCAGTCCTAACATAAACCAATGTAACAACCGGCTAATGTATAGTGTTCGTCTAAACAGTTTCCAGATTTCCAATTTCCACCTTGAAAGTAATAATTAATATGACTGAATGATAGAACATGTGCTTTAAATGTTGCCTGTAGTACGTAGATATTTTGAGCTCTTTTGAAGTTAAGAATAATTAACATGTATGACATCTTCGTTGCATTCTAGAATGCTTATTCAGGTCTAGAGCCCTTCTGAAGGTTATAATCCATCTGTCGTATACATGATAACTTCTAGATATTGCTGTAGAAGAAATGCAGTCCATTATTTATTTGTCTAGAGTAAAAAGGTTGAGTATTTTGTAATCTGTTACATGTCTATAGTTCAGAAACGCATGAGACAACCCTGAATAGCAGGGTGCCTTTTTTCATTTAAGGATTTTTTTTTCAAGCTCGGTAAGCACAATAGAGCTATCTTAGTCTCATTAGAATGTCATAATTTCTTGTCTTTGATTTATGGAGAAAAAACCAGTTATCAATTCCATTGAAAACAGATGCCTGAAAGTTCCACCCTTGTCATGTCCACGCTCAGCAATTCATTAATTATACGATTCATGAAAGACTAGATGAAAGCATCAAATTACGGTAACAGAAACTTTAGAAATTATATCCATTTTGGATAATCAATGTGGATTTCTCTGTTTGTTTTAAAGGAGTTGTCCGGGCTCAAAATGTTGATGAACTATGCATAGGATAGCTTGTCAATATCAGTTCAGCCCTTGACTGATACCCACCCCTACCACCAATCAGCTATCATTTGCTCCTCGGCTCAATTTGTAGGGGCCGTTGCAAAATACAGCACAGCAGCTCGTATCAAAAAAGTAAGACTATATTGACTACATAATTTAAAGGTAATGTGTCATCAGTTTTTGAGTTTCTGAATAAATGCCGCCACCTGTATCTGCTCCTCTACTGCATTCCACAAACGTGTCTATCATTTCCTGACTCCCCCTCTATACTATGAAAAATACAATCTTAATTGCTCCCACGCTGTGGCATCTGTGCCTCCTCTCTTCTTCTAATTGCCGTCTTCCGGCTTTGATTGACACACATGACTCATCCTGCGTCATCCACATAGTGAAACAAACTTTCACTTTGCTCTGTCCTATTGCTGGAAAGGCATAACCCATCACTATGCAAGCGTCGAGCAACGTCATTCTGGTGGCAGGGTACGGAATAGCCGAAATTACGTTGCTCGGCACTTGTGCAGTGGTATTTCATGATCTGTATGCATTACGGCAGAGCAAACTGTGCGTATTCGGACCTGTAAGGCCATTACGCAGGCACAAAATCTTGCTTCCTTTATGTAGATGACACAGGATGCATCACCCACATCAATCAAAGCCAGAGGATGGTAATTAGAAGAGAGGAGGCACAGATGCCACAGCAAGGATGCCCATCGGACTGGACCATCCTCATTCAAATACAATGCGGTATCAATTAAAATGGTATTTTTGGGCGTATACAGGGGGGGAGTCAGACACATTTATGGAATTCAGCACAGGAACTGATGAAGATGGTTGGATTTATTCAGAGATTCCAGAGATTCAAAAACTGTTGACAGGTTCCCTTTAATGAAGCAGTAACCAGTTTTTTTCATATATGAACACATACCAACAGCTTCATCAGTGCCAGTTCCACATTCCCCCAAGTTGTATGTTATTCCCTGACTTCTTCCCCTGTATACCTCCAAAAAATTTTTTTAAATTTGCCGGCGCTGTTTGTAAATAAGAACAGTTTGGGCGTCATTGTTGCTGTATCTTTCCCTCCTCTCTGCTGGTAATGGCCTTTCTTCGGCTTTGATTGATGTGAATTATGCATCCTGTGTCATCCACATTGCCCAACAAAATCTTGTGACTGCGCAGGGCTATCGCCGGCTCACTCGTACACTTTGCTCTGCCCTCCCGCGGGCAGAGCATAAAACATAACTGCGTTAACCCAGCGCAGTCACGAGATTTTGTTTGGCTAAGTGGATGATGCAGGACACATTATCCATATTGATCAAAGACAGAGGAAGGCTATTACCAGCGGAGAGGAGGCACAGCGGCCGCAGCAATGACGCCCATTGGACCCGACCATCTGGGTTTCTATAAAGCGCTTGAGAAATTCAAAAATGTTTTTGGGTGTTATAAAGGGCGGGTTCGGAGATAATATACAACTTTGTGGGATGCAGCACAGGCGCTGATGAAGGTAGTGGTATTTGTTCCTGCCAGAAAAAAAGTGGAGAGAGGTTCACTGTAAATGGGAAATTGAGTAGGATCTTTGCTTAGATCTCTCACTTTCCTCTATTACTCCTTCTATTTATGCCATAATAAATTAATAATTGGCCTAAACTTTACTGTAATATCAGTAAGAAGGAAGCCACCCTTTTGATAAGAGGGATGGTAACATCCAGTTGTTAAATTACTCGTACATTTCTAGGAGGAATAATAGAGGAACTTCACAATATAGATTTTTAATAAAAGATGGTAAAGAATTGGCGTTTCATGTGGAAGACAAGTATTTATTGAATCAGACATGTCATGAGCCCTGACATGTTCTCAATAACAGTTCTGGTAGGAAAATATCAGGGATTAAATGAGTGATATGTCAGACTCAATGGCATCTTTTTTTCTCTTCTGGTGACTGATTTAGTGTTTGTACTATGACAAGTCAATGTTCCTTACAAATAAAGACCAGGAAATTGCGGCTTGATATTGAATGTTGTCTGAGTAGAAAGCACCCGGTATTGTGTCTGTGCAGAAAGCTCTACCTCTACATTGTATGTGTCCAATTCTACATCTGTCACTTCTGTGCTCCGCAGCTTTGTCCACTGAAATATCTACTTGCTAAGGAAATAATTAGCTTTTATTGTTCACTCTGATTCCCATTCCAAACAAGAAGCCAAATGAAGAGAATTCGCATTGCTACATTGTCATTATGTCATTAAAACTATAAAACAGAAGCTTCATCCGGATGCGATTTACGACTCCAGCAAACGTTCAATAGAGCACGCCCATATCACTAATCAAGGCTGAGAGACGTGAAGTGTGCATGATTGATACAACATTCCCTTTCACTGTCCAAAAAAAGTCAGTAGGAAGAACGTCTCCAACATTTTTTCGAGCCACTTCTCTGGGTGATAAACAATATAGTTATACTTTATTATTCCCATATAGATTGTCACTCAAACTTCTAAGTCTGCAAAATGGCAAATGTATAAATCAAGGTCATGGCACTCATTTTATAATTAGATAGACTGCTAGGGAATCTGGGAATGATGGGTAATGACGCGAAACACAATATGACTGAGGCTTGCTTATTTATATACAGTAGTCCATGTGCTATTATGGAAGCAGATGGCAGAGCCATTTCATATGTCTGGGAAATTAATTCAGAGGAATGTTTGAAACATTTTTGCCACTGGCCGAAATTGATGTGATGCTGACAATAGAAGAAAATGAAAATATGCTTAACAACCTTACAGAAATGGATATGTTAAGACTTAAGGTTACAAGGGATGTGAAGAAATAGAAACAAAAAATATATGGATGTGTTTTTTTTAGAAACAGTTCACTAGATCACGTGTAAAGTACAGTAGCTCTGTTTGCGATAGTGAAAGGGCTGGACGGGGAAGCAGTCGTGGCCACCAGCATTTGTAACAGTGTGCCCTGACCTCCCATCACATAGACACGCTGCCCATAGCACAGCATACCTGCAGCATCTGGATGTCCTCTGGATTCACTTTAGAACAAACAGAGTCACAGTCCCTTCCAACTTTAACAAGAACTTCTTTACTTGGGCTTGTGCACAGCACGAGATTCTTTACAGTATTGTCATCATCAGGGTATACAGCAGTAAACTCCTCTTCTGTCCCTTTACTTCTCTTTCCACCACTAAGCTCGCTTCCGGGACAGACCTAACCCTTTGATCCCTCAGTGTCTTCTCTGTCCAGCATGCTTGCCTTATGTAGGGGTTCCCTCATTAGCTGTTTTACCTCAGCTCTGAGAGCATCAGCCCACGCAATCATCTGCCACATGATGAGCAACCTGACAGTACTGCTTAGCCCTACTCTACCAGCAACTGCAAACCCACTTAACTGCACTGCCAGCGCTGCTGATATATCTCCCTCCTGAGAAAATCCAGGTCCTGAATATACAGTATGCTGGGTTTTGTGCCTTATCAACGTTACATGGCACAGTATTGCTCAGGGCTAGCTAGCCCTGCTCAGCTAATAGGTGCCCTAGCCCTGACTGACTACAATCAGGAAGTATCCTTCTCCTTATCCCACAATGCTCCTCCTATGTTTAAGTCTTTACTACAATTCCCCGCCTAGTGGCCCATCTGAGATAATGCTCCTTTTTTACATTGCCCCATCTAGGGCAATACACTCTCCCTAAATACAACATGCATATTATGCACGACAACAGTAACATTAAGTGTACACACTATACCAGCATGGCAAACATACTTAAAGGGGTTGGGGAAAAGGTGCAACATGTATTACAACTCCTTACAATAGCATGGTAGCTTTAATTAGAGTTTCTCGGGACATAATTTGATCAAGCCACTCCATATAGAAAGTCCCAGAGGAACCATGGCCTTCAACCTAATGGCTCTTTACAGAGCTGGAATTACACAGAGCCCCCTGATTTGAGTCCATGTGGGTGCTGGGCGGTGGATCAGTCTGGCAAAGAAGCGTCCATATAAGCTCGGTCAAAACCCAAAAAAATAAACAACAAGTAAGAATCATTAGTTAAAGTCCAAAAATTTGCGGCAAACAATTGAATAACATACAGGATCAGGGCATCAGAGGTAAATGTATAGAACAAGGGTTACATATAATCTGTAACTGACAGCTAGAGGCCAAAAATGTTTTATATAGTGTGAGCCTCGTTCAAGACTCACGAGTCCCAGAATATCAAACATCTTCGGCATTGGTACCCCGCGTCACCCACAATGAAGGATCAGTACTGTCTGATGACAGAAGAAGGAGTGGGCGTGAGCATAGACTTGGATGTAACGACAAGCATATATTTAGAATTTAATTTCTGGATTATTGAAATCTAACACGGATCTGCTCTGCATCCATTATGGAAATGCCTTGTATGGCATATCCATATTTTCTATGTATATTTACAAACACACACTATATAAAATGCCCCTTGCCTCTAATTGCCAGTTATAGGTTATATCTCACCCTGGTTCCATCCCTTTACCAACATATAGACTGTACTCCTGTTGGGGCCCAATATTTTGACCATAGGTGACTTTTATATTAGGAACCAGCTATATTAGTATTGAATGTGTTATTTTGACACTTTCTAAGAACTAAGAACATTTTTCTACTAAAAATATAGTTGATACTAGAGAAGACATCATTCCGCAAGAGATGTTTTTAATGACGGTGGTGGGAATTGAACTGGCATTGTATTAGAGTGGAGCATCTGATCTCATCCTACGCTCCCTCATACCCCGGCATCAAATGGCATTGTCAGCTGTTTCAATGAATCTTACCCTGCCGGACTCAGTGAAAGTAGGTTTTATTGAGTTCATAACCCTTGCAGGCGGCTTGTAATTATCTAGGAGCTGGATTACAGGAGATTCTGGTGTGTAGTTGAACTGAATCTATGCCAAACCAAAAACTCCTGAACTTTAGCAAACCATGATTGCTGTAATTACCTTATTCAAACGTAATGAATCATTTCTACACAAGACGGCCAGAAAGGAACAAGGCAGAACAAGGTAGAACAAGTTCAGCTGTTAGCTGCGGTGATATTATTAGCCAATGTTTAGCTGCACTGTTACTGAGAACCTAAAATCATGCTTTCCAGGTTATTAAGAGAAATGCACACAATCTCTATTAAGAGAAGACATTTACACTTTAAGGTCTGGTACATAACAAGCAGCATTATCACCTTGTAGGCTGAGGAATTGAAGTGAATTCTCACCTAAAAAGTGAAAGTCAGTGCTTATATGGATTGTGGATTAGTTATATATTTGAACAGATTAAAATGTCTGTATCATTGAGGATGTTTGAAGTAATGTTTATAAATAAATGTTGCATTATAAAAGCAACCACTAGAGGGAGCTGTTTATATATAGCTACACATGAAACTAATAAGTTAATCTGCATAATGCTCCCTCTAGTGGTGGCTGAAGGTAGTCAAAATGCACAAATTATAAAAGATCACCCCGGGGACAGTTTTTGTATTGTTAACAATAACATGTGTAAGTGTAATGAGTGTAGTTACAAACTTACCAGTTGACATCTTCTGCTGTTTTCAGAGGCGCTCTGGCCCACTTCGGCACCATATGATCTGCCGACTCAGTGCCTGCCATGCTGAGCAGAGGTCACTATTTAAATTTTCTCAAGCCTTGATCTGAGTCTCAAAAGATTTACATTGAGAAAGTAACCGCCACTCCACACAGAAGATAGTGTGATATCTGGCACATTACAAACGTGTTCATGTGATGCCAGACCGGACCATACCGACACTGAAAATACCATAAGACTGTGACTGGTGACTTTATTACTGCACTCATTACACGTACAAACGTTCTTGCTAACAAAGTGTTAAAATGTCACCGGTTTTCTGGTTTCCACTCACACTCCAAAGACATAGTAATAGGAAACTTAAATTGTGAGCCCCAATGGGGATTGTGAACTTAGCTCCTTCATGACCAGAGTTATTTTCGTTTCTGCATTTCGTTTTTTGCTACTTTTTTTTATTTTTCATTCAAAATGGCCATGTGAGGGCTTGTTTTTTGCGAGACAAGTAGCACTTTTGAACGACTTCATTGGTTTTAACATATTGTGTACTGGAAAATAGTAAAATAAAATTCCAAGTGCATTGAAAGTGCAAAAAAATGCAATCCCACAATTGTTTTTATTTTTTTTTACCATGTTCACTAAATGCTAAAACTGACCTGCCATTATGATTCTCCAGGTCATTACGAGTTCAGAGACATCAAACATGTCTAAGTTCTTTTTAAAATAACTGGTGAAAAAATCTGATGTTTTTATTGATACCATTTCGGTGTAGATACGATCTTTTAATCGCTCGCTATTAGTGTTGAGCATTCCGATACCGCAAGTATCGGGTATCGGCCGATACTTGCGGTATCAGAATTCCGATACCGAGTTCCGATACTTTTGTGGTATCGGGAATCGGTATCGGATCCATAGTGATGTGTAAAATAAAGAATTAAAATTAAAAATATTGATATATTCACCTCTCCGGCGGCCCCTGGACATCACCGCGGGTAACCGGCAGGCTTCTTTGTTTAAAATGAGCGCGTTTAGGACCTGAGAATGACGTTGCGGCTTCTGATTGGTCGCGTGCCACTCATGTGACCGCCACGCGACCAATCACAAGCCGCGACGTCATTCTCAGGCACTAAACTCCTCATTCTAGGAATTTAGGACCTGCGAATGATGTCGCGGCTTCTGATTGGTCACGTGGCGGTCACATGAGCGGCACGCGACCAATCAGAAGCCGCGACGTCATTCTCAGGTCCTAAACGCGCTCATTATAAACAAAGAAGCCTGCCGGTTACCCGCGGTGATGTCCAGGGGCCTCCGGAGAGGTGAATATATCAATATTTTTTATTTTAATTCTTTATTTTACACAATAATATGGATCCCAGGGCCTGAAGGAGAGTTTCCTCTCCTTCAGACCCTAGGAACCATCAGGATACCTTCCGATACTTGGTGTCCCATTGACTTGTATTGGTATCGGATATCGGTATCGGCGATATCCGATACTTTTCGGGTATCGGCCGATACTATCCGATACCGATACTTTCAAGTATCGGACGGTATCGCTCAACACTACTCGCTATTGCATTTTATTGCAATCTAGTGGCAACCAAAAAAAAAACATAATTCTGGCGTTTTTAATTATTTTCTCATTACGTCGCTTAGTGATTGGGTTAATTTTTTATATTGATATATCTGGTGATTCTGAAAGCGACCACACATGTGTATATTGAATTTTTTTAATTGTTTTATTTTGAATGGGGCGAAAGTGGGGGTGATTTGAACTTTTATATTTTTGTATTTTTTTAATATTTTTAAAAACATTTTTTTTACTATTTGCATGCTTCAATAGTCTCCATGGGAGACTAGAATCTACAGCTATCTGTTTGCCTCTACTACACACAGTCGATGATTAGTTCGACTGTGTGCAGTAGAAATGCTCACCACCAGGCAGCGCTCATAGCAATCCGGCAGTGATAACCATGGAGTTCTGCAGGAGACCTCTGGCAGTCATGCCGACCCAGCGGTGACCTGCGATCACAAGACGGGGTCACCGATGAGCGGGATTGCCGACGTTCTTCAAGTAAATGTGAGTTAAATGCCACTGTCAGAAATCAACAGCGGCATTTAACTAGTTAACAGTCGCGGGCGGATGGCGATTACACCCGTGGCTGTTAGAAGCACATGTCAGCTGTTCAACACAACTGACATGCTGGGAAAAATGTGGGCTCAGAGCCAGAGCGCACATCAAATGGAGGGATTCTGACACGGTCGTATTATTACACCCAATGTTGGAAAGGGGTCAATGGCGCTATATAAGCAACACACACATATATATATATATATATATATATATATATATATATAAAAATAATAAAAGTACTACTATGTGTGCTGCCAAATTAAATCTGAGACACGTGGAGGTACAGCTTGTGCACACAAAATGCCTACATGTCATTCTTTCATGTTATAGCAAGATATAGGTAGTGGAATACTGGAGATAAATTGATTTATTCCGATATATTTGGAGTTGGCAGAGCATGTTAGTCCTAACATGGGACAAATGGCATTCGACTCCAGATACATTTGTTAGGATAATACTTCGATCTTGATGGATTGGAGTCTTATTTCAACCTGTTGCAATAAAAGTATGGCATGATCGATAAAAAAACATATTTCAAGGTATACCCATACTATTTTGTGTTCACGGCTGACACAGATTCTGATTGACATTCTGATTGGTCCCCGCTATTCCAATTTTTTGCAATACAATTTAAAAAAAAATAAAGTTCAACCAAAAGCTTTGACAGGTTGCAATTCACATCATAATCACTGGGTGGCAACATATAGAAACATATAACATAAATATCTCCTGACAGAGTATCACAAAATCATATTTTATTTCAAAGTTAATAATCATCTAGCACGATATATTGTAGGGTTTGTCAAGACAACAGAAAAGGCAAGAACGACACATCTCTAGCTATGATAAGCGAGCGCTGTGATTTAAAGTCATTTTTCTCTTCTACTGCAGTGTCTGTGGAAGCGTCAGCCATTTCTGTAGTGCTGGTATTCTATTGGGAAAACAGAAAATCATATTTAACTCCCATCTGCAGGAGCTAGAAACATTCTTATTAGTATTCAGGGTAGCAAGATGAAACGATTAATGCACAATTTGTAGATCGCCTTAGTCAAGAGTCTCTGGTATACTGAAGTTCTATACTGGATGCTATAAATGTACTATGACAATATGAATATATTCTATTATAGGATGCCTCTCGCTGCATTATTTATCGTGGCAAGCTCTTAGGCTATTTTTATCTCACCTCACTAAAATTTTAATGGGGCCGTCAAGTGGGAGAACACATACAGTGTTTATGGACGGTTTGTTTTGCTCGCTGTCGTAAAGGTTTTTATACAGAATTGCAACTTACCGGTAAATCAAGTTGCATCGAATATACTTGTATTTACGTGTATGTGCTCCATGTTCTTACAGAATATTCCTCTGGGCCATGGGAAGTTAACAGCTCACTTTGCCTGCAGTCATCCATGTCCCCAGGATGTTTGATAATAATATTACTTAGTCATGCGTTTTTCCAGTCAGCACAATGATTGCAAAACAAATTCTTGGTTGTCAATGCAATATATCCTTGAACTAATAACCTCCTCTTTCTTTTTTCTTTAAAAAAAAATGTAGGTAAATATCTGTAATTTATACCATACCCACAGTGAAGTTTGTAGGTGGGAACAGCATGGTGTAGTGCTGTTTTTCAGCATATGGCACTGGCAAACTTCATATAATTGAAGGAAAGATGAATGGACAAATGTACTGAGACATGTGTGATAAAAATCTACTGCCATCTACCAGAATGGTGAGAACAAAACAAGGGCAGGCATTTCAGCAAGACAATGATGCAAAACACACAGCCTAGGAAACTATCAATTGGTTTCAGAGAAAGAAAATAAAACTGCTAGAATGGCAGAGCCAATCAACTGCCTTGAATCCAATAGAACATTTATGGAAGAAGCTAAAGCTCAGAATTCATAGAAGAAGCCCACGGGACCTTCAGGATTCGAAGAGTGTTTGTGTGAAAGAAGGAGCAATGCATGCGACTAGTTTCTCCCTACATGAGGAATCATGAAACTTTCATCACTGACAATGGTTTTTGTACAAGATACTAAATAAATTTCAGTAACCATGTTCAGTAGTTTTCCCTTTGTAATTTTTTAGTATTATATAGCTTAGTTTATGAACATCTATGGTTTCATTTATTTTCCTGGGTGGATTGGATGGTTGTTGTTACCAACATCAGGTGAGAATTTTTATTTACTTAGAAAATTGGTGACATGTTCAAAACTTATTTGATCAGCAATATATGCAGTATATCAGTGATGAGTGGATTGCTTAGAATTCAAATTCACTCTATTTGCCAAATTGTTCCTAAAAAATTAATTTGTGGTGAAATTTGCTGAAATTGAGTTTTCTGTATTATGCCCTGGAGTCTCTCCAGACCTCAGAGCATAAAAAATGTAGAATGTAAAAAAACAAAACATTCTTATACTCACCTCACCATCCATCCAGTACTCGCTGCTCAATGCCAGCATTCCCATTATAGGCCAGGACCTCAAGCCTTGTCATTGCACATTGAAAGGTAACAGTGCACGGTGCAATATTACACGCAGTGACATTATGACAAGCAGTGACGGCCCAAGGACTCTGATCATGGCTGGAAGTCCTGGCATAGTGAAGAAGAGGCCAAAGATACAGCAGTGAGGTATTATTATTATTTTTTTTTTTGCATCATGTGCCGACCCTAAATGTTTTACTAAAATGGAGGCCAGGCTTTTTTTTTTAAATTTTGTGAATCACAAAACAGATCCCAAAGTGTTCAAATTTTTGTGGATTCGCGAATTTCAGGAAATTAGACTCAAACATCATCCTCTGCAGATCAAACAGCTCATTGCTTCTGCATATGTCTAAATATACATACAGTTGTTGTGCTCAAAACTTTGCATACCCCTGCAAAATTTTTTGCCTTTCTTGGCCTATTTTAGAGAATATGAATGATAACACCAAAACTTTTTCTTCACTCATAGTTAGTGGTTGGGCGAAGCCATTTTTTGTCAAACTACTGTGTTTTCTCTTTTTAAATCACAATGACAACTCAAAACATCCAAATGACCCTGATCAAAAGTTCACATACCCTGGTAAATTCAGCCTGATAACACACACAGAAATTGACACAAATGGGTTTGAATGGCTACTAAATGGATACTAAAGGTAACATCCTCACCTGTGACCTGTTTGCTTGTAATTAGTGTGTGTGCATAAAGCTGAGTGAGTTTCTGGGATCCAGACAGACTCTAGCATCCTTCATCCAGCCAATGATGTTTCTGGATTGTGAGTAATGAGGAAAGCAAAAGAATTGTCAATGTATCTATGGGAAAAGGTAGCTGAACTGTATAAAACAGGAAAGGGATACAAAATGATATCTAAGGAATTGATAATGCCAATCAGCAGCGTTCAAACTGTGATTAACAAATTTAAAATCAGGGGTTCTGTAAAAACAAAACCACGGTCAGTTAGACCAACAAAGATGTCGTCCACAACTGGTAGGAAAATTGTACGGGATGCAAAGAAAAACCCACAAATAATATCAGTTGAAATACAGGACTCTGAAATCTAGCGGTGTGGCTGTTTCAAGATGCAAATCACTCACTTGTCCAGCTCATGCAAATATTGAATGAAGGAGATGAAAATAGAATAAAAATCTTGTCCTGTATTAGTGCATCATAAAAACAAGCTGATGCATTTCAGGCAGTACTGCCCGTAGTCATAGCATGCTCTTCCATTCAATATTTGAATGAGCTGGACAAGTGAGTGATTTGCTTTTTTACCTGAGAGTTGGCTAGCAGGAACTTGGTGGTGATCCGTGCGCTGCACATGTCTATTGAGAATTGTATTCTAATACATCTGGTTGGGTGAGCAGATGAAATCCTAGTATTTGCTGTTTCAAGATGCACAATAAGGAGGCACTTGAAGAAAAATGGGCTGCATGGTCGAGTCACCAGAAGAAAGCCATTACTGCCACAAAGTATCTTGCTTACCATATGCAAAACAGCACAGAGGCAAGCCTCAAAACTTCTGGAACAAGGTAATTTGTGGTCACAAATTGAACTTTATGGCCACAACCATAAACATTACATTTGGAGAGAGGTCAACAAGGCTTATGATGAAAGGAACACCATTCCTACTGTAAAGCACGGAGGTAGATCGCTGATGTTTTGGGGATGGGTGAGCTACAAAGGAACAGGAAACTTGGTCAAAGTTGAAGGAAAGATGAATGCAGCATGTTTTCAGCAAACACTGGTGGCAAATTTGCACTCATCAGCCCCGAATCTGCGTATGGGATGTACTTGGACGTTCCAACATGACAGCAATTCAAAACACAAGGCCAAATTGACCTGTCATGGCAACAGCAAAACAAAGTGAAGGTTCTGAAGTGGCATCTCAGTCTCCTGACCACTATATCATTGAGCCACTCTGGGGAGATCTCAAGCCCGCAGTTCATGCGAAGCAGCCTAGGAATTTACAAAAACTGGTGGCTTTTTGCCAAGAAGAGTGTGCAGCTTTATCATCTGAGAAAATAAAGAACCTCATCCACAACTACCACAAAAGACTTCAACCTGTCATTGATGTTAGAGGGGGCAATGCACGGTATTAAGAAATTGGGTATGTAAACTTTTGATCAGGGTCATTTTGATGTTTTAGGTTGTCATTATGATTTATAAAGCGAAAACACAGTAGTTTGACAATAAATGGCTTCACCCAACAACTAACCATGAGTGGAGAAAAACTTTTGGTGTTATCATTCATATTATCTGAAAAAAGGTCAAAAAAGCAAAAATTCTGCCAAAGTATGTAAACTTTTGAGCATAACTGTATATACTGTATATTATAAACGTATGGATATTGTTTGCCTACAAGACTACACGATCTTCATCTGGGCTAGGAAGCTTTCTGAATAGAAATCTTTGCAGTAACATATTTAAAAAATGAAAACATGGAACAAAAGTGTCAGAACATTTGTCATAAAATCCCAGATCTTTTTTACTCCAGAAACACTGTATAGATAGAAGAATGAAAGATATTTATGAAAACATGTCAACCACTGTGGCTGCAAAACAATATTAAAAAATATTAGTAAAACATGATTATTAAACCTTGACTATCTAACCCCTGATTTACGAATTCTAAGGCACTATTTTTTTTGTTCTGTGTTAGAGGTTAACAGTTTTCTATTTAGATGTGGTTGTTATTTTGAGGGCTTCAGACTCCCCATCAGTATTTATCTTGTGTTTTCTGTTCAGTTTTCCTTACTGTTACTGCCACTATGGATACATTTGTGAGGGTTTTTACTGGTCACTTAGGGTCCACATACCTATGCCAATCCATTTTCAAACATACGATATGATATTATGTAAGGGTACAATGTTTATTTCTTCTAAAGATTGAGTAACAAGTGGTTTTATCTTACGCCAACCAATTAAAGTGCGCAAAGTCCATGTCTTACATATCAGATTACTGTCACCTTATGGCTAACGCGCCCAGACCCAGTAGTCTGCTGCCCCTTTAGAAATGCACTTATTCTCAATATGGCTAAATGTGCTGATTTTCCGTATGGGACAAGGGGAATCAGCCTCCGCCAGACACTTAGAGAGTAAATTATTTCCCCTAATTTTGAAATGAATGAATGTTGAAATTCAACATCTCTGTTCATTCTTTGAACTGCCATCTGCCATCAGGAAAGAGTCAACTGATCCCTCCATTGGGCAATAGTTTAACTTCTCTAGCAAGAATTATTCTGGCTGGGCATTTGTTCCCCCAATAAGGTGCTGCTGGGTAACACGCAACTCACTGCAAACTAATTTCTGGTGACACAAAAAGAAGAACTATCTATAGGCTGTTGGGCCTCTGCAAATTCAACAGTTTTTACAATATTTAAGGCATTTTCAGACATAGATTTAGGACATTTTTAATCTATGCTAATTTATTAAATAACTACATTTTTTTCTGGGTATTAAAATTCAGTTGTTAATTCAGCTAGCTCTAAATAATTAATATTTCACAAGGACACCAAGTTGTAACATTTTCTTCCATGTAGCTACAGCATCTTGCAGGGAATACACAATCACAACTAGCGGAATTCTAGCAAAATGTCTGTTCCCTAGAGCTTTATTTTGGTGCTAAATGATCCCACTGTTCTTAGATATTTTGTTGCCTTGCTGTACCTTTCATTGGCACTTTGTTTTCCCAAAGGGCAAGCTATGTTAGGCGAAGCTTGTTGCTGCATCAATGGCATTTAATAGGGTGGCATATTATGAAATAAGTGAAAGTCACTCCTGCAAAATACTGAATTGTTTTCCTTTTCTGTATATGACAAGATGTTCTCCATGATCAAAAAAATAAAGATAAATAAGGAGAGTCCTGCTGGTAAAGGTTTACAAGGAGCCGAGGAAGGAGAAGGCTCTAGGGATTAGCAGGTAGCGTTGGCCAAGAGCACATCTGCTATCGGTAATAACAGTGCTAATTTTTCATTATAGAACAGTAAACACTGGAAAAAGGTCTAGGGCCTTACAAGGATATAAATACAAGAGAGAGGATTTAAAAAAAATATGTTAGAACCTTCATGGTTGGACATAAACCTGCAAGATGGCAGATTATATTGTAAGGAAAAATGCAACATCTAGAAAAGCAAAACTGACCTTAATAGATTATTGTCCCACACTTCCTGTTTAAAGCACCAATACTAAGTCAATCCCCAATATTGCCAATAACCAGCAACAGGCAATCACAGCCCAGCAGGATGGTATCTTTAAACGCTTATTATATCAATTTTTTTGTATAAAACTTATATTCACAATTCTATAGCTTTTAAAGCAACTATCAACATTACCAACATCACTGGAAAAAGTCCAACATAAAATGGTGTGGACAATATGGCCATCTTCATTGCAATAGTTAGAGCAGAGACGTGGCAAAATGAACAAGACATCCTTTCTTATGGCGATTTTTCGTCCTCCTTTCTCATTTGAAAAGTTTATCAGGGACTTTAAAGGGACACTGTCACCTGAATTTGGAGGGAACAATCTTCAGCCATGGAGGCGGGGTTTTTGGGTGTTTGATTCACCCTTTCCTTACCCGCTGGCTGCATACTGGCTGCAATATTGGATTGAAGTTCATTCTCTGTCCTCTGTAGTACATGCCTGCACAAAGCAATCTTGCCTTGCGCAGGCGTGTACTATGGAGGACAGAGAATAAACTTCAATCCAATATTGCAGCCAGCATGCAGCCAGCGGGTAAGGAAAAGGTGAATCAAACACCCAAAAACCCCGCCTCCATGGCTGAAGATTGTTCCCTCCAAATTCAGGTGACAGTGTCCCTTTAACATTGTTGGCTTATTCTTAGGATAGCTTATCAATTTCAGATTGATGGTGGGGCTCTACCACCAGGCATCCCTGTTTATCAGCTGTCCCTAGTGTCGTCTGGAACTGCTCAATTGCGGAGCTGCCCAGCACAGCTCCATCAAAGGTATAATGGATGCGGTTAGGTGCAGAACATACGCCCCCTATTCAATTTAGTAGGGGGGTGGATGTGCAGTACCAGGCAGCAGCCTCTATTTTTGTTGATGGACACAAGGAGCAGTTGAATAACAGGGAAGCCTCACTAATCAGACACTGATGAACTATCCTAAGGAGAGGCCATCAAAGCTACAGTCCCAGAAAAACTCTTTAATAAAGTTTGATAAAAGAAGCATTGAAATATACTATTTCCACAGTGCTATATTGGCTGTTTGAAAGAAAAATACAAAACCAGTCTCGCATAGAGCAAAGTGATTAAAATGGCATAACTTATTAAAGAAGGCATCCCCTTTCAGAGATTATTGTTACATAGGTTCAAATAGGTAAAATAAATCCAGACTAAGCTGTTACTGATCCTCCGGTACTGTCTCTTGCAGTTGCAGTGACTGTGTGTAGGCTGCAGGAATGACATGTTGACAACACTGCAAGCAATCACTGAGCTCAGTGACTGGCTGCAGTGCTCTTGATATTATCACAGCAGCCTGTACACAATCACTGAAGCAACAGAGAATAGCAGTGCAGGACTTCCAGAAGGTGAGTAACAGATTAGTTTTTGTTATTTTTGTTTTTTTCCCTTGAGCATTTGAAGAAATAATCTTTGAAAAGATACAAACCCTTTAATTCCTGTGCTAACAAATATCATACCTGTTGTGCTACAAACTACAGGTTGAAGATCTGCAAGATATCCTGATAATGTTAAAACAGTGAATGTACAAATACATTAAGAAGGATTAAGAAGAAAGACTGATATATGTGATGGCTAATACAGCCAAAAATGGAATTATAGAAAGGATATGAGAAGACAATTGTTAATTATGATCTAATATGAATTAGCAACCACTCATCTATATATCAATGACTTGTTGTTGTTTTTTTTTAAATCTAATATATAAAGCTGAATGTGTGTGTGTGTGTGTGTGTGTGTGTGTGTGTGTGTGTGTGTGTGTGTATGTCCGGGATTGGCATCTGCACCGTCGCAGCTACAGCCACAAAATTTTGCACAGTCACACGTCTGGACCCCGAGAGCGTCATAGGCTATGTTGTGAGGCGAAATTTTAACCCCGCGCGTTCCAATTCACCAAACAATTTTGCCCCTATCTACATAATGGGAAAAAATGAAAGGAAAAGTGTAGGAGGCAAATTGACAGCTGCCAGCTGTGAACAAGGGGGACTTAAAGAGTGAGAGCGATGGCGCCAAAGAGTATATACCATACAGTTGCTAAGGTGGGGCCTCGACATGGGATACTCACCACACACGGGGATATGAACACACACACAAAATGCGCCACACACTACCACGTGCTTGAACACATATTACCCTCAGCACACAATTCACCACAAATACACCAACCTCGCCACATAAAAGTCGAAACACAAAAGTCGCCACTCAAAACTCGCCACACGCAGAACTCACCACTTGCAAAACTCGCCACAAGTGCAAAACTCACCTTATGGAAAACTCGCCACACGCAAAACTTGCACATGCGGAAAAATTGTCACATGCACAAAAGTTGCAACACATGCAAAAGTTGCCTCACACAAAACTTGCACATACTCAAAAGGCACCACACATAAAACTCGCCACGCGCAAAACTCGCCATGCGCAAAACTTGCTGCACATAACTTGCTACACTAACCTGTCACATGCAACTCGACACACAAAAAGTTGCTACACGCATGTTGCCACACAAAACTCATCTCACAAAAGTCGCTACATGCATGTCGCCACACGCAACTCAACACACACAATTTGACAAAACTCGCCCTAAAACACACACAAGTCTGGTATTATCCTTCAAAAATAAAAATCTGATTAATAAGCAGACAAACTACAACAAATGTACCATATAGGAAATACGGCAGCTGTCAGTCACATGACCTGTCTATTATGTGTATGTGTGAGCTAATATATACTGCCAGGGGGAGGGCTTCCTGTTGGCTGGGGATTTATCAGGCTGCCAATTTAGCTTACAAATACTGAGGTAAAAATACTGAGCAAATAACGTGTGAACGAGGTCTAATACAGGAGGAGATGACACACAGGTATATACTATATACAGGGGAGATGACACACAGATATATACTATATACAGGAGAGATGACACACAGGTATATACTATATAGAGGAGGAGATGACATACAGGTACATATATATACAGGAGGAGATGACATACAGGTATATACTATATACAGGAGGAGATGACATACAGGTATATGCTATATATAGAAGATGACATGCAGGTATATCCTATATACAGGAGGAGATGACACACAGATATATACTATATACAGGGGAGATGACACACAGGTATATACTATATACAGGAGGAGATGACATACAGGTATGTACTATATATAGAAGGAGATGACATTCAGATATATACTATATATAGGGGAGATGACACACAGCAGGTATATACTATATACAGGGGAGATGACATACAGGTATATACTATATACAGGAGATGACATACAGATGTATACTATATATAAGGGAGATGACAAACATGTATATACTGAGGTGACGAGGTGAAAATGAGAGGTGTGAGGTGAAAATGAAAAGGTGGGAGTGCAAAATGAGAGGAGTGAGGAAAAATAGTGGAGTGATCAGAAAATGACAGATGTGAGGTTGAAATGACAAGTGTTAGGGGGGAATGAGAGGAGTGAGGGAGAAAATGAGAGGTGTGAGGGAGAAAATGAGAGATGTGAGGGGGAAAATGAAAGATGTGATTGGGAAAATGAGAGGCGTGATGGGAAAATAAGAGAAGTGAGGTGCTATAACTAACTACAGATATTTACTATGCCCAGGCAACGCCGGGCTCTTCAGCTAGTCAGTTATATAATTGAAAAGACATTGTTTGCACTTTGTTATTTTGCTCCATTTTTCTTTAAAAAGAACCTATCAACAGGATTTAGCCCTATAAACTAAAGGTATAGCTATAATGGCACTGCTGATGAATCTTTTACCTGATGTGAAGGGATCCGCTCAGTGGCTGCTGAATACTCTCCTTATGAAGTTTTTAGAAAATGACGTCTTGTGTTCTTCGGGGTGGGATGTGGAGGCAGGGTCTTCTTCTGTTTCTCCGCCCCCCACCAGCCTCCTCTGTTTCTTGTGCTGGTCACTGATTATTCAGTGACCTGCCTCCTTTTTAAAATTCTGTGCCGCCATCATTGTGTGCGAGGCGCATGCACAGTGGGAGCCGACATCTTTTGTGCAGGACTTCAATAAAATGGCGCCGGAGCGGCGGTGCATGCGCAGATCAGGATTTCAGCTCTAAAATGAGCCAAAATCATGATCTGCAAATGTGGCGCCTCTGGTGCTTTTCTTATAGAAGTCTTGCACAAAGTACACCGGCTCCAACTGCGCACGCGTCGCCCACACAAAGATGGTGGCACCGGCGGCACGGAATTTTTACAATAATAATATTATCAGTGACCTGCACAAGAACCAGAGGAGGCTTGTGGGGGTGCGGAGAAAGATACATAGACCCTGTTCCCTCATTGCATAATTTTCTGAAAACTTTGTAAGGTGAGTATTCAGCAGCCACTGAGTGAATCACTTTATCAGGCATCAGGTTAATCAGCATCACAGTGCCATTATAGCCATGTCTTTATTTTATAGGGCTAAATCCTGCGGACCGGTTCTTTTTAACAAAAATGTCTGATCATTTATATAATATTACTATATATGGGGAATTAAAAGAAAGAAATCAGATAAAAAATAGTTAATTTCTACTGTATACAATAAAAACATCTCCATTTGCCTCCATGGAAGGTTGAAATAGTGTATGGCATATAAGCTAATAAGGGCAGATGGTGGAATCCTTTTTGGTAAGAAGTACATTAAATACTTGAATATGTAGAGGCTTTCTCTCTCTGTATAATGATCTGACTCAGGAGTTGCACTAAATATGCATTTTTAGTTCACAGATGAAGTATGACACAGATTCTAAATATAGCTATGTGTATGAAAATATCCTCAAAATGAATATTTAGCTGAGCACGAAGTACATAGTCACAGGGATAACCTGTACTACATGGTCATTTTCCAACTATTATGGCCAGCTTTAGGCTTAAAAGTTTTTTCCAGGATGTTGATATTGATGGATTATCCCTAGGATAAACTATTAATATCAGATCACTGTCGGTCTGAAACCTGATAATCCCACGATCAGTTGATTGAAGAGGTTAGGCCCTCACAAGCATTACAGCGGCATATGTTTTATAGTGGCCGAGCCTGGTATGACAGCTCAGTTTGATCCAGGTGATGGCACTGCACTACCAGTCATGATTGCTACCATATGTATAGGACTATGCCTGGTAAAAAAAAGATGACTCGGTGCTCATAAGAGAGCTTTGGCCCTTCAATCAGCTGATTAGAATGGGTGCTAAGACCTGGACCTCCGCCAATGTAATATTGATGAACTACTCGAAGAAGAGTGCATCAATATCAATGTCCCAGAAAACTCTCCTAAAGGGAACCTGAACTCTATTCATGCAGTTTGTTCTGTGGACATTATGGCAAAGAGAAAGAAAATCCAAGAAGAACGATATATAGGTTTGTTGGAAAACATTCAGTATAACTTGTATTTTATTCATTAAAATTCCTGGTCTTTATATTCATATGTTACGATATGGAGCATGACTGGAATACAATGTCCAGAGGAGCACAAGCAGGGGACAGCATCAATAGTAGAAATTCTGGGAAGTAGCAATATGAGTTGTAGGAAACAATCCGGAGAGAAGTGGTAACAACCTGGACAAGACAGTTCATAGGGACTGGAGACTAGAATTAGACGGAAGGCTAGACACAATACTCAGTGAGTGAGGGTTTTCATTTGGCTTTAAAGGTGTTTTCCACTACTAGGACAACCTCTTCTCAATCTGAATGTTTGTCCCCATTAAAATAACAACACTCATACCTCCCTTCAGTGCTGGATCGGTTCCTTCGGTGTCGGCACTCGCTTTCTAGGGGCTCACGAGAGGTTGTTAAGTTATGTGATCCCAGCACCAAACCAGCATTGGTGTCACTGTCCCGCCTTTAGACATTTAAGTAATCACCTGGAAGTGGGAGCTTCGGCCGGTCATTAACTTCCTGTTGGTTACTTGTACATCTGATGGTAGGGACAGTGACACCAGCATCTATTGGGTACATGGCTCATGTAATGTAACAACATCGTGTGAGCCCAGAGAACACAAGTGCTGATACCTCTGGTATGAAACCGGCACAGAATGTGAGTATAGGAGTTTTCGTTTTAACAAGGGCAAACAATCCAATTGAGAAGTTGTTTCAGTGGTGGACAACTGTTTAAGTAGGCACAAACAGGAAACATGATGGCTTCCAGAGTTTCAGAAACTGCCATCTTACAAAAGAGCGATTGAAGAGCACAACAGTAGTCTCCAGAGGGAAGGAGTGGAAATTCTGCACAATTATCAAAGTGAATGAAAGCAGCCACCACCAGTGGTCAATCCACAGAAGAACAACAGAATCTTGGCATCATGTGAGTCCAGTGGGTGGGCCTTCTAGTGACTGACAGCCCTCTCTACATACACAATCATGCAGGGAAGACTGTCAATTACTGAATAGGACCACCCACCCGACAAGTTACACTGAATCTTCTCCCACAAAAATGTCCAACAATCTGATCAGATCCTCCTGCTCTATTACATCCTGCCTGTAGATCGGATATCATTTTCAACATGACATTTTCCCTTTAAGAGACTTGCAACCAAAAGACATATAATGAAATGTTCCATGCAATTAAAGAGCATGATTTTATTTATTATTGATCTCCTTATATCACTTTCTGTAAAAAAAAAACCCCAAACTTTATCCCATACAATAAGGAAGATGCGGTGTCACCTAAAGAGTTACTTAAGAAATGTTTTCTCCATCTTCGGATATAATGATATGCGGGATAATTAAGTCTACCTTCTAATCAATGTAACACTTCTGACCAGATTTATCTGCAATAATTTCCTATTTCTGTTTTATGCCTTTCAAGCTTACTCGGAATAAGCGCACAAATTATGCAGTAAATGCTGTCTTGTGAAAGTTTTGTACAAAGGAACATTTTAAAGCACTACATTATGCATGCAGCAAAATATTGCTGGATGGAAAATCAGTCACATAAACACTACTTGGCTCATTATAGCATTAGTCTTTGCACGCTCAAAGTAAAATCTGATGCATTTAACTGTCTCATTCTTAATCACCCCATGAAACTGATTGAAGACAACAAAGCTAATAACACAAACTGTGAACAGAAACTTTGTTTAATTACTCCAAGTTTAATTAGTAGGTATTAAAATAAGAGAATTGACTCAGCCATTGTGTTCATTTACATCTCATATATTTAAAAAATGCAAATAAATATCCTAATAACTGGAGCAGTTTTTTTTTTACAAAGTATGAAAGTCAGTTTGCCGAACTTTATGCATTATTGAGAGAGTCATTCATTTTGGTTAGTCTGTGGTAAACCAGTGCATTAGGTTGTATTGTTGTCAATTCTATTGATATCTTCGCACTTTTATGCAGCATATAATAAATTTCATGCTGATTTTCTTCAGCACAGAAAAAGATTTTTTCTCTAAGAGATAAGTGAGCTGATAAAGCATAATTTCCTAGCCGTAATTCTAGAACGTAATTCCATCAGCCACCACAAACCTTACGCTTTCCCCGAGTTTATTTAAGACTCTAAGGTAGACGTAAGATCAAAGAGCCCAGAATGAGGAGATATTTTACAAATGTAGAGCACTTTATTGATTCCTGTTTTCTAACTAAAAAAGATGGTAATTCTATATCTGCGGAAAATGTATATTTCAAGGACTTCTGCACGGTATTGAGTTTCCTCAGTTGTCAGTTACATTTTATTATAAGACATCCCTTTACTCGGAGTAACGGCAACTATGTATTGATTTAATAAATAATAGATATTTCTGGACTTATTAGCATTTTTTGCTTACCATGTACTATTTGAGCTGCAGAATCTGCCTTTCAAATCTTGAACTAGTCTAAAAATAAACTATTTTATTGTGTTATTTTACTGGATGAAACAATCTTCTCCACATGGGCACTATGTGATCTCGTAACCTTCTTGTGTAGTAGAATGACCATTATACCATTCAAACACCTGCAGTCATGCAATGAAGAGAAACAAGAGACTCAGGGACCCTATTCTAACAATCAGTAGTAATCTCAGTAGCTGTCCCCCTTTCCCAATAATTAGGCATTCATGCAGGGATGGACAAATCATTGGTTCAACATTTGTAGCCACACAAGGGCCTGTAAAGATGCAAATGTACAAGTCCTGGATGGGAGATATGTGTCACCGAGGTGGTTAGCCACGGTGATGTGAGGCTAGAAATTAGTCTCAAATAGTGTTGAGTTTTTTTTTTTATTTTGACAAGAGTTTAGGTCCAGGTTTTAGTAACAGCGAGAAGAGTTGGGTGGGACTGGCCACTCCCTTATCTTCAGTTTGAGGCTTTGAAACTACCTATTTATGACAGTGCAGATGCTTCATTCATGGTCTGTGAGTGAAGGTGTTAACACCTGTGATCCTGGGCAGATTTGTGTGTGGATTCCTTTATAAACGGGTGAGTCCATATATATGCGGGACAATTTATTTTATGTTATACCATTATTCCAGAGAAAGGCTGTTTCTTTTTGCTTTGGGTGAAGGTCCATGGACTGCAATAATTCCACCTCTTTTGCATCAAACAACTTTGTGCCTGTTCCTACCTCAAACCGCTGCCAGAAACAGTGAACAACTTAAAGGCGCAAGAGGCAATTGGGCCCACTTCCACCTAAAAAGAAGGTAGAATTATGCATTTTGATGAGTTATTGGATGGCAAAGGGACCCTATAATGTTTAGTAAACCAGTACATTCATGAACTATACCATGGACATTAATTACTAATTGAACCACATTCTACGAGTTTAACCAATTCAAACTATGAGCATAATGTCAAGCAAGTTTCTTTTAAATCTGACCCAGAAAATAATTGCTTTATAATTGCTTCATTCCTTAACCCTGCTGTACTGTTGGGGTCAATATGACCCGAAATGATTTTTGAGACCCTGTAGATTTTTTTATATGAGGATTTGAAACTAGTGGTAACTTGACTTCTCCTCATTTGTGGAGCTCTATACATTTTTTTTGTGTTTTGTTTTTTTTTGTTTACTTTTTGCTACACGCTGATTGTTACACTTGTACTGTTCGGGTCAATATGACCCGATAGCATTTTATACTGTTCTACAGGTTTCTGATTATTTCTGACTGCAAAAGTTATGTTTTTTTATGTGTACTTCATCTCAAAATGGTGGTGGTTTCACTGTTCTTATCAGTAAACAAGTAATTATCTAGTATTATCCATTTGCTGTTTGTGAGAGAGGAGACTGGTTGTCTATCATTTAAAGGCTGGGGGTTTCACTGTCATCAGTAATCAAGTATTTATTTAATCAAATGCATTTTCAGTTTGTGAGAGAAGACACTGTTGTCTTATAAATTGGACACCAGTCATTTGACTTACACCCTGAAGCTAAGTCCTGTGAAAGAGACACTGGAATCTGTGAGAGAGAGCAGTGAGCTGTGAATACACATCTTTACAGGTATTCTTTTTTTTTTCAAAACTTGGATAAAAATGTTTCTAAAATGTCTATTGACTGATGCTGTGAATACATATCTTTACAACTATTCTTTTCTTTTCCAAACTTAATTAATTAATTAAGGTAATTCTAATGAGCACAATGCACCATGACAATGCCGTAAGTGATAGAGAAGACAGAAAGCCTGACATTATTTTGGATTATAGTGCCACAAAGGCAGCAGTTGATACTTTAGACCAAGCAATATCAACATATACATGCAAACGCAAAACCAATCGGTGGCCAATGATTTTATTTTATAACATACTGGACGTTTCTGCATACAATGCATTTGTCTTATGGAGAGAAATCGACCCCCGATTGGAGACTTGCTAATCACTTCATCTTAACCATAAAGTGTCCCTCAATTTTTGAGCATTTTGAGGACTGTAAGAGCAAAATATAATTACTGTAATAGGAAGAGGACCTAAGACTTTAGTTTCTAAATGTACTCATCTTACAAATACGTTGTTCGCAGATGGGAAAATAACTCTGCTCACATTTGACTTGAGCTGCTACTCTACAACCTCCTGATAAGGACCCCACTTTGTTTTCTTTTCCATTTCTGAAACTGACATTTACACTCGACAAAATGTCAATATGTTAATTAATGCAGCATTGTGAAACCACGGAGACAAAGTAAGAAGATTAGTGCTTTGCATGTTCCCCAATATTACTCGCCTAGTCGGTGTTTTGTCGGGAGGTTTCAGCTCTGAATTTGCAGGGATGTGCTTATTTCTCCACTAAACCTATAGTTTGCGAAGAGCACATTCACAGTAATAAATTCTCAGGGAAAGCAAATGATAAGTGTTTCGGATTTCTGTGGTGCATTATTTAGAAATCTCTTATTTGGCGCCGCTGGTTAAGAGCAAGGTTATAAGAAAGTAGGCTTTTCCCTATAATAGAAAACGCAGCATCAAAGCAATATATTCATTTGCAAAAACACTGTGTTCTTCTTGATGAGAATGGCACTTTAACAATGCAAAGAAAAATTGTTAAATAACATGTTGTTATCACTTTTCACAATTGGAATGCTCAAGCTCAGTGCTGCAAGTAACGGTTATAGATAAACATGTGACCTCAGCAGCAAATTAGTCATGTTTGTTAGAAGATAATTAACGCTTTTAGCCCATTTTATCCAAATCATAGGATGACATTCAAGTCATCAGACCATGATCGAGGAGATGTTTATCAGCTGCTCAGAAACGAGATGACTGGAGATGGAGAAAGTGCAAGATATGAAGTCCATTAGTTATAGCGAAGGCATGATCAGCTTTCTGCTACAACTAGAGGATGAAAGGTCTTATCTCTGTTAAAAGGATTATTTACGGTAAAAGCCGTGAAACTGTGAAATAGCCAGCTTACTTATCTGGTATTAGAATAAAAATCAAGAAGGGTTCAGGTAATTTCATAATTTAATATAGAGAGATAGTTAGTAGTGATGAGCGAATATACTCGTTACTCGAGATTTCCCGAGCACGCTCGGGGGTCCTCCAAGTATTTTTTAGTGCTCAGAGAATTATTATTTTTTGCCACAGCTGAATGATTTACAGCTGCTAGTCAGCTTGATTACAAGTGGGGATTCCCTAGCAACCAGGCAACCCCCACATGTACTTATGCTGACTAACAGATGTAAATCATTCAGCTGCGGTGAGGAAAACTAAATCTCCGAGCACTAAAAAAATACTCGGAGGACCCCCGAGCATGCTCGGGACATCTCGAGTAACGAGTATATTCGCTCATCACTAATACTTAGATTTATAAAAAATATATGAAACTGAATATGAGTCTAGTTGTAACACAACTAGGGTTTTTAATTATATTGGAGATCAGAAAGACTTTTTTTTACTCCTTAATGATCATACCTGGCTAATAAATTTTATGACCATATATTTAAAAAATATATATATATAAATATGAATTGTTTTTTTTCTTTCTTTTGTTTTGCCTCTGTGCATTTCTGCAGGCATGACTTTTTTACTACTGTCATGGCTATATTAGGCTCGTTTTTCTATTATTTTTATTTTATTTTTATTTATTTTATTTTATCATTTAAGGGCCCAGAAAAATTACTATGGAAATTACACTATATTTGTTTCGGAATTCGTTCTTCAAACCCGATGTGTTTCTTTTGAAATCTGTGAACAATTAAATGTTTTCAATACAAAATATTGGATTTTTTTTGTATTTTTTTTGTAAATGGAGAAAGGAGTATTTATTTAATTACATTATTTTTTGTCATGTTTTATATATATTTGTCATATATATTATAATTTGTTAGATCATGTCTTCCAATAGGTGAAAATAGTGTACTCTAAAAATTGGTAAGTTTTACATTGGTGATTTATTTGACACTTGGAAGTCTAATTTTATAAATATTCAATACTTGATCTAGTAAGAAACAGGTTAAATTTGGAAAATATATTAATTCTGCCCCCAAAAATACATAAATGTTTTAAAGTTTTAAAAGTTGCACGTAACTTCGCCATTAAAGACCATAATGTAAGTAGCTGCAATTGTCCTGTTTTTGGACAAGAAGGTTGCATGAGACATCTTGTCACTAGGGTTGAGCGACTTTTACTTTTTTAGGGTCGAGTCGGGTTTTGCGAAACCCGACTATCCCAAAAGTCGAGTCGAGTGAAATCGGCCGATTATCACGAAAAGTCGGGGATTGACCAAAACACGAAACCCAATGCAAGTCAATGGGAAATCTCTCTCTCTCTCTGTCTCTCTCTGTCTCCCCTCATCCCTGAACAGAAAAGCTGGTGTTGCACATTGCAAATCGCTACAGCGCACAAGCGACAAGATGGCGATAGGCGTCCACGCCCCTAAGACCTATGTCATCACTCTGCCCACGCTCCTTCATTGGCTGAAAAAATGGCGCCAAATGCGTCATACGAAATGCGACTTTGGCGCGAAGTTCGCCGACCGCATGGCCAATCCCACACTAGGATCGGGTCGGGTTTCATGAAACCTGACTTTGCGAAAAGTCGATGACTTTGCCAAAAGTCAGCGACTTTTGAATTTGTCCGATCCGTTTCCCTCAAGCCTACTTGTCATACAAAGTAACCATATTTCCCTGGCCAATTTTTTAAAACAAACTGTAACATTTTTTTCTCAACCTTTAATAGGTCTTTCCTTCTGTTGAATTGCTAGAATGTAATATATTTCCAATTTAATGCATTTAATTATCTAAATAACCATATCCATTTGTCATGATTATAGTATAGAAAGTCCTATTGAGACAATATTTTTCTAAAGGTTACATTCCAGATATTTCTTTCTGCCAGGAAAATATTGAGGTGAAAGATAATTCAGTTCTTTCTCTGGGATAAATTCCAAAATAAGTTCAAATAAGTTAAAATACAGATCATTACAAAGACCTGGCTTTAGATTTGCCAAGTGTGACATGTTAGAACATTCAATATTTATCAAAGAAAGAAGTTATATCATGGAAAAAGATTAATCTGTGTAACCTTCAAGCTCTTTCTATATGTTCTCAAAAAATATTTGATAAATAAATATTTAATAATTTCAAATAATAAAAGGACGGCAGTGTTAAAAAGTTCAACATGTATTCTAATATATGATGCTGACTCATAGATTGTCCTTAACACGTAGGAGTCCTAGAGTCATCCAAATTGTTTTGTAAAGGGGAGTAAAAGTTCTGCGTCCGATCTCTAAGCCTCCATCTTCAAATTACCAAAAAAATCTTGCTACCCTTAATCTATTCTGAGATCTTGGCCACTGTGGACATAAAACCTGGATTCATCACTATATTAATGCTAAAACATTAATGCATGTGTTCAGCGGATATAGAATCCTAGAATATTAGAGTTGGATGGGACCTCCAGGATCGTGTCCAATGTAGGATTCATGAAACCATCTCCACATATGTCTGTCCAGACTCTGTTTGAAGATTTCCATTGAAGGAGAACTCACCACCTCTCGTGACAGCCTGTTCCACTCATTGGTCACCTTCGCTGTCAAAAAGTTGTTTCTAATATCTAATCTGTATCTTCTCCCTTTCTGTTTCATTCCATTGCTTCTCATGTTTCAATGTGCAAACGTACTTTTTGATCCACACTCAATCAATCTGCCCTAGTGTCAGACTAATCCACTTTTAAAAGGTCCATCATGTTAACCTTCTTTAGGGTATGTTCATGCATCAAATTTTTCTTGCATTTTCCCCCTCAAAATGTATGCGTGTTTTTGCCAGAATAAAAAACACAGCGTTTTATTGTCCCAGCGAAGCGAGTGAAATTTCTGAAATATCTTGCATGCGTTTCTCCTTTTCCTTGCAGATTTGCAGCAGTTTCAAATATGCAGCTCATCAGTTGTTACAGCAATTGTGCTGCAATTTTCACAAATTTTAATAAATGGGAAAAAAATAATGCATCATAAACGCAAGAAAAAACACAGCAAAAACGCGCAATTTTTATGCAACGTTTTTACTGCTTGCACGTTTTTGAAGCAGAATTTTCTGCAGCAAATACTCATCCTGTCCAGTGTGCACTCTCTGCTTTATCGATGTTATAACTTCGATATTTCAGTATTGTTTGCTTTCTCAAAGGGAACTTATCTTCAGAAAATGACCTATTGTTGTACTTTTATTCATGCCAAAAATATTGATTTTTTTTCTAATTACTGATTGTATTTTTTCATGTCTCTGTTAAACTAAAGACATAATTATAAAATCTTGCTGCTTTCACACTGATCCATAAGACATTTAATAGGCTGACACTGTTAGGCGCCAGGATTCTCCCGCTGCACAGGGTAGATCCCAAGCCTTAACTACATCAGTGGTCTCCCATCCAGCTTTGGCCGCTGCAGGTGCTGCTGAGCATAGATGTCGGTCCCAGCATCTTGCTCAGGCTCGTGCTGTTCACCTGGTTACTGCTGGCTCTTTAGCCAAGCCTATGGTAACCAGTGGTAGGCAGCGATGAGCGAAAACTCTGGAGACTAATGTTATGGCTGACAATCAGGCAACACAGCGTGCAGTAATCAGCGCACATACAGAGATCTGGCAATAACCAAAAACAATAGGACGAGCTCTGAGACGTGGAATCTCTGTAGACTGCAGTACCTGATCTATCCTCACACAACTATAAGCAGCAGTGGATTGCGCCTATCACTACCTATGCAACTCGGCACTGCCTGAGGAGCTGACTAGCCTGAAGATAGAAATACAAAGCCTGACTTACCTCAGAGAAATACCCCAAAGGAATAGGCAGCCCCCCACATATAATGACTGTTAGCAAGATGAAAAGACAAACGTAGGAATGAAATAGATTCAGCAAAGTGAGGCCCGATATTCTAGACAGAGCGAGGATAGCAAAGAGAACTATGCAGTCTACAAAAAACCCTAAAACGAAAACCACGCAAAGGGGCAAAAAGACCCACCGTGCCGAACTAACAGCACGGCGGTGCACCCCTTTGCTTCTCAGAGCTTCCAGCAAAAGTTAATAGCAAGCTGGACAGAAAAAACAGAAAACAAACTAGAAGCACTTATCTAGCAGAGCAGCAGGCCCAAGGAAAGATGCAGTAGCTCAGATCCAACACTGGAACATTGACAAGGAGCAAGGAAGACAGACTCAGGTGGAGCTAAATAGCAAGGCAGCCAACGAGCTCACCAAAACACCTGAGGGAGGAAGCCCAGAGACTGCAATACCACTTGTGACCACAGAAGTGAACTCAGCCACAGAATTCACAACAGACTAAGTCCAGAAATCACTCTGCTGAGCATGCTTGTGATGTGGCGACGTCTCATTGGTGGTCACAGCTGCTCTGGTGATACGGCAGCTCTGGATTGGTCCGCGAGCAAGGTCCTGTCTGACTGGACATGAGCTGAACATATAAAAGGGTCTCAGAGGCTCACGAGGGCATGGTAGTATCAATCTCTTTGCATGTGAATGGGACTTTGCAACAGTGTGGTCTTTATCAGCATGTGCTCAGGTTTGACGGTAAGCCGTTAGAATTCCGGTACTCCGGAGAGGAGATTTTCTGAATGAATTCAGGGCTGGCGTCTAGCCATTAGAATTCTGGCACCTCTGAAGAGGAGTTGGTTGAGTGCTTTTGCTGACTGTGAGTCTGCTGTTTGCTTCTTACCCCATGTGAGGGCTTTGTTCCCCTGTGAGGTTAACAACAGGGGTCGCATCTAGCATCATTTCTATTCTGTTACTGTGTTCGAGTGACATAGCTCTATAGCAGAGCATCTATTTCATTTCTGTGTGCGAGTGACATAGCTCTATAGCAGAGCATCTATTTCATTGCTGTGTGTGAGTGACACAGCTTCTTATGCTGTTCACTGAGTGGTGTTTAACTCATTGTTCACACTAGCTGCAGTTTTACATATTTGCTGCAGTTTTACATATTTGCACAATGGGCCCCGGGTAGCGATTGCACTTCTCTAATAAATGTATTTAGTGAAATCCGCCAACCCTAACAGACACTTCCTGTTTTGTAGTGATCATTTCTCAGCAGTCATCTCATTATCTGACCAGTTATCACAATAATGAAAAATAACAACTTTACTATAAAGCTAGAAGTGAATAACAGGATTTACAATTGCCAATGCATGATGGTCACAACTATCCTCTACCCTGCTCTGCACAGTGACCTCTGCACAGATCACAGAGCATGCCAACAACACTTTCCCATAAAAATCATAAGCTATTCTTAAAAAACTAGCTTCCAAAATTAGTTTCTGAATCTTTAAATTGGTGTTAAAAGAAGCTCACGCAAAAGGGCATAATGATAGAGATGAAATATCATTAAAAGCTACAAAAATATAGGTGATATAGTAAAAATGTAACAATTCACTTTTAACCTTGATTCCTCAATTGAAAAATGGGTTCTTGTTTATGGTTCAAGATCAATACTCTGTTTTTGTTAAATGTAAAGACTGAAGTGAATTTGCATCTAGCTTCATCAGTCTTGCATGTGTATATTTGTTACCCCTAGGACACAAACTCATACTGTATAGAAACTGATATATGCGTCTACTGAAATATTTTTCCTTTGTACTGCACATTTTATGCATACGGAGATTGCTGAATCATAAACTGCAGTGATTAGAATGGCCACTCATTTAAGTGATTGCGGAGGTCATGAAGACAGATTTCTTATTTCATCTCCACATTTTACTTCCAAAATATCTATTAGAGAAGTGGCAATTGTTGTAGACAGTATTAGCATCCTTAAAGCACCACTCCGTCATTTTTTTTTTTTGGAGTGACACCACAAATGAAAGTTTCCTGCCCCAGTATCATACTTACTATCCGTTGTCTTAAACTGTTATAAGCACCGCTCTGGACAGGGTCTTCTGCGGGTTGTGACCTGCTGGATCACTTTGTTTTTTGCTGGGTGATCTTGAGGTCACTACTCAATGTAAATCTATAAGATCCAGAAAGAAGCCACAACAAGGCTATCAGAGACTTACATTGAGAGCAAGGGTGTGACCAATACCTCTGACTTTTGGTCGGTCAGAAGTTATGGTTCTAAGATGGCGGCGCGGGAAAGAGCTGAAGATGACTACTGGTGAGTACAGTACTAGGTTAGGGAGCTTAGATTAGTAGCACTACTCCAGCACTGAAAGAGAAAAATAATGCTGGAGTGGTGCTTTAAAGGAAGTTGGTCACCCAAACTTACAGTAGAAATTTTGCACATAGCCTTGTAGGTCATATAGCCCTTATGAAAATCATAACTTTGTTTTATGAGTAGTGCCTCTGTTATGTAAAACCTGAAATTTAGTCAATTATGCTAAATAAGCTGCTTGGTGTACCCTGGGTGTGGCCAATAGTTTCAGTGCACCTTCCTTGTCACTGGTTTGCAAGTCCCAGCTTCCTCACTGATGATTGATAATGCTAGCTTGCATAGAGGAAACACTGGACAGAAAGTTCAAATAGGCAAGTTCTGTCAATCAAGAGTGAGTGAGATGCAAAATAAGCAGTCAGAACTGTGCACTGAGCATCTTGGCCACACCTAGTGCACACCGAGCAGCTTAATCATCATATCTCATTAACCTTTAGTGTCTGAAGAAGAGAGGCAGCAATAAAAACACTTAGGGTACCGTCACACAGTGGCATTTTGATCGCTACGACGGCACGATCCGTGATGCTCCAGCATCGTAACAATATCGCTCCAGCATCGTAGACTGCTGTCACACTTTGCAATGTACGACGCTGGAGCGATAATTTCATGACGTATGTGCGATGTAGAAGCCGTTGGTTACTATGCGCACATCGTATACAATATCGTGCACAACTTTGTTACACCATGCGATCATACCACCACAGCGGGACACTAGACGACGAAAGAAAGTTTCAAACGATCTGCTACAACGTACGATTCTCAGCGGGGTCCCTGATCGCAGGAGCGTGTCAGACACTGCGAGATCGTAACTATATCGCTGGAACGTCATGAATCGTGCCGTCGTAGCGAACAAAATGCCACTGTGTGACGGTACCCTAAGAGTTCATGCAGATGAAAGTGCAAATCAGTCTGAGCTCTGACCACTAATGCCTGGAATGGCTGTCGGTCTCCCAACCCAAAAGTGACAGCTACACATATTTCTATGAGGCTGGTTCAGGAGAGCTGTGGCCAGTCCGTGTACTGCGGTCCATGTTTTGACCGATTTGAATGTGATGGTGTGATTGTTATAGATGTTATGTGCTTAGTTTATACTTTCAGTATATGATAACAAAATCCCTTTAAATAATCCTCCATTGCTTACTTACATTTTGTGTACTGTATATGCAATATATCATATCTCATCAAGCTGAAAAATAATAACATGTAGTAAATAATCCCCTATTAAGAAGTTCTACATTGTGCAATTCCTGCTTCCTTCCCAAGTCTTCTCCACGTTCACCACAGTGTGAATGTGCTCTTACACTTTGCATAACTTATGCTCTGGCTCATTTCTTTGGTTTTGCCGTAGTTTTTTTTTACTTTGTACAAACAGGGGCATGGTTAGGCATTTGATTTATATAGATTCCCATGGGCAAGTGTCTGAACAGTCAGGCCATGGTCCTGCTTTGCCCCATCTATAGTGCGGTCGGCTGACACAAGATGAGCTTTAATGCTAGAGACAGGATAGGACTGTAAGGATTGAGTACACCTTGTCGCTGTGGGATTGCTTTTACAATATTAAGATCAAATAGTGTTAACTAAGTTCCTCAAGTTACATGTACTGTTACTATTACTTATTTATTACAGGGTATATGATCATTTTGTTTTCATCTAAGGTTTTGTCTGTTAAATGGCCACAGTGTGAATGTTCTCCTACACTTTGCATTTACACCAACTTATACTCCGGCTTGTTTCTTTGGTTTTGATGTATTTCCATGAGGCTGTCATGCTCAGTTCAGGAGAGCTACTGCCTGACCATGCATTGAGGTCCATGTTCGGACCAATTTGCATGAATGTTTGAATTACACTGTGTTATTCTTATAATGGTTATGTCTCTTACAATGCTAGGTGCTTAGTTCATACTGTCAGTTTAGGATAGCAGAATCCCAATATGTTATATCTCACCAACCCCAAAAATAAGAACACATGTAGTAAATAATCCCGATGTTCTACATCTACCAGAAAGGTAATTGTGCAATTCCTGCATCCTCCGCCTGTCTTCACCATTTCATTAAAGTGCTGAGTATTACATTAAATGCAAAAGGAAAATATGTTTCTCAATGATAGGCCAGAGGGATCCTGTTACACATGCACACAAAAAGTAAAAACAGACTGTCATATTTTATTCCATTCCGGAGAGAAATCTCTGAAAACTGGACGTATACATTGCAAGCACGTAACCAAAGCTGTTTACGAATGGCAGTATTTGCATTTTAATGTGTTGCAATAAATTTTCTGTGCATAAATCTGAATGTCATCTCATAACCCATTTTGACACAACATAAGCAAACGGGATGGAAAAAAAATTGCATTCTGACTTCTCTAGAAGCTCGGGAGTTAATTTTACAGAAAAAAATGAACAAAATAGGAGCAAATGAATGTATAATTAATATGCGTGTGTCTCTTTGTAGGATAAATATTGTACATTAGAATACTTCAAGATGGAACGCTAAATGTGAGGTAGACAATTCTGCAGACTCTTATGAACCAGAGTCTACATATACAGGGGCTTGCGAAAATATTCACCCGCTTTGGCATTTTTTGTGATTTTGCTACCTCACAACCTGGAATTTCACTGGGTTTTTTTCAGGGTTTGCATCAGTTAAAGAACATGCCTACAGCCCTACAACTGTGAACATTTGACTTTCTTTTAATTGTACCACCAAAAAACCGCCTTCACACAAGGTCAGTAAAACTGAAGTAACTTTATTAACCAATCAAAAAAATAATAAAAAATATACATATAAAATACAGTGGGAATACACTAAAGCACAGGAATAGGTGGGCAACCCAGATATGAGCCCCATGAAGTAGTAACATCATATAAACATCAACCCAATCATATTTTGACGCAAAGAAGTAAATAAATGTGCAAGTGACCATGTACAAAATATGCAGACAAATGATAAGGTAATAGCTGTAACACATGAATATATAACAAAAGTAATGATATATAGTTACCAAATGGGGCACTCCTGGGGGACCCACCAACACCCGACGCGCGTTTCGCACCGAAATGCTTCGTCTGGGGGTGCATTTCGGTGCGAAACGCGCGTCGGGTGTTGGTGGGTCCCCCAGGAGTGCCCCATTTGGTAACTATATATCATTACTTTTGTTATATATTCATGTGTTACAGCTATTACCTTATCATTTGTCTGCATATTTTGTACATGGTCACTTGCACATTTATTTACTTCTTTGCGTCAAAATATGATTGGGTTGATGTTTATATGATGTTACTACTTCATGGGGCTCATATCTGGGTTGCCCACCTATTCCTGTGCTTTGGTGTATTCCCACTGTATTTTATATGTATATTTTTTATTATTTTTTTGATTGGTTAATAAAGTTACTTCAGTTTTACTGACCTTGTGTGAAGGCGGTTTTTTGGTGGTATAATTACATTCCTTCATGGTCTTTCTTTGGTGGATATATTTTTGGTGTTGTGTTTCTTTTAATTGTGAAGCAAAAAATAAATAGAACAAAATAACTGAAGACTTGATTGTGCATAACTATTCACCTCCGAAAAGTTAGTACTTTGTAGAGCATCCTTTTGGATGAATTACAAGTCGTTTTGGATAAGGATATATGAGCTTTCCACATTTTTCCACTGGGAATTTTGCCCAATCCTCAAGGCAAAACTGCTCCAGCTCTTTCAAGTTAGATGGTTTCCTCTGATGAACAGAGATCTTCAAGTCTGTTCACAGATTCTCAATTGCATTAAGGTCTGATCTTTTACTAGAGCACTCCAAAACATTTACACATTATTTCTTAAACCACTCAAATGTTGTTTTAGCAGTATGCTTTGGGTCATTATCTTGTTGGAAAGTGAACCTCCGTCCCAGTCTCAAATCACTGAGAGACTGAAGCATGTTTTGCTCAAGAATATCCATGTATTTCACGCCATCTATCTCCCCCTCAACTCAGTCCATTTTTCCTTTCCCTGTTGCTGAAAAACACCCCACCATATGGCTGATATCACCTTTCGCTGTGGGGATGGTGTTTTAAGGTGAAAGTGTGTTGGTTTGGCGCCAGATATAGTATTTACCTAGGTGGCCAAAAAGTTCAATTTTTGTCTCATCTGACCAAAGCACCTTTTAGGCATTTGAGGAGTCTCCCACATGTTTTTTTGCAAAGTCAAAATAAGCCTTACAATTCTCCAGTCAACTTCCACGACAGCCGTATCGGAAGATGTCTCCCCGCCCTAATAGGGGACAGGAAATCAGAGAGGTTAAATACCCTCCCCTTCCTGCAACCATCAGTGTTTTTCCTGTCCCCTATGGGGCATGAAGAGGTTCTCAGATAGTGCTGCCGTGGCCGGCGTTCGGAGCACTGTTACCTTAATTGCCGGGCAGTTGAGGTCGGTAATAGTGAAAATGTTGAAATGGATGGAAAAAGTGCTGAATGGAAGGAGAACAGCATAGGGAAGGCCCCTGGAAGCATCTATGACTGCAAGATCGCTGCTGAAAACAATAGTGTCACACTTTTATTCCACTTTAAAGACTGAAAATGAAACTTTTAAAACCAATGAGAAATTGGAGTTTACAGGGAAACAAATGTTCAAAATTATTATTTCCTGTATAATGATGACAAAATTAAAAAGCATTTAATAAAAGAAAAATAATTTAAGTAAACCAAAATTGAAATTTTTTACAAAAAATGTATATAATTTATTAAGGAAACAAGAACTGCCAAAATGTGATGGAATAGGGACTAAGATACACCCTGTTTTAGACACATTTTGTTCAAATTGTTATGCAGAAGTACTCCTAGACTCATAAAGACTGCCAAAAATGACAGAGTCATCCAAACACCATTGAAAGCACCAACTGTAGTACCTCATTCAAATATTCTGAACAAAGTATATTTGTGATACTCCTACACTCATAAATGTTCTGTACAGTGCAAAGCCTGATAAAAATCACAAGCAGTGTCATCCATACACCCTTAAAGGCACCAACTGTAGTAGCTCATTTAAATATTCTGTGCAAAGTGTAGTTGTTGTACTCCTACACTCATAAAAGCTCTTCACACAGTGCAAAGCCAGGAAAAAAACTTATAAGCAGGCTCATCCATAGACCATTGAAGTCAACAACTGGAGGGCCTCAATAAAATATTAAGAAAGTGTAATTTACATGCTACTACACTTATAAAGGCTCTGAAAAAGGTGCTAAGCCATAAATAAATGGTAATCAGGTTAAAACAGTTATCCATAGACCTTTGAAGGCAACAACTGGAGGGCCGCATTAAAATATTATGAAACTGTAGTTGATGTATTCCTACATTCACAAATGCTTCGCACAAGGTGCAAAGCCAGGAAAAAATTATTAGTAGGGTCTTCCAGTCATCCATAGACCATTGAAGGCAACAACTTGCAGGCCTCATTCAAATATTGGAGATTAAAAATACGTTATGTGCTGCTGTCATCTGGTGGTGTGGAAAAATTGGAGCTTATTTAAACTTTGTTTATTTTTATCAGAGAAAACCAATCAGCACTTTCTGTTGACAGGCGATAGCACCTGTATGCTTTGATCTCAGTGGTGGCACTAAAAACTCACTCTGGCAAGATGCTAGTGGCATGGCAGCACAACATATGCAAGGCATAGATGGACAGCATATGCCAGGTTTACAGCTTTGACACCCAACAGCTGAAGGTCTCAGAGAACTAGGGAGTATGCTGGTTTTGTTAATCAAGTATTGCTTGACCATCTTTAAAAAGTTTTCCCTCATCAAAAATATCTGATCATCAGGGCCTGGATGCTGGGATGGTTTCATACAATTGACCCAGGCACGTGACAGTGTACCTCTGATTCTGCTGTAGGTCTCCTTCACTTCTCGTCCCTGGTTGGGCAAGGAAGCTTGCCCCCTACCTCTTGCGTTATTCGATGGAAATTTTTCCAACATATTTTCCACAGTGACCATCTGCTACAACATAATTTTAGTAGACCTCTCTACCTCAGGAAGGAGAGATGCAAGGTCCTACTTGCACTGTAGGTCTAGCAGGATGAATAAATAGTATACTTTTTTTGGCCAAGATGAATGTAATGCAAGGGTCACAGGAAAGGCAGCGGTACATGAAGTCTGCCATATGTGTCAAGGTTCCTACAGCCAACACTTCCCTGTCTCCACCTTTATGACTACTCTTCATCTCCTCCTCCTCCATCTCTACCTCATCATTCCTCTCCTCAGCCCATCCACATAAGTGAGATGGGACCAAATTTTTGTGGCAACTAGCCTCTGTTAATCTAGCCAGCTCCTTTTTCTCCTTCTCTTTAGTATTTATGCCCTCTTTGCTACCAAATCCATTACCCAATCCATCTCCATTAGGTCCACATGCAAAACTTCATGGTTAATTGTCTGCAACAACTGTTTAAATAGGCACAGAAGCGGGATTGTTGCGCTGATAATGGCATCATTGCCCTGCACCATTTTGTGGAGTACTCAAAGCCTTGAAGAACTGCACAAATGTCAAACATCCATGCTTTTTTGTTGCTATGTGCAGAGACAGACCAAAATAGTGACTGTCGTGTTGGAGCTGCTATTTCACAATTGGCCACTGCTGCTCATGAAACCTTGCTAGCATGTGCAGTGTGGCGTTCAAGCACATACTGGCATGGCATTATAAAGAAGCTAATACAGTAATTTTCTTCAGGTGTTTGCATCTTCTTCTCCTCCCTGGAGCCCAAGTCCCAGTTGTTTATGTGTAAGTGTATTGCACTGGGTAGTCCCACAGCTCCCAACATGTAGAAATGGGTGACAGACCCCGTGTGTCACCTTCACCATAGCCTGCTCCTGCACAGAAGGTGGGGAACCCCAAAGACAATGCAATCTCTCAGGGGTGGTCATAGCCTCATCTCGAGTCACCTCGAGGAGCCTTTCCCAGGCCCATTCATTCCTCAAGAAGGGTTCATCCTGCTCTCTTCCCTCTCGGATCACACCCACCACATACCAGCGATTTTTCATCTCCATTTTGAAGAATGTGACCCTGGTTCAGGCTATCAGCTCTTTCAACCTCCAAGTAAAGTGTTTTTTTTTCTGCTGCCTGCTGGTTTAATGAGATGTGATGACGGATCCCAAACATTTCAATAGACCCCCATCTCTGCTGCCGGTCAAATGCAACAACTGCCCGTTGGGATGCCAACTGTCAATAACTTGCATTTTTCCAGCCCTGGTCTTGGCTCGCCTCCTTATCTCTTCTGACCAGCCAAGTCCCCGCAGTCCACTCTCCAGTTCCTGGATCTTTGCTCTCCTGTTCACATCCATAAGAACCCCAGTAGAGAAGGCTTTGGCCTGGGTTCAGGCCCGAATATGGGTTTTGGTGGTTCCAGGAAAGAGGCCGGTTCTGGACCACAGGCTCCTGCCACCTCCATTTTCACTCCACCTTCATATAAATGGCCCACCCAAAAAAGTTTGCCTCATCGCTCAACATAATATTCTGTGTAAACTGAGGGTCAGGTTCCAATTTTTGTTTTGCCCTTTCTGCAAATTCAGCTCTCCGATCTGGGTCATCCTTGTTGAGATGCTGCAGTAGCTGGATTTTGTAAGGGTGCCATTTGTGAGTATATAATATCCGCCAAAGTGATGTTCGACTGATGCCAGATCGACGCACTGAATTTGCAGAATGGGAAAAACAAATATAATGCTCTCTGATTGCATAGCAAAAACCTGCTGACAGACTCCCTTTAAGAAAAACTCATGGATGTTTTGGATGCTAAACCTGTTCAAATATACTGACATTGTTGGTGAATTAATAGTCTCATTGTCACAAGGCTGTTGTCGGGTGTCGGCTCCTTTCCTGTCCCTATCTCTAGGGGTACCACAGCTTGCCTTGTTCCTTGGATTACTTCTGATGGTAAAGACTAGGGTTGAGCGAAACGGTTTGGCCATTTTCAGAAGTCGCCGACTTTTGGCAAAGTCGGGTTTCATGAAACCCGACCCGACCCCTGTGTGGGGTCGGCCATGAAGTCGGCGATCTTCTGAATCTGGTATCGGAATTCCGATCCCGAGTTCCGATATGTTTGCAATATCGGAAATCGGTATTGGAATCCAAATTTAAGTGTAAAATAAAGAATTAAAATAAAAAATATCGCTATACTCACCCTCTGACGCGCCCTGGTACTAACCGGCAGCCTTTCTTCCTTCGAATCAGCGCTTGCAGGACCTTGTGGTGACGTCGCGGCTTGTGATTGGTTGCGCGACCGCCCATGTGACTGCTTGCGCGACCAATCACAAGCCGCGACGTCACCGCAAGGTCCTGCAAGCACTGATTCTTAGGAAGGAAGGCTGCCGGAAAGAAGCAGGGTGTGTCCGAGGGTGAGTATATACCTAATAGGAATATCAAAACAGCAACAGCCACAGATAAATCCACCAAATGCCTTCTCTAATAATAACTAACAACAACCTCCAGCCATGCAGGAAAAGCTACTTTGACAATGAGTGCTAGCAATGACCCAGATTATATAGCAGATGGGAGTGGCTAACAGTGTCTTAATACAGGAAAGCTAACAGGAGCTCTCCACTGAGCAGATTAACCCCTGCAATGCTAAAAGAAACTTCCACCGTTTAATATGAAGATGAAGTGCTTCTAATCAGTGCAGGAGTAGGAGAAATCAGACGCTGCTGTCTTCTGGCTCCACTCTGTCGTGGTAAACCTGTGACACTCATTGATCGCCATCTTCCACAATTTCCTGCACATCTGTGATCCTCTTCTGGGTCACATGATGGCAATTCCATTGCATGAGCTGGAAGACACTTTTACAGTGAGTTGCAACATTGCAACAAAGGTCACATGACCAAGAAGAGGAACAGAGCAGCGCTGAGAACTGGGGAAACCAGCAATGCATGAGAATATTAATGCACATACATTACATATACATTTTCCCAGGTTCAACCAATAAAAAGTTTATTGAGTGTTTCCTAAAAGCTGCACCTCTCTAGTCAGCAGCATTTATTGTGTTTCGTTGAAACAGTTCAGTGGGTACTATTGGGCCTTTGGATAACAGTTGACTGGTTTGTAATTCATGCCACTCACAGTAGTTCTCCCAGGTTCTTAATTAAGATTGCACTGCATCCCAGCCTCCGGCTTCCTGCGTGCAGGCATTCCTGATTAATTGACAGTTAATTGACTGTGCTATTTCTGATGAAGCAAGCAGAGGCAGCTTTATTAATGCAGCATGGAAAGAGCATGGGGGGACAGAAACTAACTGAATCCAGCAATCAAGCCAACTCCAAAGCAGTGCTTACAAGCTCTATAGGAAACAGCTTGTATGTGCTGCACTCCTTGTCAAGGAGACTTAACACTTTTGATAGACTGCAGAGGTGACCTGTATCATAGGAAGAGCGCTGTAGAATTAAAATTCCCTTAATTATTGAGAACAGTGAGAGCTTTTAATAAGAAATGGATTGTAAAGTTTTTTGTTTTTCCAAGCACTTTGCAGTTTTAACCATTTGTAATCACGAGAAAACACAACCTTGTATGAATTTCTCATAATGGGCTGCTATCAGCCCTGCCTACCACAATTCAATTTTTACAGGAAACTTAGCCAGCGCATCAGAGCTTTTGTGAGCAGTTTTTCATTACTTGTGTTTGCTTTTGCTAATCTGCTCTATTTTTGCTTGCTGTACCATGACTACTGGCTTGATTACCTTTATGTCCCAGTCACCTATTAGGTCACTATTGCATTTTGCTAAATATTTTCTCTGCAAATATTCTAAGAGAACTATCAAATCAATTAAGTGAAAGCTTATTGTTTCCGTTTGTTTAATAAAATGGGGGCAAATATTTAAGACAATCACAATTAAGAAACCGGATATTTTCCAAAGTATTCTTGCTATAGGGAAGTCAAATGAAAATCCAATGCAAGGCCTGATTAAAACCTAGCCAAGCAAAACAGCGCAGATTACCTAGATTCCAATTAAATGTGACAAATGAATACTTGACAGGTTTCAATTCCAATTCTCCTCCTGTCAGAATGATCCATTAATATTGTAGAAGAAATTACCAGAATTCAAATCCAAGCAACACAATCGGCATTATAGAGCGAGATTTATGGTTTCAAAGCTGTAATCAGGGACTTGTCTCAATTGAACTGCAAAAAGTTCTTTCATTCCACTCAAGGAGCAAATGTTAAATAAGTAGTTTGCACAAGCCGGCAGCTGTACATGGAGGTAGCGCGCGTATGAAATGAGAAGTTTTCTTGGAAAATACTGAACTGAAAGCAAAAGGGATATTTAGGGCATTACAGCATGCAACATTGAGCAAGTCACATGTTTATGTTAAAAATTCCATAAGAACAGATCTCAGTAAATGTTCCGATCATGTCACTCGGATAACAATGACTTAACGCGCGTCACCTGTGATCATGTCATTCTATGACAAGAGACTGTACAATCCAATTAGACAGTCATATCGTTTATACGGAGATTAGATAGTCGGAGTATTAGTCCCATTGTGCCTTTTTCATTGATATAATCCAACTTTTCATTTTTATACCTCCATCTATTAACTGTTATTCATACTATTTATAGTTAGTCAAGGTTAAGATGTCATCCAGTTATTATACATTTACAATGCAATACATATTTAATTTTCTAATGTAGGTCAGCACGGAGGCTCAGTGGTTAGCAGCACCGTAGCCTTGCAGTGCTGAGGTCCTACCAAGGACAACATCTGCAAGGAGTTTGTATGTTCTCCCCATATTCGTGTAGGTTTCCTCCAGGTATTCTGGTTTGCACCTGTCTGTACCCTATATATTCCTTCTCCCTCATCCACATCCCCACTCCCTGAAGAAGCATGACCGAAACTCTTAGTAGAGTGTGGGATGGAGGTCACACGGTACTAGACCTGCTTCACACATCTGTATAAAACACATACGTGAAAAAATAGTACTTGTGTCTGTGTGTCTGTTTTTATGATCAGTGTCATCTGTGTTTTTCCAGTATGGATAAATAAATACATTATAAAGTTTCTGCAGATGACGCTCATACTGGAAACATGAGTGTGTGAAGAAGCTTTGCTTGTACATGCTGCATATATGGTCTGTATTCTATTTATCCTGATATTTATTTATATGAGGATCATTGATTTTGCATTTTGCACATTATTAAGGCCACTGTAAATCTCAGGTTACTTATCACATGAAATATATATATATATATATATATATATATATATATATATATATATATATATATACCAAATAGTAAAAATGAAGGCAGCACTCCAAAAGTTTCAGGTGAAAAAAGATGCAGTTTTTATCGACCCACATCACTGTGCGACGTTTCGGCTCACTGAGCCTTTTTCAAGCCTTGAAAAAGGCTCAGTGAGCCGAAACGTCGCACAGTGATGTGGGTCGATTAAAACTGCATCTTTTTTCACCTGAAACTTTTGGAGTGCTGCCTTCATTTTTACTATTTGGTATACATGTTGGATTTATGCTTGGACCATTTTATCCAGGGGGCTAGGCACCCACCATTGGTGAGCTTTGTGCTGTTCCACTTTTCTTTCTTTATATATATATATATATATATATATATATTAGTAAAAAAATGGAACAGCACAAATCTTTTACTTATCTTCGGGTGCAGAGCCCCCAGGCAACCTGTCCACTGGTTGCTGACAGTCCATATACTTCACAAAAAAAGGCAGCACTCCATTTTCTTTGAGATAATGTGCAGGAATTTATTAAACCCACATCACCGTGCGACGTTTCGGCTCTGAATGAGCCTTTCTCAAGGCTTGAGAAAGGCTCATTCAGAGCCGAAACATCGCACGGTGATGTGGGTTTAATAAATTCCTGCACATTATCTCAAAGAAAATGGAGTGCTGCCTTTTTTTTTTAGATATATATATATATATATATATATATATACTAGATGGTGGCCTGATTCTAATGCATCGGGTATTCTAGAATATGCATGTCCTCATAGTATATTGCCCAGCCATGTAGTATATTGCCCAACCACGAAGTATATTGCCCAGTCACATACTATATTGCCCAGCTACATAGTATATTGCCCAGTCACATAGTATATTGCCCAGTCACGTACTATATTGCCCAGCTACATAGTATATTGCCCAGTCACATAGTATATTGCCCAGTCACGTACTATGTTGCCCAACCACGTAGTATATTGCCCAGTCACGTAGTATATTGCCCAGCCTGTATAGTATATTGCACAGCCCACGTAGTATATTGCTCAGCGCGTGTAGTATATTGCACAGCCCGCGTAGTATATTGCACAGCCCGCATAGTACATTGCCCAGCCCGCGTAGTATATTGCACAGCCTGCGTAGTATATTGCTCAGCGCGTGTAGTACATTGCCCAGCCCACGTAGTACATTGCCCAGCCCACGTAGTACATTGCCCAGCCCACGTAGTATATTGTCCAGCCCGCGTAGTTTATTGCAAAGCCCGCATAGTATATTGCCCAGCCCGCGTAGTATATTGCACAGCCCGTGTAGTATATAGCACAGCCCACGTAGTATATTGCCCAGCCCGCATAGTATATTGCCCAGCCCGTGTACTATATTGCCCAGCCCGCGTAGTATATTGCCCAGTCCGCGTAGTATATTGCCCAGCCAGCGTAGTATATTGCACAGCCCGTGTAGTATATTGCACAGCCCGCGTAGTATATTGCCCAGCGCGCGTAGTATATAGCAATGTGGGCATCATATCCTGTTAAAAAAAGAATTAAAATAAAAAATAGTTATATACTCACCTTCTGTGTGTCCCTGGATCCAGGAAGGATTACTGTCACTCCTCGCGCGCTCCGGTCTCAAGAGTGCATAGCGGTCTCGCGAGATGATAATGTAGCGGTCTCGCGAGACCGCTACGTCATCATCTCACAAGATAACAATGCATAAACCGGTCATTGGAGCGTCACGAGGAGCGGGAAAGGCGCCGGAAGGTGAGTATATGATGATTTTTTATTTTTTTATCATTTTTAACATTAGATCTTTTTAATATCGATGCTGCATAGGCAGCATCAGTAGTAAAAAAGTTGGTCACACAGAATTAATAGCAGCATTAATGGAGTGAGTAACACCGCGGCATAACGTGGTCCATTAGGGCTGACTGGAGGGGAGTATGGAGCGGGCACTGACTGCGGGGAGGAAGGAGCTGCCATGTTGCTGCTGGGCTGTGCCTGTCGCTGATTGGTCATGGCAATGGTCGTGGGCGTTTTGCCACGACCAATCAGCGACATGTATTTCCATGACAGACAGAGGCCGCGACCAATGAATATCCGTGACATACAGACAGAAAGACAGACAGACAGACGGAAGTGACCCTTAGACAATTATATAGTAGATATATATATATATATATATATATATATATATATGTATACAGTGTATAGATATATAATCTATTTTTTTTATTAAATAACATATTATAGTGCAGTGTCATTCTCCTGATGAAGTCCTGATCATTATGTATGCAATAACAGTATATACAGTCCGCATATCTACTGTGTCAGCACATTTAAACATAACTCTTGTGTATATTTAATGGATAGCATGTACAGTTAGGTCCATATATATTTGGACAGAGACAACATTTTTCTAATTTTGGTTATAGACATTACCACAATGAATTTTAAACAAAACAATTCAGATGCAGTTGAAGTTCAGACTTTCAGCTTTCATTTGAGGGTATCCACATTAAAATTGGTTGAAGGGTTTAGGAGTTTCAGCACCTTAACATGTGCCACCCTGTTTTTAAAGGGACCAAAAGTAATTGGACAATTGAATCCAAAGCTATTTCATGGAAAGGTGTGGGCAATCCCTTCATTATGTCATTCTCAATTAAGCAGATAAAAGGCCTGGAGTTGATTTGAGGTGTGGTGCTTGCATTTGGAAGATTTTGCTGTGAAGTAAACATGCGGTCAAAGGAGCTCTCCATGCAGGTGAAACAAGCCATCCTTAAGCTGCGAAAACAGAAAAAACTCATCCGAGAAACTGCTACAATATTAGGAGTGGCAAAATCTACAATTTGGTACATCCTGAGAAAGAAAGAAAGCACTGGTGAACTCATCAATGCAAAAAGACCTGGGCGCCCACGGAAGACAACAGTGGTGGATGATCGCAGAATAATCTCCATGGTCAAGAGAAACCCCTTCACAACAGCCAACCAAGTGAACAACACTCTCCAGGAGGTAGGCGTATCAATATTCTAATCTACCATAAAGAGAAGACTGCATGAAAGTAAATACAGATGGTTCACTGCACGGTGCAAGCCACTCACAAGATTCAAGAATAAAAAGGCTAGACTTGACTATGCTAAAAACCATCTAAAAAAGCCAGCAAAGTTCTGGAAGAACTTTCTTTGGACAGATGAAACCAAGATCAACCTCTACCAGAATGATGGAAAGAGAAAAGTATGGCAAAGGCGTGGTACAGCTCATGATCCAAAGCATACCACATCATCTGTAAAACACGGCGGAGACAGTGTAATGGCTTGGGCATGCATGACTGCCAGTGGCACTGGGTCACTAGTGTTTATTGATGATGTGACACAGGACAGAAGCAGCCGAATGAATTCTGAGGTATTCAGATACAGGAAAGAAATATATCTTGGTACCGTGTTAGCCAGTGGATAGAAAAATATTTAGAATTGAGAGTCCTCAGAGGTATTCAGAGACATACTGTGTGCTCAGATCCAGCCAAATGCAGCCAAACTGATTGGTCCTCATTAGTGTTGAGCATTCCGATACCGCAAGTATCGGGTATCGGCCGATACTTGCGGTATCGGAATTCCGATACCGAGATCCGATATTTTTGTGATATCGGGTATCGGTATCGGAAGTGTAAAATAAAGAATTAAAATAAAAAATATTGTTATATTCACCTCTCCGGCGGCCCCTGGACATCTGCGCGAGGAACCGGCGTCCGGCACGGCTTCTTTCTTCAAAATGCGCGCCTTTAGGACCTGTGGTATGACGTCCCGGCTTCTGATTGGTCGCGTGCCGCCCATGTGACCGCCACGCGACCAATCAGAAGCCGCGACATCATTCCTCAGCTAAAGTCCTAGAATGAGCGCTTTTAGGACCTGAGGAATGACGTCGCGGCTTCTGATTGGTCGCGTGGCGGTCACATGGGCGGCACGCGACCAATCAGAAGCCGGGACGTCATTCCACTTGTCCTAAAGGCGCGCATTTTGAAGAAAGAAGCCGTGCCGGACGCCGAATCCTCCCGCTGATGTCCAGGGGCCGCCGGAGAGGTGAATATAACAATATTTTTTATTTTAATTCTTTATTTTACACTTTAATATGGATCCCAGGGCCTGAAGGAGAGTTTCCTCTCCTTCAGACCCTGGGATCCATGAGGATACATTCCGATACTTGATGTCCCATTGACTTGTATTGGTATCGGATATCGGTATCGGCGATATCCGATATTTTTCGGGTATCGGCCGATACTATCCGATACCGATACTTTCAAGTATCGGACGGTATCGCTCAACACTAGTCCTCATTTCATACTACAGATGGACAATGACCCAAAACATAAAGCCAAAGCAACCCAGGAGTTTATTAAAGCAAAGAAGTGGAATATTCTTGAATGGCCAAGTCAGTCACCTGATCTCAACCCAATTGAGCATGCATTTCACTTGTTAAAGACTACACTTCAGGAAGAAAGGCCCAAAAACAAACATCAACTGAAAACCACTGCAGTGAAGGCCTGGCAGAGCATCAAAAAGGAGGAAACACGGCGTCTGGTGATGTCCATGAGTTCAAGACTTCAGGCAGTCATTGCCAACAAAGGGTTTTCAACCAAGTACTAAAAATGAACATTTTATTTAAAATTATTGAATCTGTCCAATTACTTTTGGTCCCTTTAAAAACAGGGTGGCACATGTTAAGGAGCTGAAACTCCTAAACCCTTTATCCAATTTTAATGTGGATACCCTTAAATTAAAGCTGAAAGTCTGAACTTCAACTGCATCTGAATTGTTTTGTTTAAAATTCATTGTGGTAATGTCTCTAAATAAAATTAGAAAAATGTTGTCTCTGTCCAAATATATATGGACCTAACTGTATATCTTACTCTTGAGGCTGAAACGTCACTCTACAAAACAAGCTGTGCCTGCTCACGTGTTTTAATGTCTTGACTACTATTATTGTTTTTTTACTTGCTGTGTTCAGTCACACATTTAGCCAACTTTTAACATATTATTTCGATCTTACTTGATGGTTGCAGACTGCTTTAGATTTGATTAGTGATCCATTCAGCCTTAGTCACCAAGCTAACTTATTATTCGTTGAATATTTGGCTATATCTCCCTCATTGCTCAAGATTGTGTGTGATGTCCCCCCCAAACACATACCTAGAACTTAAAGAGGTTGTCCACTACTTTACCATTCATCACCTATCCTCATCAATATCTGATCGGTGGGGATGTGACACCTTGTACCCCTCCACCGATCAGATTATCTAGGTGTCTGAGAGAAACACAATGTAGGGGTAGAGAACCTGCATCGAGCGAGATACCACTTATTGAAAAGCCATGCTTTGTATAACCCCATCCACACCCTTGATTGGCAGCTTCATTGTCTGCAACGGGCCAATCAGTGGTGGGGGGGCAGAGTTACGCAGATTAGCGGGACTGGGTGGCATGTGATACCTAGTCCTTGCTGCGGACAAAATACTGCTGGTCATGAAACTACAGCAAGCTGTTCAGCAAGTGACTCAGATCAAATAGCAACAACCTGCTGACAAATTCTCCTTAATTATCATTATTTAGGAAGAGGAGTCAGAGGGCAGCAAGACCATACTTTAAATCTAGTTTCATATGAAATAAGATTGCAGCTTGCCGGTCCTTCCTACTGAGCCCCTTCAGCACAATGCAGCTTTATAGCAAAAATATGCTCCAAAATTGATATATCCTGGGGAATATAATCATTTAGTAAAGCAGACGCCAGGACAAATAACAGGTCCGCGTTAATTAACACTAAATAAGCGCTATACAAAACAACGAGGAAGAAAAATTAAAAATACCTGTATCTAAAAAAAAAAACATTAAAAACATTATTTAATGAAGAAATAATAATCTGAATTCTAAATAACTATAAATATTCACTAGATCCAATCGGAATATACAATAACAATGTGGTCCGGTTTGTTTGGCCCACTTTACTGCAATTTAGTATGGATTGGACTAAATAATTAATACTGTATAGAAAATAATGATTTGCCATTTCTCTTGAATAAGAAATCCGGGGCCTGTGCTCACATTCTTCATAAAAAATGTATTTAAAGGAGCATATTTATATCTTATTAAGTGCGACCTGAACGGGGAATTCCAAATCTCATTAAATCACCCCGTACACGGCTTCACCTGCCGTGAAGTATGTTATAAATGGTAAAAAGTCCCGGTATTTTCCTTGCATTGCCCAGGCTGTGACTTGTGAGTGCACTTTTGACACGGTCTCGGTTGCGCTGTGCCCTCGTCCACCTCGGCTCAGCCCCAGTAAACTGCGGTAATTAGGACTTTACCTTTAACATTTGTCCGTAGATCAGTATTCTGATCATTGAGTGGAGAGAAATGTTCTGCGAGTAAAGAAAAAAAAATATGCTTGATGGTTTAGCACGCTGACCGGATGAAAGGGGAATGGTAGGAAGCTATTGGCACAAAAATACATATATTCTTGGAATGACTAAATAGGATTACACTTTAATGTGGCTTGTCATGCCTGTGGTAGCATTATGTCACGGCTCATTACTCCTGAACCTGATCGTAAATTTCACCCTATAGCCTTTCCACGCCAAAGCTGTTTAAGACTTGGTCCGGTTCCAGGTATGCAATACAGTTGCAAGTCATGATGGGTTTTAATTAATCCGGTCGCCCACGGTGCGGCTCGCGCTGCGCTGAATATTTTTTATACTCTTTTCAATAATCTATGGGAAGAATAACAGAGGTCCGAAAAAAATTTATAGGTTTCATTGAAAAGGCTGTAATAATAGGGCCATGAAATACAAGGAATAAATAATGTGGTTTTCTATAACTTGTAATATTTATGAAATCATCCCTTATGCCCTAATCTAAAAGTCATGCAAAAAAAAAACACGTAAATTATCTCTGAATGTAATATGTTGCCATATTTGCCCCTCACCCCCTGTCAATTTTAAATATACATTGCGTTAATAAGTACACAATAATCAGATGTAACAGAGCGGAGCTTGTCACATGTAGATATGCCGCCTTAGGCCCCATTCACATGTCTGTCTTTACACACGTACGGGAAAAAAAACGGTAGCGGTGTCAGTGTTCTCCATCCATGTGTCCGTTTTTAGCATCAGTTATCGGTGTTTTTCAGGTTGGATTAATAAATAAATGACAAAGCTTCTCCGATACTTTTTAATGTTAAACATGAAGAGAGCACGGATGGCACACGGATGGCACACAGATGGCATATCGATGGCACACGGATGGCACACGGATGGCATATTGATGGCACATGGATGGCACATTGATGGCACATGGATGGCACATGGATGGCATATCAAAGGCACATGGATGGCACACGGATGGCATATGATGGAACATGGATGGCACACGGATGGCATATGGATGGCATATGGATGGAACACGGATGGCACACGGATGGCACATTGATGGCACATGGATGGCACACGGATGGCATATTGATGGCACATGGATGGCACACGGATGGCATATCGATGGCACATGGATGGCACACGGATGGCATATGATGGCATATGATGGAACATGGATGGCGTATGGATGGAATACGGATGGCACACGGATGGCACACGGATGGCACACGGATGACACATGGATGACACACGGATGGCACATGGATGGCACATGGATGGAACATGGATGGCACACGGATATTATCTTTGTGCTGAATGTGTTTCTCATGGACCCAAAGACTTGCATTGGCCCTTGTCATCTGTGCAGCCGGAAAAAAAACAGCAATGTTTCTGTGAGTTTTGCATGGACGCACGTTCCATGTAAAAACACGTACTGTACATGTTAGCAACCCTATAGGTTATAATGGGCACGTGTGGGAACCGTGAAAAAAACAGATATCACTTGTACTGGAACCACGGACGTGTGAAGGAGGCCTCATTTATACAGAGGTACCTAAGTGCACTCGTATGCCATTATCTGACATCTTTGTGAGAAACTTTACTTATATGGTGACATTCTCTATAAGGCATCATTCACACGTCCGTGTTGCAGTTACGCGCTGTATCTGTTTTTTTTTTCATGGATAGAGCACATAAGCACGTACCCATTATAATGTACGGTACTGGTCACAAGTCCGCATTATCTCACAGATGCAAAACTCACAGAGACATGGCCGTTTTCTCCAGTATCAAGGATGAAATGTTGCAATACAAGTCAGTATCTGTGAACAACATGAATGACACTGATGACCTATTTTTTTTACATACGTGTTGAAGCACGTATGAGGCCTTGGGTCTAATTCTCAGATTCACACACAATTTTGTAAACACGTATGCGAAAAAACATCACAGATGTCATCAGTATTTTGGATCAGTGTTTTATCAGTTTCTGGTCCACGTCGCCATTTTTACCATCAGTGTTTTGATCAGTGTGATGGTTAAATATAGGCGCACATAGATGCAGCCATTAGACGTCTGCTGTGTGACATGAATCTGTAAGACATGTTGATGAGCTCTAATGTAATGAGACATTGATTGTGGCATCATCTGATGACATCTGACCGTGTAAAGATGGTATGGAGGCCTCCAGACTCTCCCCTGATGGATAATGTCTGGGGAAAGAGTAATCCATCCAATGGACCTTCATTGACCGATGCTATTGTTCGGCGAGGCGATAATCTGCTGCCTCAGGAGCCCGGTAGTGACCTCTCCTAGAGAATGCAGGAGCGCGCCCTTCTGTCTATGGAGAAGTTTGGGGAGATAGTTGTCGTTCCAATGGCCATTTCGTTGGCAGCTATCTAATGTGTTTTTGGGAGTTAAGACTTCTGAACTCTGGTGAATTAGTAAGTTATTTAAAGGAATCTGTCATCAGGTTTTTGACACCTAATTTAAGAGCAAGATGATGACCCCGATTCCAGAAATATGTCAGTTACTAACCTTCTTGCTATACACACATGCTAGCCACCTAACCTTCTTGCTGTAATTTTAATAAAATTTATGTTTTATTGCCAGGTGGCTATCACTTAAAGACTAATAACCCTGCTGCCATGTAGTCCTCTGTATAAACCAGCCCACATCACTAATTGGCAGCTTTCTGCCTATGCACAGTGTACACAGAAAGCTGCCAATCAGTAGTGTGGGCAAGGTTATTCAGAGCTCAGCATTCAGAGAACTGCAAGATCTGTAGGCGATAACAGTGATATTATCAAAGCTGGCCAGTAAGTGATACATCACTGGAACCGAGGTTTACTCTCTACATCATGCTACTGTCAGAAGGGGTAGAAAAAAACCTGGTAATGGATTTGCTTTAAAGCACATAAAGAACCAAGGATCAATGAGTTCAAATTTAATAAAAATGTGGTTCTGTAAAATGAATGGTGCACTTAGAGCTACCCATGTTATCTGTGTGAAGATGACCTGTCATTCTTTATTTGCTTTATTAAATAACATATTTTGAGAGAAAATATTGTACATTTGCAATATCACACTGCTTTTCTCAGCATGATATTGGAGAAGCGACAGTCTCCACTATAATTTAGACTCTTTGTGGGTCGAATTGGAAGCGCATGCCTGCAATCGTGCTGCCTGACCTGCTGTAGGGGCAGAGTGTGGGCCGCTGGATTTTATTGCATTTTGGCCCCTGTATTTCTCTGATTTAACTATGAAGTGAACACGGTTAAAGAGACTGCAGCGTTCTGTGTCCCATTTTTGTAACTTTTTCTTATTTATCAGCCATGATCGTAGAAGTGCATTTTCCCACAGAAGCATATCTAAGAATTTCTCTTTCCACTTCGTCTTCCTCAGCTTTAATAAATATTTTTTACTTTATTTATTACTTGTATATTTAGGGTCCATCTTTGCACGCGTAACTTTTATGCTCATTATTCTGCACTTCACATTTCATAGTGTTAATATTTTTATATAATGGGCGACCAAGTCCCCTGCTTGTCTCCACAGATCCATAGAGTTAATAATACAATTCTGACTGCAGGTAGCTGTGACACGAAGGGGCAGTGCACGGCATGAGGATACTTCCTTAGATCCCCTGTGCATGGTGCTCTGCCCCCTCCAGTAGGCATAACAATGAGCACTTGTTTAACCCCCGAGGCATGAAAACAGATATAGCTGTCAGTCGTAAAGTAGCATTGCCAACTGGATTCATAAACCCGAAGGGAGCAGAATTTTAAAGGGAACCTGTCAGTCATTTCATGCTGCCCGCACGACAGGGAGCTATGTTTTATTCTAGAACATTGTAGTGTTTCAAAGAAAGCGTAGATTCAGAAACAAGCCAAACTCAGGGGCTGGGGGGTCCGCAAGGAGGATTAGCAAACTTTTCTTCTGTATCTGGCTCTGTGTAGTGTGAACATAAATCTGGATATTGGAATCCATATTGAAATATACAGAATGCATTCAGACCATGACACAGCAGCATTGCTGGTCATACATTTACAGACAGACAATATTCATAGTGACAAAATCTTGAGAACTGTTTACTTATTATCTGAAAGTTTTTACCTCACAAATAGTTCTATGTTTCTCTATGTTTGTTGTTTGTTATTGCAAAACCTGGAGGTTTATTTAACCTCTGTCTGTTGTGGACTTATTTAATTCCTGTGAGCTTTTATATTCTATGGGTTTATTGACCATTGTCTGACGTTTGCCTGGTATCTCTCTTTCATTTTATCCCAAAAGCTGGCCACTAGAAGGCGAGGTTGAAACCAGAGTTACATAGTGTAAATCACTATATAAGACCAGAGAAACCCGACTAAAACAGAAGCAGAAAGTTGGGTATCTGTACTTACACTTGTACAGGGTTGTGATACCTGCATAAGTGAGGACACACGTGCAGTGTTGTGAATTTCTCAGGTGTTCTCTGTCTTGGTGTTGATTCTCTGATATTCCAGATGGATGATGTTTAAAAGCTCCTTGGTGACGGATGATGTGAGTATATGTACTTAATCATTATATGTATTTAATCTTTATATGTACTTTACCTCTGTATGTTAAAATATACAAAAGTGTACGCAATCATACTATTCCTTTAATGAAGAACTTTAAAATAGAATTGTGTTATATTGCATTCAATAGCCTTCTTTAAAGCCGTATCCGAATCTTAGTGTTAAAACTTAGCAATACACTCGCAGGGGCGGATTATCAGAGGGTCAATATGGGCGGTAGCCCAGGGCCCAGTGGTCTGGGGGGGCCCTGGGCTACCGCACAGATTGACCCTCTGATGATCATCTGTGAATGCCGCCGCCGCCGGCATTTATGTGCCCCTGCCGTAACCGTAACTGGTGGGCAGAGAGAGACGTCATTGTCAGTCGCCGGCGAGTGTGCTCTGTTGGAGGGAGCTCGTCGCTGGAGCGAGGACAGGTGAGGAGTTTTTTTTTTTTATAACGGTGGACACACACTGAGGGCAATGCTGGAGGACACTGGGGCAGATTGCTGGAGGACACTGGGGCAATGCTGGAGGACACGGGCAATGCTGGAGGACACTGGGGCAGATTGCTGGAGGACAATGGGGCAATGCTGGAGGACACTGGGGCAATGCTGGAGGACACTGGGGCAATGCTGGAGGACACTGGGGCAATGCTGGAGGACACTGGGGCAATGCTGGAGGACACTGGGGCAATGCTGGAGGACACTGGGGCAATGCTGGAGGACACTGGGGCAGATGGCTGGAGGACACTGGGGCAGATGGCTGGAGGACACTGGGGCAGATGGCTGGAGGACACTGGGGCAGATGGCTGGAGGACACTGGGGCAATGCTGGAGGACACTGGGGCAATGCTGGAGGACACTGGGGCAGATTGCTGGAGGACACTGGGGCAGATTGCTGGAGGACACTGGGGCAGATTGCTGGAGGACACTGGGGCAATGCTGGAGGACACGGGCAATGCTGGAGGACACTGGGGCAGATTGCTGGAGGACACTGGGGCAGATTGCTGGAGGACACTGGGGCAATGCTGGAGGACACTGGGGCAATGCTGGAGGACACTGGGGCAGATTGCTGGAGGACACTGGGGCAATGCTGGAGGACACTGGGGCAGATTGCTGGAGGACACTGGGGTAATGCTGGAGGACACTGGGGCAATGCTGGAGGACACTGGGGCAATGCTGGAGGACACTGGGGCAGATGGCTGGAGGACACTGGGGCAGATGGCTGGAGGACACTGGGGCAGATGGCTGGAGGACACTGGGGCAATGCTGGAGGACACTGGGGCAATGCTGGAGGACACTGGGGCAATGCTGGAGGACACTGGGGCAATGCTGGAAGACATTGGGGCAATGCTGGAGGACACTGGCAGATGGCTGGAGGACACTGGGGCAGATGGCTGGAGGACACTGGGGCAGATGGCTGGAGGACACTGGGGCAGATGGCTGGAGGACACTGGGGCAATGCTGGAGGACACTGAGGCAGATGGCTGGAGACACTGGGGCAATGCTGGATGACACTGGGGCAGATTGCTGGAGGACACTGGGGCAATGCTGGAGGACACTGTAGCAATGCTGGAGGACACTGGGGCAGATTGCTGGAGGACACTGGGGCAATGCTGGAGACACTGGGGGAAATGCTGGACATACTGGGGGAAATGCTGGACATACTGGGGCAGATTGCTGGACACACTGGTGGTAATATTCTGGACACACTGTCTGGGGGCAATGCTGGACGCACTGGGGCAGATTGCTGGACACACTGGGGGCAATATGCTGGACACACTGGGGGTAATATGCTGGACACACTGGGGCAGATTGCTGGACACACTGGGGCAGATTGCTGGACACTCTGTCTGGGGGCAATGCTGGACACACTGGGGGCAATATGCTGGAGACACTGGGGCAGATTGCTGGACACTGGGGCAATATGCTGGACATACTGGGGCAGATTGCTGGACACAATGGGGGCAGGACTGGAGGAAGCTCGTCGCTGGAGCGAGGACAGGTGAGGAGTTTTTTTTTTATAACGGTGGACACACACTGAGGGCAATGCTGGAGGACACTGGGGCAGATTGCTGGAGGACACTGGGGCAATGCTGGAGGACACGGGCAATGCTGGAGGACACTGGGGCAGATTGCTGGAGGACAATGGGGCAATGCTGGAGGACACTGGGGCAATGCTGGAGGACACTGGGGCAATGCTGGAGGACACTGGGGCAATGCTGGAGGACACTGGGGCAGATGGCTGGAGGACACTGGGGCAGATGGCTGGAGGACACTGGGGCAGATGGCTGGAGGACACTGGGGCAGATGGCTGGAGGACACTGGGGCAATGCTGGAGGACACTGGGGCAATGCTGGAGGACACTGGGGCAGATTGCTGGAGGACACTGGGGCAGATTGCTGGAGGACACTGGGGCAGATTGCTGGAGGACACTGGGGCAATGCTGGAGGACACGGGCAATGCTGGAGGACACTGGGGCAGATTGCTGGAGGACACTGGGGCAGATTGCTGGAGGACACTGGGGCAATGCTGGAGGACACTGTAGCAATGCTGGAGGACACTGGGGCAGATTGCTGGAGGACACTGGGGCAATGCTGGAGGACACTGGGGCAGATTGCTGGAGGACACTGGGGTAATGCTGGAGGACACTGGGGCAATGCTGGAGGACACTGGGGCAATGCTGGAGGACACTGGGGCAGATGGCTGGAGGACACTGGGGCAGATGGCTGGAGGACACTGGGGCAGATGGCTGGAGGACACTGGGGCAATGCTGGAGGACACTGGGGCAATGCTGGAGGACACTGGGGCAATGCTGGAGGACACTGGGGCAATGCTGGAAGACACTGGGGCAATGCTGGAGGACACTGGCAGATGGCTGGAGGACACTGGGGCAGATGGCTGGAGGACACTGGGGCAGATGGCTGGAGGACACTGGGGCAGATGGCTGGAGGACACTGGGGCAATGCTGGAGGACACTGGGGCAGATTGCTGGAGACACTGGGGCAATGCTGGATGACACTGGGGCAGATTGCTGGAGGACACTGGGGCAATGCTGGAGGACACTGTAGCAATGCTGGAGGACACTGGGGCAGATTGCTGGAGGACACTGGGGCAATGCTGGAGACACTGGGGGAAATGCTGGACATACTGGGGGAAATGCTGGACATACTGGGGCAGATTGCTGGACACACTGGTGGTAATATTCTGGACACACTGTCTGGGGGCAATGCTGGACGCACTGGGGCAGATTGCTGGACACACTGGGGGCAATATGCTGGACACACTGGGGGTAATATGCTGGACACACTGGGGCAGATTGCTGGACACACTGGGGCAGATTGCTGGACACTCTGGGGGCAATGCTGGACACACTGGGGGCAATATGCTGGAGACACTGGGGCAGATTGCTGGACACTGGGGCAATATGCTGGACATACTGGGGCAGATTGCTGGACACAATGGGGGCAGGACTGGAGGCATGGGCAGAATGTAGACATGGGGCATGATTGGAGACACGGGGCAGAATTAAAGACATGGGGCAGGATTGGATCATGGGGCAGGATGGATACGATGGAGACATATGGGGCAGGATGTGGAGATCATATGGGGTAGAATGGATACTCATGAGGGCAGGATGCGAGAGCATATGGCTGGAGCCAGGAATGAGACACACAGGGCCAGGATGTGGAATATTATTACCATAGGGGCTAATTAAGGGATATTATTACTGCAGTGATGTATTTATTTTATTTTTTGAGTATACTGTTTTAAATGGGGGTCGGTCCTGTTACTGTGTAGAGTGACACGATATCGCCTTTTTTTCTTCATGTGGTGTAATGTAGAAGTTGTGAAAAATTAAGTAATGTGTTCTGCAAGCGGAGCTCGAGATAACTGTGTTATTTCCTGCAGAAACGAGTCCTGGCTGGAAGAAATGATGGCGGTCTGTGCTGGCTGAAAGATGAAGGACTTCACCTAGAGACGTCACTGGTGAGTCAGTGTTACCTATACACTGACACTATACACTGTATACTATATAGAGCTCCTGTGTATAATACCACCAGTGATCTCTGTATTACCTCTACACAGACACTGCATACTAAGTACAGATCTCCTGTGAATACTGGCACTTATGGTGATATTATTGTGTTGTTGTTTTTTACTGATCAGTATTGTAGTATTCAGTCACTATGTGGTGGTAATATGTGGTCTGGAAATGGTGTTGTGGTATTTGTCCCTTGTATGTGCTATTTGGTCACCAAGTGGTGGTAATATGTGGTCTTGACATGGTGCGGTGGTATTTGTTCCTTGTATGTGATATTATTCGATCACTGTGGTTGTAATTTGTGGTCTGGTCATGGCGCGGTGTATTTGTTCCTTATATGTGATATTATTCGATCACTGTGGTTGTAATTTGTGGTCTGGTCATGGTGCGGTGGTATTTGTTCCTTGTATGTGATATTATTGGTCAAAATATACCTAAATTGTATTGCAGATTCTAACAAATATTTAATAGGTTACAGTAGAGTAGGGCCCGGCCATTTTTCTGGAATAATCTGGTTCGGGTATATCATGACCCCCGTCACATGACCCCCGTCACATGACCCCCGTCACATGACCCCCGTCACATGACCCAGGGGGGCCCACAGTGTCTGAACAGCCCAGGGCCCTGGCTACCCTTAATCCACCCCTGTACACTCGGTTTTCAAGTTGCTTTCTCTGAAATATTGCATGGTTGCAGAATAAAACATACATTAGTTTTCTGTAATCTCGGAGCCTGTCTTCCAGTGATGAGCAAACATGCACCGTAATATCTTATCCGAGCATGCTCAGGTGTTATCTGAGCATCTAGGAATCCTCACGTATTATACTCCAGTCCCTGCAGCTGCATAATTTGTGACTGTTAGACAGCCTGAACACATGTGGGAATTTCCTAACAAACAGGCAATTCCCACATGTGTTGAGGCTGTCAAACTGGCGCAAATCATGCAGCCGCAGGGACTAGAACATAATACACAAGCAGGCCCAAGATACTCGGATAACACCAGAGCATGCTCAGAAAAGACATTATCTGAGCATGTTCGCTCATTACTAATGGCAACATATGGTAATGAGGAAGAACTGGCACCAACATTTTTATTGCTTAAACCTGTGTAATTGCGTATGTAATGTACTGTAAATGCAGTAATATACTCACTGATTGTCATTACTTTCACTACACTGCATATACATTTATACAGGCAATAAAATCTTTGGTGACAGTTCTTCTGTAAGTTTAAGCATGAGATATCCAGCTTCACCTTTCAGCAACCATTGCACCAGTTCTCTGTTCTAAATCCCCAAAAAGTCCTTTTAGTACTGTAAATACCACACAGGAAGTAGGAAAAGTAGAAGGAAGAAGAATTTCATGTCATAGTCTATAAGAAACTCATGCTGTGAGAGGGGAAGGAGTAGCAGCAAGAGAGAACCATCTGTTTGGATTGAATCAGAATTCTGACATCACAACAGGCACAACCTGACAAACAACCACAATTATAGCCTTATGTTTTCCAGAAATAATGCATACTGAAGAAAAACACCTAAAATATGCAGAGTGTACCAACATTTCTGTCACTACTACATAAAATACTTCTGTAATAACAGGTATAACACTCACTAATGAAAAGTTATGCGTAACCTTTTCCACCTTCTATTTTTCATACTCTAAAATATACAGATAGCGAACAATACCGGATAATTTATGTATTTTAATGTGTTTGCCGTAAGATGTTTGCAAATTTTGTACGTTTTTTGTGTTTCTTGTGGCTTTAAATGTAGACAAATTTGAAGTGCCCATAGTGACTTAAATCAGCAGATGCAAAGCATTGTATGCCCAATACAAGCTTATAATTGACAAGATGGTGGATAAAATGTTAGAGAAGTTGTACAATTATTCTAACCTAATTATTGAGGATATCATTTTGTGGCACCTTATTGTATATACTTCTCAACATTAAAATTGAAACATCTGTTTGTTAAGCCGGTTATCCAAGCAAGCCCAAGATACTTGTATAACACCTGAGCATGCTCGGGTCTTATCCGAGTATCTTGGGCATAATCGGATAATATATTCGAGTTCCTGCAGCTGTATATTTTGCAGCGGTAGACAGCCACAACACATGCAGGGACTGCCTGTTTGTTTGGCAATCCCTGCATGTGTTGCAGCTGTCAACCACTGCAAAACATGCAGCTGCAGGAACTCGAATATATTATCGGAGCATGCCCAAGATAACACCTCAGCATGCTCGGATAACACATTTTCTGAGCACGTTCTATCATCACTGATAGGCATGTTATTGATATGCAAATAATGAAAAAATGGAAAAAAAAAATTCTAAACTTCTTGATATATTCAGAAACAAGTATGAGTACCATCTGCAGCAGGAATACACATACTTACTCATCTTGGCTGCTATCATTGAGGTTATTGATTATTTTCTGAGGAATATTCTGCTATGCTAAATGAACTATAGATCCCTTTGTAATTGCCGACCAATGATATCAAGGTGTTCTCAATGGGAGACAAGTCCGTAGACACTGCAGGCCAAGGTAGAACACTTAGACCACGCAGGCTGCTCACAATGACACAAGTAACATGCAGCCTGGCATAATTGTGCTGAAAAATTAATCATTTGAGAAATGATGACATTTTGGAGAAATGGTGACCCCACTGATTCCGCAACCAAATCATTTTAACACTGACCTGAAGTCCTTTTCATTGTGTTGCCTAAATGGCCTCCAGAGTAATCTCCCTCTATCATTGTATCCAATACAAAAGAACGATTCATCAATGAAGAGGATAGACCTCCATTCCAGACTCTATTGCTGTCATGCTCTGCACCATGATAGCCTCTGAAAATGGTGGTATGAGTTAAATGAAAAAGCCTTCAGAAGGGAACATTAAATATGTCTTACTTCTGGGTTTATGGTATGGGGTGGCATAATGTATGATAGCTTGAGCTCTCTATTTCACAATTAGCAAGGCCGAAAAAAGACATTTGTCCATCCAGTTCAGCCTATATTTCATCAGAATAAATCTCCAGATCTACGTCCTTCTAAAGAACCCCATAACTGTAAGATACAATAATATTGTTACGCTCGAGGAAAACATCCAGGCCTCTCTGGAACCCCTCGACTGAGTTCGCCATCACCACCTCCTCAAGAAAGGAATTCCAGATTCTCCCTGTTCTAACAGTGAATTCCATTCTATATACACTAGCATTTCGCCTTTACATTGTTTTTGTCATGGAACAAGAGGTATGGTCAAATCCCCAACGTGTCTCAAGAGCTGGCTATCAAGACAACATTGCAAGGCCACAAGTTGCTCATTCTACGATGAGCAGCCTTCATGGTCTAAATATGCTATCATGGCCTGCTGCATGTTCAGACTAGTCTCCCATCGAGCACATCTGGGACATCATTGGTCAGGAACTGCAAAGGACACTGCCAGAAGTGGATCTTGATGATTTGCCCAAGTGCATTCAACGTGGCAGCATATTCCTCAGACAACCATTTAGTAACATAGTAACATAGTAACATAGTTAGTAAGGCCGAAAAAAGACATTTGTCCATCCAGTTCAGCCTATATTCCATCATAATAAATCCCCAGATCTACGTCCTTCTACAGAACCTAATTGTATGATACAATTTATAACCGCATTAATAGAATGCAAAGGCATGTAAATGAGATTTCTGCACATGGCAGTCATATACGCTACTGAATACATCGAGATGTTTTGAAAACTGTGTTTCCTTGTTTTCATCATTTTTATATCATTAACATTTCTATTGATCCTGTCATTTTCACAATTCCACGACTTTATTTTCTCAGTGTTGATGTTGAGGATTGTATTATAGGTTCAGCGTTGACTTCTTCCTTTGTAAAGCATAACACACTTTTTCCAATAGGCAGTATATTGTTATGTCATTTCTTTTTTCATTTTTTTGCATTATAAATTCACTAAGAGTCTCAAAAGAATCTTTGGAGGATGCCTTCTACCATCTCTACTCAAAACATATGCAGATAGTTATGTATGGCAAGAGCTTCTGTATCGACACTTACATACTTCTAGACCTGTCACTCATTTTATTTTGAATGTACAAAATAAGAAAACTTCTGTAAATATAAAGTCTGAATATAGTCATTTCAGACATCATTCAGCTGTCTAACCTTCCAATCTCTTCTCTCTTTCATTGGAAATGCTATTATCTGGCTGGCATGTTCAGCTCAAGGATCTCTCCCGTCGCTGTGTTGGACCCCAATGCCTTTGAAATGTCCTGTCTTTCAATATCTGTTAAGCATCTTCTCTCTTCAACGGCAAGACTTTTTTATGACTTGCCTATGTAAGTCAGCATTGCACTAATTTCGATGTACTCATTAACCATGACAACCTTCAACCATATCTATAGGATCATCCAATAGCATGGCACTTAAAGAACTCCTCATCTTCGAGATTCAGTAATATTGAGTTGCATCCGACATGTAAACATTATTGCATATATTACTTTCATTTTCTATGAGTTATTATTTTCTAAAAGAACTAGGGCTGAAAACATGGACAAATATAGCCATTTCATGTAATAATAGAGGAATAATAGGTAGATGGATTTATAATACATTATATATATCTATATTACTATGTACCAGACACAAGCAAGAAGCTCCACAAGCAGAAGCATAAAATGAATCAAGTTATGAACCACTTACAGGATGTTTAAAGAGTATGTACACCTTTGTGTCCTAAGTGTCTCCATGGTAACAGACTACAAAGAAACTCATTGTAGTCTGATCCTCATTCCTCCCACACGTTTTGCTAATTTTAATTTGAATGGTTAAAAAGAAGTAGGGGGACAATAGAAATAAGTGTGTTTGGGTCAGACTACATGGGATTTGTTGGAGGTCTGTAATAATTAAATACACAAAGGCCTTTAACATTAGACTATTACTATATATCAGACCAATATGTGTTCCCATGATGTATTCAAAACTGATCATTCTCAATATCTCTTCATGTATTAGTTGTAATAAAAAACTAATGCATTGAAACCCCAAAACCCAGATACATTTATATTCTCAAAAATGGCTATTTACAGTGTGACATCTGATTTGCATGTACTTAGTATGTGTACTGTACTTCACGTAATCATAAACCAACAATGGCAACAAAACTAGTTCTAGTTTTACTTGCTCTCCTAGAGCACATGTGTATGTGTATATCCCTACCATTTTCCATATGCTCTGCCTCACCAACACTGCCATCCGGCGTTGTTCTTTCATAGTTGTCTTCTGGGAGTGGTAGGGCACCCAGTCTTGGTCCAGAAGAGCTCTTACTACTCGGCGTCTCAGATTCTTCTAGCCCACTGTCATAGCAACTCTGCAATGACCCCTGATGAGGGTCTTGAGGTTGACTCACAACAGAAAACGTCACTCTACGAAATGGCTGTAAGACAAAAGATTCTGAATGTCATTGGAAAATTCTAAATAAAGCCAGTGCTGTCAACTGTACAGAGCTGAAGAACAGAAGCAACAAAACTTCTACATATACATCTAGATTTAGAGAATGTATGTAAAGATCTAACAGTTAGAATACATTGTAAGAAAGGCACGCTCAGCCTCTACATCTGAAAAACTCATCATTTTGGATTAAAAGGGTTGTCCAGTCTAAAATGAAAAGTTTGCAACCACTCTGTGTGACTGCAGACTTTTACATCACCCCAACGCACATGTGAGGATTCGCTGGTTTCTTAGATGGGAATGGTGGTGATGTATGTGATATGCGTATTCCCGGGCAGTACAAGTGTATTGAGTGAGGCCACGCCAACTGGACAGCCTCTCGCTTCATGCACTTATATGGAATGAGGCTTCACCCACTAGATGGGCTCTGCCCAGGAGTATGGATATTGCATACATCAGCGCCGTTCTCATCTCAGGAACTGGCGAATCCTCGCAGAGTACAGTTTTTGTGCTGGGAGAATTCAAAAGTCTGCAGTCGCACAGAGTGATTATAAACTTTTCATTTTAAACCTAACAATCCCTCTAAGCATAAACAGTACTGTATGAAAATAGATGGGAAATAAAGAGAACTTGTCAGCACGATAGTGTAATGCAAAGTAAAGACATAAGTGTAATGGTGCTTCAACACCTACTAAATTGATACCTTTGGTCAACAAATCCACTTTGTTGTTCTTCTTTAATCATTATTTGAAGATTTCTGTTACTTAGTTTTCGGTGCACAGGGGCCGGACTGTGCACTTTGTTTGTCTCCTCTCTGTCTGTGATTCCCGGCTCATCCACCTGTTTCCGGTCTGTGAATTACCTGCCTCCTCTGTTTGAAATATCAGCACTGACCTGTCATTCAAAGACCGAAAGCTGCAGAGGGGTTGGGGATCCCAGACAGGGAGGAGAAGACCCAGTGCATAGACCGGCCTCTGTGCACCGAAATCTAAATTGCAGAAAATTTAAAACGGTGATAACAGAAGAACCACAAAGTGGATTTCTTCACCAAATGTATCAATGTAATCAGTATTACAGCACCATTACAGCCATGACTTTAATTTGCATTACAAAATTGTGCTGACAAGATCTCTTTAAGAACAATATACAATATGTACAGATACAAAAAGTCAGTACAGTGATGGACATTGCAATAGACTGGCAAAGCAGGACACAGAGAAAGGTCCCTGCCCTAATGAGCTTACAATCTGTTTAATATTATACATTTTTATATCTACTGCATTTTATTTATATACTATATAGAGAAGAGTCCAAAGATACAGTTTTTTTCAAAGTTTGCTTGTGATGTTCATACCCCGAAAACAGATTTAGCTAGGCGATCATAAAACATACACAGTAAGCAAATTCTGCAATGGGTTACAAATACTGGAATAATACTATTGGTCACACTATGGGCACAGTCATTTATCATCTTGTATGAGGCTGATATCTCATGAATGAAAATTCAGACCTATCCTGATTCCACAAGAAATGGAAGCGACTGTGAAATAAAATCTTTAATTTCATGGCAAAGAATGATGAAAAAGAAACAACTATAAATGTGTACGGCTGATCTATTTCATTTATATCAATGAGTTCATATTTCTTTCTGAATTTTACACATATCCATTCCAGTCAATGTTGCTGATTTTTAGAGAGCATCTAAACTACTTACTACATCAGTTATCAGAAACGGAAAAATATTTAGTTGGTATACAGTACCCGTTTGAGGTAATCTGGCAGTATAAGAGGACTGATCAAACCAAGTATAAGTGCCCAGTGCCGTTTCGGCATGGGCGACCATGAAGTTTCCCTTCTTCTCTGATCCCAGTTTCTTGATTGATAGTTGTGGCAATAGCCAGAGAAGAGATAGAATAGAAGTAGGCGGGAAGGTGCACAGAACTCCTCCGCCATGCCAATGGTGCACTGGGCAATTTGGCTTGGTTTAAACAGTCCTTTTGTACTGACATATTCCCTCTAAAGGGCAATAATGGGTTTGATTTATCCATGGGTGCAATGAGCATATGTATTTGTTTGAACAGACTCCTTTGTGAGCCCTCGCGGGCAAGGTCCGCTCTCCTCCTGTACCAGTCATTGATTTTATTGTTTCAGCTTAAACTCATTTTTATTATGTATACCCCTTTTTACATGTATAGCGCCATGGAATAAATGGCGCTATAATAATAAATAATAATAATTAATTTGTTTTCAATTAGAGCCCACCATTCTGCTTTAAAGAATAGGTAAGTGGTGAAGGCAACTTATACATACCTAGGTAATGGTCATATTCTTTGTATGATCAAGAAAAACTAATTTTAACCCTAACTGCACAGCAGTTGCAAGAGCCCATTGTCTCGTTATAGGACCCACACCCTATCTTGGTTTCCTGTACCGAACGCTCTCTAAGTCCTCCCCTCTTCTCTTAGTGAAAACTGTAGTGACCAACCCATAATCCATATCAGATGTCACTCAGAAAACAGAGGGGAAGGCTGGGGAGAAGAATGCAGAGAACATGATTGGACACTACACCCAAAGGGATCACCCAAAATGACTGCAGTGTCGGGAGGATATAAAAATACTTTCCAAGGTCATCGTAGTTTTAGTAGTATTGAAAGTTCTATACTTCTTACACATTATTTAAAGCTCTATATACGTGGCAAATAGCGAGACATCCAAATATGAGGACTCTGTTTCTCTAACTTGTCAAACCCAATAAATCTGGCTTCTACTCAGATATGGATATCTGGCTACATATGACCTTAAATTACAAGTTGTGAACTCTATAGGAGATATGAAAACTTTTATCTCTGAGCTCCTTTTAAGAATGGGTATTACACAAGTGCTACAGTAAATAGGTAAACCGTTTAGTGCCGGATTCCCTTCCATCACACCATAGCTGTGTGCCATTGTACTGATTGAGTTTCAACGCAAGAGATGGATTTTGAGATGGATTTTGCGAATACCTATAGCAAGAGTCAGTGATTCAATACAGTTGTTTTAGATACTGTTCTCTTATCTCATCCATTTGCACATGGTTATTATGATGATAATGTATATGAACCCCCCCCAAAAAGAATGCAAAGACCAGAATTTGCCCATGACTTGAGTCCAACTTCTGATTAAACTGCCCAACATTTCATCAGGACTGTCTCTTATCAATTCATTAAAGCTAAATTGACTTAATACTGTACTATAGATTACATTTTTCAAACTTTAATGCTATTTTTTTTATTGGTATTTGATCCTACATGACATGGTAGGTGGCTAGAGATGAGTGGATATTTGAAAATCAAATTTACCAGCTTTGGCAAATTTTACCCCAAAATTGATTCAAATAATTTTGAGTGAATCTCAATACTGGAAAGCTTGAAATTGCTCAGAAAATTCACACGAGAGAGAGGAGAAACAGTAAGAGAAAGGGAGAACACCCCACTTACAATAAGAGTTTACAGGAGAGAGAAAACCTTACTTACCATAAAAGCTTACACCTTATAGGAAAGAGAGACACATTGCACAGCTGACTATAAAAACTTACATTCTATGGACTGGAGAGAGAGGACCTTGCTGACCATAAGAGCTTACACTCTATGGACAAGAGAGAGAGAGGACCCCACTGACCGTAAGAGCTTTCACACTATGAAAGAGAGAGGACAAAGCTGATAAGAGCTCGCACTCTACAGGAGAAAAAATAAAGGACCCCGTGACTATAAGAGCTTAAACTATACAGGACATAGAGATTTTCCCAGTTATTCTTCAGATAAAAAATGACTCTTCAGTACAAACTGTGCTCCACTAGGAGCTGCTTATCTGTTATGGCCCAGGTACTGACCACTGCTCTATAATGTATGATAATCTGCTAGATTGCAGGTCATTATGGGGAATCCCGTGTGGCCAAACAGGAGCCCACTCTCTGATACTTCAGCAGTGTGGGAAAAGATGCTGAGAAAGTTAATTTATGCATACTGTAAAAAATCAAATCTCAAAAGATTCAAATGCACGTTAAAGCGAAAATTTCCGTAAATTTGACTCAAATGCGGTATGATTTTTTTTCACGAACTTATAGACTTGCATTGCCGTGTTTGATCCAACCCTCGGATCAAAATTGGATGTCTTCAAAAAATCATGGCGTCAAGTTATGTTCATTTACTGTATATGGCAATTTCACAAATCACAATATGCTGCTCATAAAATTCATGTAACAGAGAGGAGAAAAGGGGAGAGAAAGGGAGAATACCCCACTGACAATATGAGTTTAATGGAGAGAGAGCAAGAGAAAACCTGGCTTACCATAAAATCTTACACTTGGATCAAAATTGTAAGTCTCCAAGAAAACATGGCGTCAAGTTTTGTCCATTTAAATAGCAATTTTAGGAATCACACTATGCTGACTCTTACTTCACTATATCATCAAACCACAAAGCAGATAATATTCAGAATCACAAAGCAGACAATATTTGGTCTTGCATTACATATATTTCCATTTATCAATATTTGACAGAAAAATAAATCAAACCAAGTTGAAAAAAATCCCATTATAAGACACTATTTTGTCACTGGTGCCATGTGGCATATTATACAGGGACATGTGACTACTTTGGCAAGTTGAAGTTTGTATACATGATAGCATCATCAAATCTCAATCAATATGTTTTTGAGTATTGTAACATTTAGGGATCAATGGGTATTATTCTTAAGTGATTGGAAAGTCCCTTTAAGAAATACTCAATACAAGAAATGACCGGTAGAGTTTTATTTTATGTAAATTAGACAGTAATGTAGAGATATACCGCTTGGTAAAAACTTTTAAAACTTCATAGGAAACTTTATTTGGAATCAAAGACTCTAAATCCAACAAAAGATGAAGTACAAGGGAGAGAGGCCATAGAGAAGAATAATCACACATGGACAAAGAAGACCTGGTAGCGGAGAGATCGGGATAACTTCCAGTTGGAAGAGAATGACTTATGTTATTTTAGGGTGGAAGAAGTGCTCTGGCTTCAAACTTAAATACGAAAGATGCAAGAAATATTCTCTCTCCATGCCCATCACTATTTCATTTGTTTCCTTGCTACACATATCATTGAAATTCCAAGAATTGGAGGCAAAGACGGAGAAATAAATAAATAAGGGAAATGCCAGCGTCTTTTGAAGTAGTTTTGAATCTTTTAGCTCGTACAACTGCCACAGGGCACTACAATGTTAAAGAGCCTCTGTAACAAGAAATAGTTTAACTAAAGATGTTGACAGAACCAATCCAGTATAAAGCATGATAATTGAACTGATGTACAAGTCATGTCTATCCTCATTTAGATATGTACAATGTACAAAGAATGACAGACAAAGCCGGGATAGTAATGGGAAGTTAGGAAGCATTTAAATAGATTTGGGTTTCTTGTTCTTCAGTGTAGGATTGACATGTCCTAGACCGAATATTCAGATTCTGCTCCCCCATCTATGCAGGGGAATAGCATTCATTTTTAGATATATTATCAGCCTGACAATTAATGTCTAATAGGTTATGTATGAAAACTAAATTATAATTTCACATTTCTGTAACAAAAATAATGTTTTCTTCTGCATTTGCTTTATTACATCAGAGACTGGAGAGTGTTGGGTCGGATAAACCCTGAAAGGGATGAAAATATTGAAATAAAAGTTCTCACTCAATACGACACAATTAATTTAATGTCAAATTGTCCAAGTGCATCAAAAAGTTGATGAAGTTTGAATAAAAAGGGGCTAGCACCAACGTGTACAATCTATTGCTAAATGTAACCTATCAGCTTCCCCGGCCCCCCAAAACATCCAAACTGTATTTATTGGTACCTTTTATACCTTCCTAAAAAGCCCATTTTACTATCAATGATTTCATTATATGACAGCAATCAATTTTAGAACTGCAGCCTTCATATGCTAATTAGAATGTGGAATGTGACTAGTGTTCCCAGATTAATAATCCCGCTAATCATGTTATCACACCACTATGGGCGTAAGTAAAATTATTGTAAAAAGCACCATCATTGCTGGTTCTTTGCAAATCTCTGCTTCTCTGACAATGTGTGGTAAGTTGGGTGTATGCAGCCTGTCTTCATCGACACACTGGGCATGGCCAGGAAGGCAATGATGATGCAGGACTCATCCAAACATTACTACTGGTTCTTCAAATCTTGCAACTGGCTGTGCCCTACATCACCGCTGCCTCCCTTTGCATGTGCAGTACACCAATGAAGCTGGGGTGTGTACACCTGGCATACTATGAATTATCAGGGAGGCAGGGATTTGTAAAGAGACGTCAATGATGGCCATCACATGCATCCTCTTTTATCTGGTTCACTATATGCCAGGGCTTCAGATGCCTTGTAGGCCTCCGATGACACAGTGTGCCAAGCCATCACATCACAATGCAATGACATCAGTGGCCTACCTAGCACTGGAAGCCCGAGAGTAAAATGTAAATAGATAAATGTAATACATGTGACATAGGAAGACTTAGAGAAGATACACAGAGGACCGATAGATGGGTTGTGAGGGCAGCAAGCCAGGTGACCAGTGAGGTGCGTATTAATTTTTTAAAAATCTTTTACTGGCCCTGTATGATTCAGCAAAATGGCAAACACCATTTTGCGGAATTTGTGCAGTTCGAATTGAGAAAAAAATCGTAACGTGTAGAATCCAATTTTTTGTAAAATTCAAGCGTTCAATTCAGCTCTAATGCAATTGATCAACTCTTACAATGATGTAGCAAAACCTCTACTGAGTCAATGGAGCATGTAATAATAATTGACAATACATGACAATATGGTTTAAGGTCGTCTTGCACAAAATAGAAAAGTTGATTGATCCCATCGATTTCTATTTTTTGGCCACTAGAACGGTCGACTAACTCATAGAGAAGGATCTGTTGACTCACAGATCTACTGGTGTATCTTAATTATCTTTTCATCATAATTAGTGATGAGGGAGTGTACCCGTTGCTCGGGTTTTCCCGAGCACGCTTGGGTGATCTCCGAGTATTTATGACTGCTCGGAGATTAAGTTTTCATCCCCTCAGTAGCATGATTTACAGCTATTAGCCAGTTTGATTACATGTGGGAATTCCCTAGCAATCAGGCAACCCCCACATGTACTCAGCCTGGCTAATAGCTGTAAATCATTCAGCTGCTGTGATGAAAACTAAATCTCCAAACACTAACAAATACTCGGAGACCACCCGAGCGTGCTCGGGAAAACCCGAGCAATGAGTATACTCGCTCATCACTAATCATAATGCATATAATAGATTCTCTAAATGTTGGTGAAGACTGAAATTACTATAATAGCTTATAGGAGATATATACTATACATGTCCATGTATATTTCATACCACCTCCTATGCATCGATCACTGCATTTCACACGTACGATCCATTAGGCCAGTCATACTTAACAGTCCGCAGAAGGACTACAATGCTCAAACTGACTGCGGACTGTGAGTTTACTTGCATAAACTAACAGATAGGCATATATAGGACTGTTCGTCAGGTCAAAGAGACTCTCGGGTGGTGCACTGTGTTCTGCACATTGCGCTTTTAGCCCTTTGTGAGAAAAGCTCAATACAAATGTTTGTTGTTTTCATATACTTCCATTTGAACATGGCTTTACACTAAATCTGAATAAAGGTAAAAAAAAAAAGTGCCAGGTAGGATATAATGTTGTTTTCTGCTACGTTACAAATAAAGTGTGAAATATTAGTAGTTGTCTGTGCAAATATAAAGTTTTTCCCACTTTTTCCAATCAAATTTGTGCGTTAGAAAAAGTTAGTTGTACAATCCTGTTGACCTTGTTTATTCAATTTGTCTTTTTATTTTCCATTCATGATTTTACCTACACATTTGTATATTTTCTGATCACTTAAGCATGTGATATTTTCTGTACCACCTAAAAAGGAAAGTGATGCTATTAACCAGTGGCTTGATTAAGGCTTTGCACCAAAACGCGCAGGTAAACTGTCCATCTGTAGATTATTCTTTATCTGTGATGGAGTAAGGGTATGTGCACACATTCAGGTTTTTTTGTGTTTTTTCGCTATAAAAACCCGATAAAACCGCATTAGAAACTGCAGACATATGCATCCTATCATTTAGAATGCATTCTGCAATTTTTGTGCACATCGCGGTACAAAAAGCAGCATGTTCATTAATTTTGCAGTTTTTTTGCGTTTTTCCCGCTATTCTATGCATTTGGAAAAAACGCATCAAAAACGCGCAAAAAACGCAAAAAAAACGCATGCGGATTTCTGGCAGAAATGTCAGGTTTTTGTCAGGAAAATTTCTGCCAGAAATCCTGACGTGTGCACATAGCCTAAAGGTACCGTCACACTAAACGATATCACTAGCGATCCGTGATGTTGCAACATCCTGGCTAGCGATATCGTTCAGTTTGACACGCAGCAGCGATCAGGATCCTACTGTGATGTCGTTGGTCGCTGCAGAAAGTCCAGAACTTTATTTCGTCGCTGGACTCCCTGCAGACATCGCTGAATCGGCGTGTGTGACACCGATTCAGCGATGTCTTCACTGGTAACCAGGGTAAACATCGGGTTACTAAGCGCAGGGCCGCGCTTAGTAACCCGATGTTTACCCTGGTTACCAGCGTTAAAGTTAAAAAAAAAAACACTACATACTTACATTCCGGTGTCTGTCCACGGCGCTGTGCTTCTCTGCACTGGCTGTGAGCGCCGGCCAGCCGGAAAGCACAGCGGTGACATCACCGCTCTGCTTTCCGGCCGCTGTGCTCACAGTCAGTGCAGGAAAGCACAGCGCCTGGGACAGACAGCGGAAGGTAAGTATGTAGTGTTTGTTTTTTTAACTTTAACGCTGGTAACCAGGGTAAACATCGGGTTACTAAGCGCGGCCCTGCGCTTAGTAACCCGATGTTTACCCTTGTTACCAGCATCGTTGGTCGCTGGAGAGCTGTCTGCGTGACAGCTCTCCAGCGACCAAACAGCGACGCTGCAGTGATCGACATCGTTGTCGGTATCGCTGCAGCGTCGCTCAGTGTGAAGGTACCTTAACAGTATTAAATATTCCCAATAAATGTGAAGTTTTAATATATTTTTACTTCCCTGGATTCCCTATCCTTTGAAACATTCATTGGAGGCTTCACTCGAATGTAGGATTCCACCTAATCAGGATTACAAGTGAGTCGTAACTTGGTGAGCCGGCGCTACTTTTTTTTTTTTTACCTTTTTCCTAATTTTTTTCTACAAATCAACTAGTAAATCTTAATTACAAATATTAATACAAAAGACACAAGTCAAAACTAAAAGTATATTGATGTGTCCAATACTTAGGTGGCTTCTATCATACACAGTATGTCCGTCGTCTAACTCCATAACAAAAAGCAACATACGGAGCGACTAAGTTTCATGGAAGGGGAAAGTAGATGATTATATCCCTCGTATAGCTTCTAGATGGTGCACAGCATTGGATGGTGAAGATTTCATGCTCCCGGCTTTTGTAAAGTTGTAGTTATCATAGTATTCTGAGCTCATTTTGCGCCTTTGGCACCATATTATTAAATAAGGCTTTATGCCGTAGAATTAGAATTCATCGCCTATATCCTTCATGTTGCGTTCATGATCCTCAGTTATTGGATGACTTTGCTGTTGACTTAATAAGGCTTTTCTTCCACCGACTAAAGACACATCTGACATTTTGTTTTTCTCCCCTGTTGAGATCGGATGCTCAGAAGCGCTTTGATTAGACGGGAATTGTTTTTATTCAGAATTTGATATATTGAAGAATTAGGAAAAAAAAAGAGCATCAAATGTGCCGTTATTGAACTGTTAATACAGATACATGGGAAATTATCTATGTTTCTTGATGATTGCGGAATCGGAATACTTTTGGCAGCTGTTTATACAATATAAGTAATGATGAAAGGAAGAAATAACACTTGCATTCTGCCTGGTAAATGATCAGTATATCTCGGTTTAAAAAAAAATAAATAAAAAAAAAGTAAAGATTTCTCCGATTCCAACAAACCTTTTCATTTAAAGAATGGAGAAGATCAAATTTATATCCATTTTTTCTTGCTTGCAGGCAAGTTTTTTGCCATCAACAGTCTCATAAATAAGTGATCTATTCTGAGAAATGACTGATTCAACAGAAATTCTATCAGGGCAGACAATTATCTATAAAACTATGTGGGCTTGTGCAGAACAGCTGACAGGCTGAGAACATTCATATATATGCATAATGTTGATGGGGCGGGGGGCTGTTTGGAAAAACGAAATCATACATTATTTCAGGGAACTTCTCATTGTATCTGGAGGATTTTATCATGACAAATGTCTTTTCAGTACATTCATTAGAACAAGGCATTTAAATATCATTTATGCGCCGAGGGATGGAGCTGGAGGTTGCAGCACTTGACTTTGTAATAACCGGGCCGTGTTGTAAATGGATTTGGCTTCTGTTTATTTTGTTGGTCATTTACTTTCCTCTGCTTGTTACTCTCTGCGGTATTTTAGCTCGCAGGTATAAAGACATTTACGGCCCCATTACAACTTGCTTACAGGAGATGTGCTGCTTTTCTGCAGTAGGTGCAGACAATCAGTTCATTTTGGAAGTCTTGTTTTTTTCATTGCTTATTAAAAAAATGCAGTGGAATTAAAAAAAAAAAAAATAATAAATATATATATATATATATATATATATATATATATATATATATATACCATTCATAATATGATAATAATGACAGGCAGCATGATTATTCAGGTCAGTATGATTACAGTAACACTAAACGGGCATAATTTATTTACTATTTTAATTAAATAAAAGGAATTGGAATTTTACACACACAAAAAAAAAGATTGCTCTATATCGCCATTATTCAAGACCTATAACTTTTTTTTTTCTTTTGGTCTTCGGTGCCCTAAAAGAATGTGCATGTGTGTTGTTTATGTGTTGTGTGTGTTTTGTCTGTTGTGCATGTTGTGTGTGTGTTTTGTGTATGTTGTGTGTTTTGCAGGTGTGTGTTGTGTGTTGTACGTGTGTGTTGTGTATGTTTTGTGTGTATTGTGCGTGCGTGTATGTCGTGTGCGTTATGTGTCGTGCATGATTTGTATGGTGTTTTGTTATGTGTTGTGTGTGTTGGCTGTGGTTTGTATTGTGTATGTGTTTGTGTGTTATGTGTGTTGTGCATGTTGTGGGTGGTGTGTTCTATGTGTTGTGTGTGGCTGATGTGTGTTATCTGTGGTTTGTGTTGTGTATGTGTGGTGTGTGTGTTATGTGTGTTTTGCAGGTGTGTGTTGTGTGTTGTATGTGTGTGTTGTATATGTTTTGTGTGCATTGTGCATGTATGTTGTGTGTGTTATGTGTGTCGTGCATGATTTCTATGGTGTTTTGTTATGTGTTGTGTGTTGGCTGTGGTTTGTATTGTGTATGTGTTTGTGTGTGTGTGTTATGTGTGTTCTGCATGTTGTGTGTGGCTGATGTGTGTTATCTGTGGTTTGTATTGTGTGTGTGTGGTGTGTGTGTGTTATGTGTGTTGTGCATGTTGTGTGTGTGTTTTGTGTATGTTATGTGTTTTGCAGGTGTGTGTGTGTGGTGTTGTGTTGTGTGTGGCTGATGTGTGTTATCTGTGGTTTGTGTGTGTGTGGAGTTGTGTTGTGAGTGTAGTGTGTGTGAGCTGACATTTTAATTTATACCACTTTGGAGTATGTACAACGTTTTTTTTTGCATTGTTTGGGAGAGGTGCAGCGACAGATAAAGCAGCATCTGCAGAAGTGGCTCTCACCCAAATCTAAAATTGTTTTGTTTATTAAAGGAAATGTGTCATCAGAAAATCACCAGTTGTTTAAATTAGGTTTTAGTATTGCCGTATATACTCGAGTATAAGCCGACCCGAGTATAAGCCAACCCCCCTAATTTTGCCACAAAACCTGGGAAAACTTAATGACTCGAGTATAAACTAAGCCTAGGGTGGGAAATGCAGCAGCTACCGGTAAATGTCAAAAGTAAAAATAGATACCAATAAAAGTAAAATTAATTGAGACATCAGAAGGTTAAGTGTTTTTGAATATCCATATTGAATCAGGAGCCCCATATAGTGCTGCACAAAAATTATGGCCCCATAGATGCTCCATACAGACACTTGCCCCATTTGCTGTTGCTGCTATAAAAAAAATCACATACTCACCTTTCCGTTTCTCAGGCTCCCGGCACTTTCAATATTCACCTGCTCCTCGTTCCGATGCCGCTCCATCTTCAGCATCTTCTGCACTGACGTTCAGGCAGAGGGCGCACACTAACCACATCATCACACCCTCTGACCTGAGCGTCACTGCTGAAGACGCTGAAGGTGGAGTGGTGCCCGGAACGAGGAGCAGGTGAATATCGCCTAGTGCTCCCCCTCCCCATTATACTTACCTGCTCCTGGCGCGGTCTCTGGCTTCCCGGCACCGCAGCTTCTTGCTGTACTGAGCGGTCACCGTTACCACTCATTACAGTAATGAATATGCGGCTCCACCCCTATGGGAGGTGGAGCCGCATATTCATTACTGTAATGAGCGGTACTATGTGACCGCTTAGCACAGAAAGAAGCTGGGCACCGGGCAGCCAGGGACCTGCAGGGACCGCGCCAGGAGCAGGTGAGTATAATTAGACAGACCCGCTCCCCCTCCCCTGCCGACCCCTGGGTATGACTCGAGTATAAGCCGAGAAGGGGACTTTCAGCCCCAATAAATGGGCTGAAAATCTTGGCTTATACTCGAGTATATACGGTAAATGTATTTTTTTTTAAAATGGCAATATTTTATTCTGTATAACAATCTGTATTAAAATAAACATTAAAAATCTTGCAAATTTTACACTGGCGATTGATATAATGCTGAACTCTAACTTATTTCTTTTCAGGAAATCTACATGTACACTTTTAGCTATACACTTACCCTATCTTTCTTATTGAAGCATCTAATGAGCGTGTTCAAATGCCATTGTGAAGGATGGGAAGGAGGGTCAGCTCTAACCTCCCCTATTGTGATTGGTGGATCCTCTGTTATCAGCTGTATATAGAGGTGATACCTTTCATTGTAAGCCTGCCTCTGATGATAAAAAAAAACTGAGGAACTGCTGATATCTCTTCCTGAAATAAGAGGATGTCTGAGTGCAAACCCCCCAGTGGCCACTATGAAAATTGCAAGATTACTAACTTTTTTTCTTTTAATAAATATCAAAATATAAAAAATGCAAACATTTTAAAAAAAACATGTTCAACTTCTAACTCTTAGAAAACTAAATTAAAACAAGTCATTTTCTGCTGATACATAGGCTTTAATTCTCCTGCTAAAACAATAAAGACATCTTTGTTTAACCCCTTCCCGACCCATGACGCCACGTAGGCGTCATGAAAGTCGGTGCCAATCCGACCCATGATGCCTATGTGGCGTCATGGAATGATCGCGTCCCTGCAGATCCGGTGAAAGGGTTAACTCCCATTTCACCCGATCTGCAGGGACAGGGGGAGTGGTAGTTTAGCCCAGGGGGGGGTGGCTTCACCCCCTCGTGGCTACGATCGCTCTGATTGGCTGTTGAAAGTGAAACTGCCAATCAGAGCGATTTGTAATATTTCACCTATTATAACGGGTGAAATATTACAATCCAGCCATGGCCGATGCTGCAATATCATCGGCCATGGCTGGAAATACTAATGTGCCCCCACCCCACCCCACCGATCGCCCCCCCAGCCCTCCGATCTGGCCGGTACACTGCTCCGGCTCCCCTCCGTCCAGTGCTCCGCTCCCCCCCGTGCTCTTGTCCGCTCCCCCCATGCTCCAATCACCCCCCCTGCATTCCGATCCACCCCCCCGTGCTCTGTTCCACCCCCCCGTGCTCCGTTCCAGCCCCCCGTGCTCCGTTCCAGCCCCCCGTGCTCCGTTCCACGCCCCCGTGCTCCGTTCCACACCTGCCGCGCTCTGATTCCCCCCGTGCTCCAATCCCCCCCCCCGTGGCCCCCCCCACCCCATCATACTTACCGATCCTGCCGGGGTCCCGTCCGTCTTCTCCCTGGGCGCCGCCATCTTCCAAAATGGCGGGCGCATGCGCAGTGCGCCCGCCGAATCTGCCGGCCGGCAGATTCGTTCCAAAGTGCATTTTGATCACTGAGATAGATTATATCTCAGTGATCAAAATAAAAAAAATAATAAATGACCCCCCCCTTTGTCACCCCCATAGGTAGGGACAATAAAAAAATAAAGAAATTTTTTTTTCCACTAATGTTAGAATAGGGTTAGGGTTAGGGGTAGGGTTAGGGTTAGGGGTAGGGTTAGGGGTAGGGTTAGGGTTAGGGTTAGGGGTAGGGTTAGGGTTAGGGTTAGGGGTAGGGTTAGGGTTAGGGGTAGGGTTAGGGTTAGGGGTAGGGTTAGGGGTAGGGTTAGGGGTAGGGCTAGGGGTAGGGCTAGGGTTAGGGTTAGGGGTAGGGTTAGGGTTAGGGGTAGGGTTAGGGGTAGGGCTAGGGGTAGGGCTAGGGGTAGGGCTAGGGTTAGGGGTAGGGCTAGGGTTAGGGGTAGGGTTAGGGGTAGGGTTAGGGCTAGGGTTTCGGTATGTGCACACGTATTCTGGTCCTCTGCGGATTTTTCCGCTGCGGATTTGATAAATCCGCAGTGCTAAACCGCTGCGGATTTATGGCGGATTTACCGCGTTTTTTTCTGCGCATTTCACTGCGGTTTTACAATTGCGATTTTTTATTTGAGCAGTTGTAAAACCGCTGCGGAATCCGCACAAAGAAGTGACATGCTGCGGAATGTAAACCGCTGCGTTTCCGTGCAGTTTTTCTGCAGCATGTGTACAGCGATTTTTGTTTCCCATAGGTTTACATTGAACTGTAAACTCATGGGAAACTGCTGCGGATCTGCAGCGTTTTCCGCAGTGTGCACATACCTTTAGAATTAGGCTATGTGCACACGGTGCGGATTTGGCTGCGGATTGGCCGCTGCGGATTCGCAGCAGTATTCCATCAGGTTTACAGTACCATGTAAACATATGAAAAACCAAATCCGCTGTGCCCATGGTGCAGAAAATACCGTGCGGAAACGCTGCGTTGTATTTTCCGCAGCATGTCAATTCTTTGTGCGGATTCCGCAGGTGAAATCCGCACAAAAAACACTGGAAATCCGCGGAAAATCCACAGGTAAAACGCAGTGCCTTTTACCTGCGGATTTTTCAAAAATGGTGCGGAAATATCTCACACGAATCCGCAACGTGGGCACATAGCCTTAGGGTTAGGGTTGGAATTAGGGTTGTGGTTAGGGTTAGGGGTGTGTTGGGGTTAGGGTTGTGATTAGGATTATCGCTACAGTTGGGATTAGAGTTAGTGGTGTGTTGGGGTTAGTGTTGGAGGTAGAATTGAGGGGTTACCACTGTTTAGGCACATCAGGGGTCTCCAAACGCAACATGGCGCCACCATTGATTCCAGCCAATCTTGTATTCAAAAAGTCAAATGGTGCTCCCTCACTTCCGAGCCCCGACGTGTGCCCAAACAGTGGTTTACCCCCACATATGGGGTACCAGCATACTCAGGACAAACTGCGCAACAATTATTGGGGTCCAATTTCTCCTGTTACCCTTGTGAATCTAAAAAAATGCTTGCTAAATCATTTTTGAGGAAAGAAAAATGATTTTTTATTTTCACGGCTCTGCGTTGTAAACGTCTGTGAAGCACTTGGGGGTTCAAAGTGCTCACCACATATCTAGATAAGTTCCTTGGGGGGTCTAGTTTCTAAAATGTGGTCACTTGTGGGGGGTTTCTACTGTTTAGGCACACCAGGGGCTCTGCAAACGCAATGGGACGCCCGCAGACCATTCCATCAAAGTCTGCATTTCAAAAGTCACTACTTCCCTTCTGAGCCTCGACGTGTGCCCAAACAGTGGTTTACCCCCACACATGGGGTATCAGCGTACTCAGGAGAAACTGGACAACAAATATTGGGGTCCAATTTCTCCTGTTACCCTTGGGAAAATAAAAAATTCTGGGCTAAATAATTATTTTTGAGGAAAGAAAACGTATTTATTATTTTCACGGCTCTGCATTATTAACTTCTATGAAGCACTTGGGGGTTCAAAGTGCTCACCACACATCTAGATAAGTTCCTTTTGGGGTCTAGTTTCCAAAATGGGGTCATTTGTGGGGGGGTTTCTACTGTTTAGGCACATCAGGGGCTCTGCAAACGCAACGTGACGCCCGCAGAGCATTCCATCAAAGTCTGCATTTCAAAACGTCACTACTTCACTTCCGAGCCCCAACGTGTGCCCAAACAGTGGTTTACCCCCACATATGGGGTATCACCGTACTCCGGAGAAACTGGACAACAAATATTGGGGTCAAATTTCTCCTGTTACCCTTGGGAAAATTAAAAAATTCTGGGCTAAATAATTATTTTTGAGGAAAGAAAACGTATTTATTATTTTCACGGCTCTGCATTATAAACTTCTATGAAGCACTTGGGGGTTCAAAGTGCTCACCACACATCTAGATAAGTTCCTTTCGGGGTCTAGTTTCCAAAATGGGGTCACTTGTGGGGGGTTTCTACTGTTAAGCCACATCAGGGGCTCTGCAAACGCAACGTGACGCCCACAGAGCATTCCATCAAAGTCTGCATTTCAAAACGTCACTACTTCACTTCCGAGCCCCGGCATGTGCCCAAACAGTGATTTACCCCCACATATGGGGTATCAGCGTACTCAGGAGAAACTGGACAACAACTTTTGGGGTCAAATTTCTCCTGTTACCCTTGGGAAAATAAAAAATTGCAGGCTAAAATATCATTTTTGAGAAAATATTTTTTTTTTTTTATTTTCATGGCTCTGCGTTATAAACTTCTGTGAAGCACTTGGGGGTTCAAAGTCCTCACCACACATCTAGATTAGTTCCTTTGGGGGTCTAGTTTCCAAAATGGGGTCATTTCTGGGGGATCTCCAATGTTTAGGCACACAGGGGCTCTCCAAACGTGACATGGTGTCCGCTAATGATTGGAGCTAATTTTCCATTTAAAAAGCCAAATGGCGTGCCATCCCTTCCGAGCCCTGCCGTGCGCCCAAACAGTGGTTTACCCCCACATATGGGGTATCAGCGTACTCAGGACAAACTGGACAACAATATTTGGGGTCCAATTTCTCCTATTATCCTTGGCAAAATAGGAAATTCCAGGCTAAAAAATCATTTTTGAGGAAAGAAAAATTATTTTTTATTTTCATGGCTCTGCGTTATAAACTTCTGTGAAGCACCTGGGGGTTTAAAGTGCTCAATATGCATCTAGATAAGTTCCTTGGGGGGTCTAGTTTCCAAAATGGGGTCACTTGTGGGGAAGCTCCAATGTTTAGGCACACAGGGGCTCTCCAAACGCGACATGGTGTCCGCTAACAATTGGAGCTAATTTTCCATTCAAAAAGTCAAATGGCGCGCCTTCCCTTCCGAGCCCTGCCGAGTGCCCAAACAGTGGTTTACCCCCACATATGAGGTATCGGCGTACTCGGGAGAAATTGCCCAACAAATTTTATGATCCATTTTATCCTACTGCCCATGTGAAAATGAAAAAATTGAGGCGAAAAGAATTTTTTTGTGAAAAAAAAGTACTTTTTCATTTTTACAGATCAATTTGTGAAGCACCTGAGGGTTTAAAGTGCTCACTAGGCATCTAAATAAGTTCCTTGGGGGGTCTAGTTTCCAAAATGGGGTCACTTGTGGGGGAGCGCCAATGTTTAGGCACACAGGAGCTATCCAAACGCGACATGGTGTCCGCTAACGATGGAAATAATTTTTCATTCAAAAAGTCAAATGGCGCTCCTTCCCTTCCGAGCCTTACCATGTGCTCAAACAGTGGTTTACCCCCACATATGAGGTATCGGTGTACTCAGGAGAAATTGCTCAACACATTTTAGGATCCATTTTATCCTGTTGCCCATGTGAAAATGAAAAAATTGAGGCTAAAAGAATTTTTTTGTGAAAAAAAAGTACTTTTTCATTTTTACGGCTCAATTTGTGAAGCACCTGGGGGTTCAAAGTGCTCACTATGCATCTAGATAAGTTCCTTGGGGTGTCTAGTTTCCAAAATGGGGTCACTTGTGGGGGAGCTCCAATTTTTAGGCACACGGGTGCTCTCCAAACGTGACATGGTGTCCGCTAAAGAGTGGAGCCAATTTTTGATTCAAAAAGTCAAATGGCGCTCTGTTGTGGATTCTGTTTTTGGGCTCCCTCTGGTGGTTACAGATGGTACTGGGTGACTTGTGTTTTCTGCGGTCTCTGGTGTCCACCTGTTCTATCAGGATATGGGAGTTTCCTATTTAACCTGGCTTTCTTGTCATTTCCTCGCCGGCTATCAATGTAATCAGTGTGTCTTGTTACCTCTGCTTCCCGCTTCTGTAATCTTCAGGACAAGCTAAGTTTTTGATTTTCCTGTTCCACGTTTTGCTTAATTTTTGTCTTAGTCCAGCTTGCAGATATGTGATTCCTTTTTGCTGGTTGCTCTAGTGGGCTGATATTACTCCTCATGTTCCATGAGTTGGCACATGAGTTCAAGTAATTTCAGGATGGTTTTTTGTAGGGTTTTTCGCTGACCGCGCAGTTCACTTTTGTATCCTCTGCTATCTAGCTTTAGCGGGCCTCATTTTGCTGAATCTGTTTTCATAACTACGTATGTGCTTTCCTCTCATTTCACCGTCATTACATGTGGGGGGCTGCTATTTCTGTGGGGTGTTTCTCTGGAGGCAAGAGAGGTCTGTGTTTCTTCTAATAGGGGAAGTTAGTCCTTCGGCTGGCGCGAGACGTCTAGGAATCATCGTAGGCACGTTCCCCGGCTACAGCTAGTTGTGTGTTAGGTTCAGGATCGCGGTCAGCTCAGTTTCCATCACCCTAGAGCTTGTTTTGTTTTTTGTGCTTGTCCTTTTGTGATCCCCTGCCATTGGGATCATGACAGTATAGCCGGCCCAAAAGTGTAATCGTATTGGCTGAAGTAGGAGGAAAAGTAGTCTGTGGAAGTTTTTTTTTTTTTTTTCCCCTCAGAGTTTGCTGCCTAGCCTTTATTGCAGCCTGGCTGCGTCTTACCTCCTCTTAATCCCTGAATGGCTCTGACCTCAGCTGTTTATCATGGACGTCCAGAGTTTGGCTTCCAGCCTGAATAATCTTGCTGCTAAGGTTCAAAATATACAAGATTTTGTTGTACATGCTCCTATGTCTGAACCTAGAATTCCTATCCCAGAGTTTTTTTCTGGAGATAGATCTAGTTTTCTGAATTTTAGGAACAATTGCAAGTTGTTTCTTTCTTTAAAATCTCGCTCCTCTGGAGACCCTGCTCAGCAAGTCAAAATTGTTATATCTTTCCTGCGGGGTGACCCTCAGAATTGGGCATTTGCATTGGCACCAGGGGATCCTGCGTTGCTCAATGTGGATGCGTTTTTTCTGGCATTGGGTTTGCTCTATGAGGAACCTAACCTAGATATTCAGGCTGAAAAAGCTTTATTGGCTCTCTCTCAGGGGCAAGATGAAGCAGAAATATATTGTCAGAAATTTCGGAAATGGTCGGTGCTTACTCAGTGGAATGAGTGCGCCCTGGCTGCAAGATTCAGAGATGGCCTTTCTGAGGCCATTAAAGATGTTATGGTGGGGTTCCCTGCGCCTACAGGTCTGAATGAGTCTATGACTATGGCTATTCAGATTGATCGGTGTTTACGGGAGCGCAAACCTGTGCACCATTTGGCGGTGTCTTCTGAACAGGCACCTGAGACAATGCAATGTGATAGAATTCAGTCCAGAAGTGAACGGCAAAACTATAGGCGGAAAAATGGGTTGTGTTTTTATTGTGGTGATTCAGCTCATGTTATATCAGCATGCTCTAAACGCACAAAGAAGGTTGATAAGTCTGTTGCCATTAGTACTTTACAGTCTAAATTCATTCTGTCTGTGACTCTGATTTGTTCATTATCAGCCATTTCCGTCGATGCCTATGTGGATTCAGGCGCTGCCCTGAGTCTTATGGATTGGTCATTTGCCAACCGCTGTGGGTTTAGTCTGGAGCCTCTGGAAGTCCCTATTCCTTTGAAGGGAATTGACTCTACACCTTTGGCTATGAACAAACCTCAGTACTGAACACAAGTGACTATGCGTATGACTCCCGTTCATCAGGAGGTGATTCGCTTCCTGGTACTGTATAATTTACATGATGTCTTAGTGCTTGGTCTGCCATGGTTACAAACTCATAACCCAGTCTTGGACTGGAAAACGATGTCTGTGTTAAGCTGGGGATGTCAGGGGGTTCATGATGATGCACCTCCGATTTTTATCGCTTCATCTACTCCTTCTGAGGTTCCTGTATTTTTGTCTGATTATCGGGATGTTTTTGAGGAGCCTAAGCTCAATTCGCTTCCTCCTCACAGGGATTGCGATTGTGCTATAGATTTGATTCCTGGCAGTAAATTTCCTAAAGGACGTTTGTTCAATCTGTCAGTGCCAGAGCATACTGCTATGCGGGATTATGTTAAGGAGTCCTTGGAAAAGGGACATATCCGTCCATCTTCGTCCCCTTTGGGAGCAGGTTTTTTTTTCGTGGCCAAAAAAGATGGTTCCTTGAGGCCTTGTATAGATTACCGTCTTTTGAATAAGATTACAGTCAAATATCAGTATCCTTTGCCATTGTTGACTGATTTGTTCGCTCGCATTAAGGGGGCTAAATGGTTCACTAAGATTGATCTTTGGGGTGCGTATAATCTTGTGCGGATAAAACAGGGTGATGAGTGGAAAACCGCATTTAATACGCCTGAGGGCCATTTTGAGTATTTGGTGATGCCTTTTGGACTTTCTAATGCTCCTTCTGTCTTCCAGTCCTTTATGCACGATATTTTCCGTGAATATCTGGATAAATTTATGATTGTGTATTTGGATGATGTTTTGGTTTTTTCTGATGACTGGGAGTCCCATGTTCAGCAGGTCAGGAAGGTGTTTCAGGTCCTGCGGGCCAATTCTTTGTTTGTAAAAGGTTCAAAGTGTCTCTTTGGAGTCCAGAAGATTTCTTTTTTGGGGTATATTTTTTACCCTTCTACTATTGAGATGGATCCCGTCAAGGTTCAGGCTATTTGTGACTGGACGCAGTCTACATCTCTTAAGAGTCTACAGAAGTTCTTGGGCTTTGCTAATTTTTATCGTCGTTTCATAACTAATTTTTCTAGTGTTGTTAAGCCTTTGACGGATTTGACTAAGAAGGGTGCTGATGTTGCTGATTGGTCTCTTGCGGCTGTGGAGGCCTTTCAGGAACTTAAGCGCCGGTTTTCTTCTGCTCCTGTGTTGCGTCAGCCAGATGTTTCGCTTCCTTTTCAGGTTGAGGTTGATGCTTCCGAGATTGGAGCGGGGGCGGTTTTGTCGCAGAGAAGCTCCGATTGCTCAGTGATGAAGCCATGTGCGTTCTTTTCTAGAAAGTTTTTGCCCACTGAGCGGAATTATGATGTTGGTAATCGGGAGCTTTTGGCCATGAAGTGGGCATTTGAGGAGTGGCGTCATTGGCTTGAGGGTGCTAGACATCGTGTGGTGGTCTTGACTGATCACAAAAATCTGATTTACCTTAAGTCTGCCAAGCGTCTGAATCCTAGACAGGCTCGTTGGTCACTGTTTTTCTCCCGTTTCGATTTTGTGGTTTCATACCTGCCAGGTTCAAAGAATGTGAAGGCGGATGCTCTTTCTAGGAGTTTTGTGCCTGACTCCCCTGGAAATTCTGAGCCCACTGGTATCCTTAGGGATGGGGTGATTTTGTCGGCTGTCTCCCCAGACTTGCGACGTGCTTTGCAGGAGTTTCAGGCGGATAAACCTGATCGTTGTCCGCCTGAAAGACTGTTTGTTCCGGATAATTGGACCAGTAGAGTCATCTCCGAGGTCCATTCTTCTGTGTTAGCAGGTCATCCTGGAATATTTGGTACTAGAGACTTGGTGGCCAGGTCTTTTTGGTGGCCTTCCTTGTCGAGGGATGTGCGTTCTTTTGTGCAGTCTTGTGATGTTTGCGCTCGGGCTAAGCCTTGCTGTTCTCGGGCCAGTGGATTGTTGTCACCTTTGCCTATCCCGAAGAGGCCTTGGACGCACATTTCCATGGACTTTATTTCGGATCTCCCTGTCTCTCAAAAAATGTCCGTCATCTGGGTTGTGTGTGACCGCTTTTCTAAGATGGTTCATCTGGTACCCTTGCCTAAGTTACCTTCCTCCTCTGAGTTGGTCCCTCTGTTTTTTCAGAACGTGGTTCGTTTGCATGGGATTCCGGAGAACATCGTTTCTGACAGGGGATCCCAGTTTGTGTCTAGATTTTGGCGGACGTTCTGTGCTAAGATGGGCATTGATTTGTCCTTTTCTTCTGCATTCCATCCTCAGACGAATGGTCAGACGGAACGAACTAATCAGACCTTGGAAACTTATTTAAGGTGTTTTGTTTCTGCTGATCAAGATGACTGGGTTACCTTTTTGCCGCTTGCCGAATTTGCCCTTAATAATCGGGCTAGTTCTGCTACCTTGGTTTCTCTTTCTTTTGTAATTCGGGGTTTCATCCTCGTTTTTCCTCTGGTCAGGTGGAGCCTTCTGATTGTCCTGGAGTGGACATGGTGGTGGATAGATTGCATCAGATTTGGAGTCATGTGGTGGACAATTTGAAGTTGTCCCAGGAGAGGGCTCAGCAGTTTGCTAATCGCCGTCGCCGCGTGGGTCCTCGACTTCATGTTGGGGACTTGGTGTGGTTGTCTTCTCGTTTTGTTCCTATGAAGGTCTCTTCTCCTAAGTTCAAGCCTCGGTTCATCGGTCCCTATAGGATCTTGGAAATTCTTAACCCTGTGTCGTTTCGTTTGGATCTCCCGGCATCGTTTGCTATTCATAATGTGTTCCATCGGTCGTTGTTGCGGAGGTATGAGGTACCTGTTGTTCCTTCGCTTGAACCTCCTGCTCCGGTGCTGGTGGAGGGAGAATTGGAGTATGTTGTGGAGAAGATCTTGGATTCTCGTGTTTCCAGACGGAAACTCCAATATTTGGTCAAGTGGAAGGGTTATGGTCAGGAGGATAATTCTTGGGTGGTTGCCTCTGATGTTCATGCTGCTGATTTGGTCCGTGCATTTCATAGGGCTCATCCTGGTCGCCCTGGTGGTTCTCGTGAGGGTTCGGTGACCCCTCCTCAAGGGGGGGGTACTGTTGTGGATTCTGTTTTTGGGCTCCCTCTGGTGGTTACAGATGGTACTGGGTGACTTGTGTTTTCTGCGGTCTCTGGTGTCCACCTGTTCTATCAGGATATGGGAGTTTCCTATTTAACCTGGCTTTCTTGTCATTTCCTCGCCGGCTATCAATGTAATCAGTGTGTCTTGTTACCTCTGCTTCCCGCTTCTGTAATCTTCAGGACAAGCTAAGTTTTTGATTTTCCTGTTCCACGTTTTGCTTAATTTTTGTCTTAGTCCAGCTTGCAGATATGTGATTCCTTTTTGCTGGTTGCTCTAGTGGGCTGATATTACTCCTCATGTTCCATGAGTTGGCACATGAGTTCAAGTAATTTCAGGATGGTTTTTTGTAGGGTTTTTCGCTGACCGCGCAGTTCACTTTTGTATCCTCTGCTATCTAGCTTTAGCGGGCCTCATTTTGCTGAATCTGTTTTCATAACTACGTATGTGCTTTCCTCTCATTTCACCGTCATTACATGTGGGGGGCTGCTATTTCTGTGGGGTGTTTCTCTGGAGGCAAGAGAGGTCTGTGTTTCTTCTAATAGGGAAAGTTAGTCCTTCGGCTGGCGCGAGACGTCTAGGAATCATCGTAGGCACGTTCCCCGGCTACAGCTAGTTGTGTGTTAGGTTCAGGATCGCGGTCAGCTCAGTTTCCATCACCCTAGAGCTTGTTTTGTTTTTTGTGCTTGTCCTTTTGTGATCCCCTGCCATTGGGATCATGACAGCACTCCTTCCCTTCCAAGGCCTGCCTTGCGCCCAAACAGTGGTTTACCCCCACATATGAGGTATCAGCGTACTCAGGACAAATTGGACAACAACTTTCGTGGTTCAGTTTCTCCTTTTACCATTGGAAAAATAAAAAAGTTGTTGCTAAAAGATAATTTTTGTGACTAAAAAGTTAAATGTTCATTTTTTCCTTCCATGTTGCTTCTGCTGCTGTGAAGCACCTGAAGGGTTAATAAACTTTTTGAATGTGGTTTTGAGTACCTTGAGGGGTGTAGTTTTTAGAATGGTGTCACTTTTGGGTATTTTCAGCCATATAGACCCCTCAAACTGACTTCAAATGTGAGGTGGTCCCTAAAAAAAATGGTTTTGTAAATTTCGTTGTAAATATGACAAATCGCTGGTCAAATTTTAACCCTTATAACTTCCTAACAAAAAAAAATTTTGTTCCCAAAATTGTGCTGATGTAAAGTAAACATGTGGGAAATGTTATTTATTAACTATTTTGTGTCACATATCTCTCTGGTTTAACAGAATAAAAATTCAAAATGTGAAAATTGCGGCGAAATTTTCAAAATTTTCGCCAAATTTCCGTTTTTATCACAAATAAACGCAGAATTTCTTGACCTAAATTTACCACTAACATGAAGCCCAATATGTCACAAAAAAACAATCTCAGAACCGCTAGGATCCATTGAAGCGTTCCTGAGTTATTACCTCATAAAGGGACACTGGTCAGAATTGCAAAAAACGGCAAGGTCTTTAAGGTCAAAATAGGCTGGGTCATGAAGGGGTTAAATACCTACAAAGGTCTGAGATCTAGTGCTGAAGGATCAACCTGCTGACAAATTAATTCATATTTTGTGACACAATAATATCACACCGCCATAACAGAATGACTTGATTTTCTCACTAAATATATTATGTACGCATAAATTGACATTAACCCCTTAAGCCCCGAGGGTGGTTTGCACGTTAATGACCGGGCCAATTTTTACAATTCTGACCACTGTCCCTTTATGAGGTTATAACTCTGGAACGCTTCAACGGATCTTGGCGATTCTGACATTGTTTTCTCGTGACATATTGTACTTCATTTTAGTAGTAACATTTATTCGATATAACTTGCGTTTATTTGTGAAAAAAACGGAAATTTGGCGAAAATTTTGAAAATTTTGCAATTTTCCAACTTTAAATTTTTATGCCCTTAAATCACAGAGATATGTCACGCAAAATACTTAATAAGTAACATTTCCCACATGTCTTCTTTACATCAGCACAATTTTGGAACCAAAATTTTTTTTGTTAGGGCGTTATAAGGGTTCAAAGTTGACCAGCAATTTCTCATTTTTACAACACCATTTTTTTTTAGGGACCACATCTCATTTGATGTCATTTTGAGGGGTCTATATGATAGAAAATACCCAAGTGTGACACCATTCTAAAAACTGCACCCCTCAAGGTGCTCAAAACCACATTCAAGAAGTTTATTAACCCTTCAGGGGTTTCACAGGAATTTTTGGAATGTTTAAATAAAAATGAATATTTAACTTTTTTTCACACAAAATTTATTTCAGCTCCAATTTGTTTTATTTTACCAAGGGTAACAGGATAAAATGGATGCCAAACATTGTTGTACAATCTGTACTGAGTACGCTGATACCCCATATGTGGGGGTAAACCACTGTTTGGGCGCATGGCAGAGCTCGGAAGGGAAGGAGCGCCATTTGACTTTTAAATGCAAAATTGACAGGAATTGAGATGGGACACCATGTTGCGTTTGGAGAGCCACTGATGTGCCTAAACATTGAAACCCCCCACAAGTGACACCATTTTGGAAAGTAGACACCCTAAGGAACTTATCTAGATGTGTGGTGACCACTTTGTCCCACCAATTGCTTCACAGAAGTTTATAATGCAGAGCCGTAAAAATAAAAAATCATATTTTTTCACAAAAATGATTTTTCGCCCCCAATTTTTTATTTTCCCAAGAGTAAGAGAAGAAATTGAACCTCAAAAATTGTTGGCCAATTTGTCCTGAGTACGCTGATACCCCGTATATGGGTGTAAACCATTGTTTGGGCGTATGGCAGAGCTCGGAAGGGAAGGAGCGCCATTTTACTTTTCAATGCAAAATTGACTGGAATTGAGATGGGATGCCATGTTGCGTTTGGAGAGCCCCTGATGTGCCTAAACATTGAAATCCCCACAAGTGACACCATTTTGGAAAGTAGACCCCTTAAGGAACTTATCTAGAGGTGTGGTGAGCACTTTGACCCAACAAGTGCTTCACAGAAGTTTATAATGCAGAGCCGTAAAAATAAAAAATCATATTTTTTCACAAAAATAATCTTTTCGCCACCAATTTTTTATTTTCCCAAGGGTAAGAGAAGAAATTAGACCACAAAAGTTGTTGTGCAACTTGTCCTGAGTGCGACGATACCCCATATGTGGGGGTAAACCACTGTTTGGGCGCATGGCAGAGCTCGGAAGGAAAGGAGCGCCATTTGACTTTTCAATGCAAAATTGACTGGAATTGAGATGGGACGCCATGTTGCGTTTGGAGAGCCCCTGATGTGCCTAAACATTGGAACCCCTCACAAGTGACACCATTTTGAAAAGTAGACCCCTTAAGGAACTTATCTAGATGTGTGGTGAGCACTTTGACCCAACAAGTGCTTCACAGAAGTTTATAATGCAGAGCCGTAAAAATAAAAAATCTTATTTTTTCACAAAAATGATCTTTTCGCCCCCAATTTTTTATTTTCCCAAGGGTAAGAGAAGAAATTAGACCACAAAAGTTGTTGTGCAATTTGTCCTGAGTGCGACGATACCCCATATGTGGGGGTAAACCACTTTTTGGGTGCATAGCAGAGCTCGGAAGGGAAGGAGCGCCATTTGACTTTTCAATGCAAAATTGACTGGAATTAAGATGGGACGCCATGTTGGTTTGGAGAGCCCCTGATGTGCCTAAACATTAAAAACCCCCACAAGTGACACCATTTTGGAAACTAGACCCTCTAAGGAACTTATCTAGATGTGTTTTGAGAGCTTTGAACCCCCAAGTGTTTCACTACAGTTTATAACGCAGAGCCGTTAAAATAAATTTATTTTTTTTTCGCAAAAATTTTTTAGCCCCCAGTTTTGTATTTTCACAAGGGTAACATAATAAATTGGACCCCAAAAGTTGTTGTCCAATTTGTCCTGAGTACGCTGATACCCCATATGTGGGGGGGAACCACTGTTTGGGCGCATGGCAGAGCTCGGAAGGGAAGGAGCGCCATTTGGAATGCAGACTTAGATGGATTGGTCTGCAGGAGTCACGTTGCATTTGCAGAGCCCCTGATGTACCCAAACAGTACAAACCCCCCACAAGTGACCCCATATTAGAAACTAGACCTCCCATGGAACTTATCTAGATGTGTTGTGAGAACTTTGAACCCCTAAGTGTTTCACTACAGTTTATAACGCAGACCCGTGAAAATAAAAATTCTTTTTTTTTTCACAAAAATGATTTTTTAGCCCCCAGCTTTGTATTTTTACAAGGGTAACAGAATAAATTGGACCCCAAAAGTTGTTGTTCAATTTGTCCTGAGTACGCTGATACCCCATATGTGGGGGGGAACCACTGTTTGGGCTCATGGCAGAGCTCAGAAGGGAAGGAGCGCCATTTGGAATGCAGACTTAGATGGATTGGTCTGCAGGCGTCACGTTGCATTTGCAGAGCCCCTGATGTACCCAAACAGTAGAAACCACCCACAAGTGACCCCATATTGGAAACTAGACCTCCCATGGAACTTATCTAGATGTGTTGTGAAAACTTTGAACCCCCAAGTGTTTCACTACAGTTTACAACGCAGAGCCGTGAAAATAAAAATCCTTTTTTTTCCCACAAAAATGATTTTTAGCCCCCCAAATTTTTATTTTCCCAAGGATAACAAGAGAACTTGGACCCAAAAAGTTGTTGTCCAATTTGTCTCGAGTACGCTGATACCCCATATGTTGGGGTAAACCCCTGTTTGGGCGCACGGGAGAGCTCGGAAGTGAAGGAGCACTGTTTTACTTCTTCAATGCAGAATTGGCTGGAATTGAGATCGGACGCCATGTCGCGTTTGGAGAGCCCCTGATGTGTCTAAACAGTGGAAACCCCCCAATTATAAATGAAACCCTAATCCAAACGCACCACTAACCCTAATCCCAACTGTAACCCTAACCACACACCTAACCCAGACACACCCCTAATTCTAATCCCAACCCTAATCCCAACCGTAAATGTAATCCAAACCCTAACCCTAGCCCCAACCCTAGCCCTAACCCTAACCCTAACCGGAAAATGGAAATAAATACATTTTTTTTAATTTTATTATTTTTCCCTAAGGCTAGGTTCACATTGCGTTAGGGAAATCCGTTTAGCACTAGCGGATTGCGCTAACACAATGTCTTTTTAGGTGTCGTGTTTAGTGGTCGCGTTAACGTCCCCGCTCTGGAAGATCGGGGATCGGACCTCGGGCGCGCCGCGGACGCTGCAAGCAGCGTCTGAGGCGCGCCACAAAAGAATGGCACCTTGCTAGCGCGAGCCGAAAATGGCACGCTCTAGCGATGCGCTACACCTGAAAATCACATTGCTGTCAATGGTTGTGCTAACGGACCCGTTGCACGGCGTTAATTGTGACATTTTCGCCGTGCAACGTTGTCCGTTAGCGTTAACCCATTAACGCAATGTGAACCTAGCCTAACTAAGGGGGTGATGAAGGGGGGTTTGATTTACTTTTATAGCGAGTTTTTTAGCGGATTTTTATGATTGGCAGCCGTCACACACTAAAAGACGCTTTTTATAGCAAAAAAGTTTTTGCGTCTCCACATTTTGAGACCTATAATTTTTCCATATTTTGGTCCACAGAGTCATGTGAGGTCTTGTTTTTTGCGGGACGAGTTGACGTTTTTATCGGTTACATTTTCGGACACGTGACAGTTTTTGATCGCTTTTTATTCCGATTTTTTTGTGAGGCAGAATGACCAAAAACCAGCTATTCATGAATTTCTTTTGGGGGAGGCGTTTATACCGTTCCGCGTTTGGTAAAATTGATGAAGCAGTTTTATTCTTCGGGTCAGTACGATTACAGCGACACCTCATTTATATCATTTTTTTTATGTTTTGGCGCTTTTATACGATAAAAGCTATTTTATAGAAAAAATAATTATTTTGGCATCGCTTTATTCAGAGGACTATAACTTTTTTATTTTTTTGGTTATGATGCTATATGGCAGCTCATTTTTTGCGGGACAAGATGACGTTTTCAGAGGTAACATGGTTATTTATATCCGTCTTTTTGATCGCGTGTTATTCCACTCTTTGTTCAGCGTTATGATAATAAAGCGTTGTTTTTTGGCTCGTTTTTTTTTTTTTTTTTACTTACGGTGTTCACTGAAGGGGTTAACTAGTGGGCCAGTTTTATAGGTCGGGTCGTTACGGACGCGGCGATACTAAATATGTGTACTTTTATTGTTTTTTTGTTTTTTTTTTATGTAAAGAAATGTATTTATGGGAATAATATTTTTATTTTTCTGCTTTATTTAGGAATTTTTTTTTTATTTTTTTTTTACAAGTGTGGAAATTTTTTTTTTTACTTTTTCACTTTGTCCCAGGGGGGGACATCACAGATCACCGATCTGACAGTGTGCACAGCACTCTGTCAGATCGGTGATCTTACATACAGCCGGGCAGGATTAGAGCTGCAGCTGCAGCCTGATCCTGACCCGGAAGTGCTCCCTGCAGGACCCGGATGCAGCCCGGCGGCCATTTTGGATCCGGGGACTGCAGGGAGAAGACGCTCGGTACACGGTGAGCACATCACCGTGTACCGATCGTCTCAGGGAAGCCCGCAAGGAGCCCCCTCCCTGCGCGATGCTTCCCTGCACCGCCGGCACACCGCGATCATCTTTGATCGCGGTGTGCCGGGGGTTAATGTGCCGGGAGCGGTCCGTGACCGCTCCTGGCACATAGTGCCGGATGTCAGCTGCGATAGGCAGCTGACACCCGGCCGCGATCGGCCGCGCTCCCCCCGTGAGCGCGGCCGATCGCATATGACGTACTATCCCGTCCATGGGAATTAAGTCCCAGGTCACCTGGACGGGATAGTACGTCATATGGGATTAAGGGGTTAAAAGATTATGTCTGACATTATGGTCATGGTGTTAACTACATGAAATGCCACTCATTACTATAACAGTACCATCCATACAGCCCTTCATATAAATGCTGTCTTAAATTTAAAAAAAAATCCTATTTTCCATGAAAATCCCGTATGTTGTAGTTATGAAGTAACTGGAGCATAACAAGGTCACTATGTGATAATCTATTTTATCCTGATTGGTGAATAGTACATCCATAATACACACTTAATGGAAGTAATCTTTTTGATTAATTGATGTATGACTTCTTAAGCAAGGATAAATGTATTATCCTGGAGTCTACCATGACTTTTAATAAAAATTCATTTTGTACATTGAACACATGATTTTCAAATGCAAAGATATTCGTCTTCTCATCACAAATCTACTTGTAAAAATTTAAAATTCCTTAATAAAATTCTATTTATTTCACAGAATAAGTTAATGAAATTACAATTTGTTTGGTCAAATTCATAAATTTGGGATACGGTAGAATAAATATTGAATGTACATAGATAGATAGATAAGAAAGAAAAAGAAAAAAAGAAAATAGATAGCTGGATAGATAGATAGATAGATAGATAGATAGATAGATAGATAGATAGATAGATAGATAGATAGATAGATAGATAGATAGATAGATAGATAGATGATATAGATAGATAGAAGATCGATAGACAGATATTAGATAGATAATAGATAGATAGATAGAAGATCGATAGATAGACAGATAGATATTAGATAGATATTAGATAGATAATAGATAGATAGATAGATAGATAGATAGATAGATAGATAGATAGATAATAGAAAATAGATAGATTATAGATATATAATAGATGATAGATAAATAGATAGATAGATTAATAGATAGATGATAGATAGATAGATAGATAGATAGATAATAGATAGATAGATGATAGAAGATAGATAGATATTAGATAGATAGACAGATAAATAGACAAACAAATAGTGCAACAATAAGGAAAAGTCATGCAATTAAGAAAATCAACGGATCGATAGACAAGTTAATATGCAAATTATGAAAAAAGGACATCTTTTTTCAGTTTTGTGCATGATCGATCGAAATTCATGCAGCTACACACCTTGGCTGCAATCATTGGGGCTATTATAGAATATCTGAGGAATGTTCTGCCATGTTGAATGCACTTGGAAAGCACTTCATCAAATTCTTAGCTTGCGGCTACCTTTGCAATTGCTGATCAATGATATCCTTGATGTGGTTGATAGGAGACAAATCTGGAGACTCTGTAGGCCATGGTGGTTTAGGCCAGGCAGGCTGTTCATGGTAGTACCAGCAAGGTGTGATCTGGCATTGTCATGTAGAAAAATGGCTTCTGTGATACTTTGGAGTAAAGGCCGTAACACTGATCCATGACCAAATCAATCTTATGCTGAACTATTAATGATGGAGTGAAGACTAGGGTTGAGCGAAACGGGTCGTTCATTTTCAAAAGTCGCCGACTTTTGGCAAAGTCGGGTTTCATGAAACCCGATCCGACCCCTGTGCGGGGTCGGCCATGCGGTACGCGACTTTCGCGCCAAAGTCGCGTTTCAATGACGCGAAAAGCGCCATTTCTCAGCCAATGAAGGTAAACGCAGAGTGTGGGCAGCGTGATGACATAGGTCCTGGTCCCCACCATCTTAGAGAAGGGCATTGCAGTGATTGGCTTGCTGTCTGCGGCGTCACAGGGGCTATAAAGGGGCGTTCCCGCCGACCGCCATCTTACTGCTGCTGATCTGAGCTTAGGGAGAGGTTGCTGCCGCTTCGTCAGAAGCAGGGATAGCGTTAGGCAGGGTCCATTAACCACCAAACCGCTTGTGCTGTAGCGATTTGCACTGTCCAACACCACCTTCGGTGTGCAGGGACAGTGGAAGCTACTTTTTTTTTTTTTCCCCTCAGCGCTGTAGCTCATTGGGCTGCCCTAGAAGGCTCCCTGATAGCTGCATTGCTGTGTGTACGCCACTGTGCAAACCAACTGCTTTTTTCAAAGCACAAATCCTCTTGTTCCTTCCTTTCTGCACAGCTATCTTGTTTGTTTGTCCACACTTTTTATTTAATTTGTGCATCAGTCCACTCCTTATTGCTGCCTGCCATACCTGGCTGAGATTACTGCAGGGAGATAGTAATTGAAGGACAGTACCTTTTTTTTTTTTGATTAAGATTGGCATTTCTGCTAGAGTGCCATCCCTGTCTGTGCCATCTCTCACTCAGTGGGCCATAGAAAGCCTATTTATGTTTTTCCTTGATTTGGGTTCCAAAATCTACCTGAAAAAATCACTACATCAATCAGTGGGAGAAAAATATTGGCCTCAGGGCTTGTGTGCCACTCCTGACTCTTGTGTGCATCATCACTCACTCAGTGGGCCATAGAAAGCCTATTTTTTTTTTTGGCTTTATTTGGGTTCTAAATTCTACCTGAAAAAATCAATAAATCAATCAGTGGGAGATTAATATTGGCCTTTGGGCTTGTGTGCCATTCCTAAGCGTGCCATCTCTCTCACAAATAGTGGGCCATAGAAAGCCTATTTATTTTTTATTTTTTGGTTTTATAAATTCTCCCTGAAAAAAAAAAGGGAGATTAATATTGGCCTTTGGGCTTGTGTGCCAGTCCTAAGCGTGCCATCTCTCTCTCTCAGATAGTGGGCCATAGAAAGCCTATTTATTATTTTTTTTATTGGGTTTATAAATTTTCCCTGAAAAAAAAAAAAAAGTGGGAGATTAATATTGGCCTCTGGGCTTGTGTGCCAGTCCTGAGCGTGCCATCTCTCTCACAAATAGTGGGCCATAGAAAGCCTATTTATTTTTTTTTTTTTGGTTTTATAAATTCTCCCTGAAAAAAAAAAGGGAGATTAATATTGGCCTTTGGGCTTGTGTGCCAGTCCTCAGCGTGCCATCTCTCTCTCTCAGATAGTGGGCCATAGAAAGCCTATTTATTATTTTTTTTTATTGGGTTTATAAATTTTCCCTGAAAAAAAAAAAAAAAGTGGGAGACTAATATTGGCCTCTGGGCTTGTGTGCTAGTCCTCAGCGTGCCATCTCTCTCACAAATAGTGGGCCATAGAAAGCCTATTTATTGTTTTGGTTGATTTGGGTTCTAAATTCTACCTGAAAAAATCAATAAATCAATCAGTGGGAGATAAATATTGACCTTTGGGCTTGTGTGCCACTCCTGACTCCTGTGTGTGCCATCTCTCACTCAGGGGGCCATGGAAAGCCTATTTATTTTTTTGGTTGATTTGGTTTCTAAATTCTACCTGAAAAAATCACTACATCAATCATTGGGAGAACAATATTGGCCTCTGGGCTTGTGTGCCACTCCTGACTCCTGTGTGCATCATCTCTCACTCAGTGGGCCATAGAAAGCCTATTTTTTGTTTTATTTGTTTTCTAAATTCTCCCTGAAAAAATCATTTTATTTTATTTGGTTTCTAAATTCTTCCTGAAAAAATCATTTTTTTTTATTATTTTTTTTTTCTAAACTCTCCCTGAAAAAAAAAAATCAAATCAGTGGGAGATTAATATTGCCCTTTCTGCTTGTGTGCCAGTCTTGACTCCTGGGTGTGCCATCTCTCTCTCTCTCGAATTGTGGGCCATAGAAAGCCTATTATTTTTTTAGCTTGATTTGGGTTCCAAAATCTACCTGAACGAATCACTACATCAATCATTGGGAGAACAATATTGGCCTCTGGGCTTGTGTGCCACTCCTGACTCCTGTGTGCGTCATCTCTCACTCAGTGGGCCATAGAAAGCCTATTTTTTGTTTTATTTGTTTTCTAAATTCTCCCTGAAGAAATCATTTTATTTTATTTGGTTTCTAAATTCTTCCTGAAAAAAACATTTTTTTTTATTATTTTTTTTTCTAAAGTCTCCCTGAAAAAAAAAAAAAAAATCAAATCAGTGGGAGATTAATATTGCCCTTTCTGCTTGTGTGCCAGTCTTGACTCCTGGGTGTGCCATCTCTCTCTCTCCAATTGTGGGCCATAGAAAGCCTATTATTTTTTTAGCTTGATTTGGGTACCAAAATCTACCTGAAAAAATCATTTTATTCTATTATTTTTTTTTCTAAAGTCTCCCTGAAAAAAAAAAAAAAAATCAAATCAGTGGGAGATTAATATTTACATTTGTGCTTCAGTGACAGTCCTGCGTGTGTGGCATCTCTCTCATTTGGTGCCACCAAAAACAGAGTGTGTAACATTGTGCCTGATTTTCGTTGTGGTCTCAGCCACCTGTAAAGGGGTAGCTAAATCATACTGAAGTTATAGCTCACCGTGTAAGTTGTGTGACAGCAACAAATACCGTTAGTTTGGTTACGTTTTTAAAACAATGAGGAAGTCTGGTGGAAGAGGTTGTGGCCGGGGGCGTTCATTGTCAGCTGGTAATGAGGGTAGTGGTAGTGGTGGAGCATCAGGTGGTCGTGGGAAAAAAAAAATTGCACCTAAGTCTGGAGCTGTGGAGCCAGGTTCGTCGTCTGGCTACACAAGGCCTCGAACGCTCCCTTTTCTGGGAGTAGGAAAACCGCTTTTAAAGCCGGAGCAGCAAGAGCAAGTTTTGGCTTATCTTGCTGACTCAGCCTCTAGCTCTTTTGCCTCCTCTCGTGAAACTGGTAAATGTAAAAGCAGCGCGTCGTTAGTGGATGTTCACGGTCAGGGACAAGTCGCTTCCTTGTCCTCTTCAGCAAAAACAACAACAGAGAAGAATGCAGCAGGCGACACAACGGGTTACTCCATGGAGCTCTTTACACATACCGTCCCTGGCTTAGAAAGTGAAGCAGTTAACAGTCCATGCCCATTACAAGTTGAATCTGACATGGAGTGCACTGATGCACAGCCACAGCCAGACTACTATGCTGGTCCTTTGACTCAGACCACAACATTGTCCTCGCAGGGTAATGATCAAGAATCAGACCCTGATGAGACTATGTTGCCCCATCACGAACGCTATACCACCGACCGACACGGTGACACAGACGAAGTTGCACACGAGCTACAAGAAGAGGTAATAGATGACCCAGTTCTTGACCCCGATTGGCAGCCATTGGGGGAACAGGGTGCAGGCGGCAGCAGTTCTGAAGCGGAGGAGGAGGGGCCGCAGCAGGCATCAACATCGCAACAGGTTCCATCTGCCGGGCCCGTATCTGGCCCAAAACGCGTGGCAAAGCCAAAACCTGTTGGCCATCCGGTTAAAGCTCAGCCTGCAATGCCTGAAAAGGTATCCGATGCTAGAAAGAGTGCAGTCTGGCATTTTTTTAAACAACATCCAATTGATCAGCGCAAATTCATCTGTCAAAAATGTTCAACTAACTTAAGCAGAGGGCTGAATCTGAAAAGTCTCAATACAAGTTGCATGCATAGACATTTAACCACCATGCATTTGCAAGCTTGGACTAACTACCAAACGTCCCTTAAGGTTGTAGCACCCTCGGCCAATGAAGCTAGTCATCAACGCAACATCCCTTCCGGCAGTGTAGGGCCACCATTTTCCGCACCACCTGCAGTATCTGTGCAGGTTTCTTTGCCGGGCCAAAGCAGTCAGGGTCAGGGAATCACCAGTTTCGTAGTAGAAAACACTGCATCTAGGGCACCGGCGGCAACAATACCATCTCCCACCGTCTCTCAGTCTGCCATGTCCACCGGCACCCCCGCTAGTTCCACGATCTCCAGCTCTCCAGTCCAGCTCACCCTACATGAGACTATGGTTAGAAAAAGGAAGTACTTAGCCTCGCATCTGCGTACACAGGGTTTGAACGCCCACATAGCTAGACTAATCTCGTTAGAGATGATGCCCTACCGGTTAGTTGAAAGCGAAGCTTTCAAAGCCCTGATGGACTACGCTGTACCACGCTACGAGCTACCCAGTCGACACTTTTTTTCCAGAAAAGCCATCCCAGCCCTCCACCAGCATGTTAAAGAGCGCATCGTCCATGCACTCAGGCAATCTGTGAGCACAAAGGTAAACCTGACAACAGATGCATGGACCAGTAGGCATGGCCAGGGACGTTACGTGTCCATCACGGCACACTGGGTGAATGTTGTGGATGCAGGATCCACAGGGGACAGCAAGTTTGGGACAGTTCTGCCTAGCCCACGGTCTAGGAAACAGTTGGCTGTAGCCGTTAGCACCCCCTCCTCCTCCTCCTCCTCGTCCTCCTGCAGAAGCGAGAGCTCGTCCACAGACCGCAGTCACACAACCACTCCATCCGCAGCTGCCACTGTTGCACACCAGGTCTCCCATTATGGGGCAGCTACTGGCAAACGTCAGCAGGCTGTATTGGCTATGAAGTGTTTGGGCGACAACAGACACACCGCGGAAGTTCTGTCCGAGTTCTTGCAGAAAGAAACGCAGTCGTGGCTGGGCACTGTAGATCTTGAGGCAGGCAAGGTAGTGAGTGATAACGGAAGGAATTTCATGGCTGCCATCTCCCTTTCCCAACTGAAACACATTCCTTGCCTGGCTCACACCTTAAACCTGGTGGTGCAGTGCTTCCTGAAAAGTTATCCGGGGTTATCCGACCTGCTCCTCAAAGTGCGTGGACTTTGCTCACATATCCGCCGTTCGCCCATACACTCCAGCCGTATGCAGACCTATCAGCGTTCTTTGAACCTTCCCCAGCATCGCCTAATCATAGACGTTGCAACAAGGTGGAACTCAACACTGCACATGCTTCAGAGACTGTGCGAACAGAGGCGGGCTGTTATGTTTTTGTGGGAGGATACACATACACGGGCAGGCAGTAGGATGGCAGACATGGAGTTGTCAGGTGTGCAGTGGTCGAAGATTCAAGACATGTGTCAAGTCCTTCAGTGTTTTGAGGAATGCACACGGCTGGTTAGTGCAGACAATGCCATAATAAGCATGAGCATCCCCCTAATGCGTCTGCTGATGCAAAGTTTGACGCACATAAAGGATCAGGCGTCTGCAGCTGAGGAAGAGGAAAGCCTTGATGACAGTCAGCCATTGTCTGGCCAGGGCAGTGTACAGGACGAGGTAGCGGGCAAAGAGGAGGAGGAGGACGAGGAGGATGATGGGGATGATTATATTTTTAATGAGGAAGCTTTTCCGGGGCCACTGGAAATTGTTGGCGCGGCAAGGCCGGGTTCTGGTTTTTGGAGGGACACAAGTGACGTGGATTTGCCTGAAACTGCCCCTCAACCAAGCACAACCGCAGATTTGAGAACTGGAACTTTGGCCCACATGGCGGATTATGCCTTACGTATCCTCAAAAGGGACACACGCATTACTAAAATGATGAACGATGACGATTACTGGTTGGCCTGCCTCCTTGATCCTCGCTATAAAGGCAAATTGCAAAATATAATGCCACATGAGAACTTGGAACTAATATTAGCAACCAAACAATCAACTCTTGTTGACCGTTTGCTTCTGGCATTCCCTGCACACAGCGCCCGTGATCGTTCTCACACGAGCTGCAGGGGCCAGCAGACCAGAGGTGTTAGAGGGGCAGAAATCAGAAGTGGCGTTGGCCAGAGGGGTTTTCTGACCAGGTTGTGGAGCGATTTTGCTATGACCGCAGACAGAACAGGTACTGCAGCATCAATTCAAAGTGACAGGAGACAACATTTGTCCAGTATGGTTACAAACTATTTTTCATCCCTTATCGACGTTCTCCCTCAACCGTCATTCCCATTTGATTACTGGGCATCCAAATTAGACACCTGGCCAGAATTGGCAGAATATGCATTGCAGGAGCTTGCTTGCCCGGCAGCTAGTGTCCTATCAGAAAGAGTATTCAGTGCTGCAGGTTCAATACTAACAGAAAAAAGGACTCGTCTGGCTACCCAAAATGTAGATGATCTAACCTTCATTAAAATGAACCACAACTGGATTTCGAAATCTTTTGCCCCACCTTGCCCGGCTGACACCTAGCTTTCCTATGAAAAGGTCTTGCCTGTGGACTATTCTGAATGACTTTTCAAATCTCGTAATTTTCTGCACCTGATTGTCCAGCATACGACATGTTTACACCTCACTAAATGGCCAAACTCCCCACACAGGGCCGTGGTATCGCCACTTGGTGCCAGCACCCGTGAGAGTGCTGTTTGTCTGAAGAGGTGGGTGTGCCCGCTTTTGGTCGACGGCACTGCCACTGGGTCCCTCATAGTACAATAAAGTGTCTCTGGCGGTGGTGGTGCGCACCCAACGTCAGACACACCGTTGTAATATGAGGGGCCCTGGGCCTGTACCGCCGGCCACAAGACAGTTCCCCCCCCAGCTCAAACAGTGCTCTACCACTTGCAAAATTATCTCTCACAGCTCCACCAATGTTTAGTCTGTGCGCTGACATCCTTCAATGCCTGGCACTGACAATACCATTGTATTGACATTTTTGTTATGTTAGGCCTTCGAAGCCTGTCTGCGGTCCCTCCTTCCACTAGGCCTCCACTGACCATTGTACTGCTGCCCTTGTACCACTGGAACCAATTTTAAATTGCCAACAGCCCTATTTTGTTATGTTAGGCCTTCGAAGCCTGTCTGCGGTCCCTCCTTCCACTAAGCCTCCACTGACCACACCACTGCTGCCCGTGTACCCACGGAACCAATTTAAAATTGCCTACAGCCATCTGTTATTATGTTAGGCCTTCGATGCCTGTCTGCGGTCCCTCCTTCCACTAGGCCTCCACTGACCACACCACTGCTGCCCGTGTACCCCTGGAACCAATTTAAAATTGCCTACAGCCAGCCCAATTTTTTTATTTTAGGCCTTCGATGCCTGTCTGCGGTCCATTCTTTCTACTACTACTACACTGACCAGGCCACTGCTGCCCGTGTTCCCCTGGAACCAATTTAAAATTGCCTACAGCCATGTGTTATTATGTTAGGCCTTCGATGCCTGTTTGCGGTCACTCCTTTCACTAGGCCTCCACTGACCACACCACTGCTACCGGTGTACCCACGGAACCAATTTAAAATTGCCTACAGCCATGTGTTATTATGTTAGGCCTTCGATGCCTGTCTGCGGTCACTCCTTCCACTAGGCCTCCACTGACCACACCACTGCTGCCCGTGTACCCCTGGAACCAATTTAAAATTGCCTACAGCCAGCCCAATTTTTTTATTTTAGGCCTTCGATGCCTGTTTGCGGTCACTCCTTCCACTAGGCCTCCACTGACCACACCACTGCTGCCCGTGTACCCACGGAACCAATTTAAAATTGCCTACAGCCATGTGTTATTATGTTAGGCCTTCGATGCCTGTCTGCGGTCACTCCTTCCACTAGGCCTCCACTGACCACACCACTGCTGCCCGTGTACCCCTGGAACCAATTTAAAATTGCCTACAGCCAGCCCAATTTTTTTATTTTAGGCCTTCGATGCCTGTTTGCGGTCACTCCTTCCACTAGGCCTCCACTGACCACACCACTGCTGCCTGTGTACCCACGGAACCAATTTAAAATTGCCTACAGCCATGTGTTATTATGTTAGGCCTTCGATGCCTGTCTGCGGTCACTCCTTCCACTAGGCCTCCACTGACCACACCACTGCTGCCCGTGTACCCCTGGAACCAATTTAAAATTGCCTACAGCCAGCCCAATTTTTTTATTTTAGGCCTTCGATGCCTGTCTGCGGTCTGTTCTTTCTACTACTACTACACTGACCAGGCCACTGCTGCCCGTGTTCCCCTGGAACCAATTTAAAATTGCCTGCAGCCATGTGTTATTATGTTAGGCCTTCGATGCCTGTTTGCGGTCACTCCTTCCACTAGGCCTCCACTGACCACACCACTGCTGCCCGTGTACCCCCGGAACCAATTTAAAATTGCCAACAGCCATGTGTTATTATGTTAGGCCTTTGATGCCTGTCTGCGGTCACTCCTTCCACTAGGCCTCCACTGACCACACCACTGCTGCCCGTGTACCCCTGGAACCAATTTAAAATTGCCTACAGCCAGCCCAATTTTTTTATTTTAGGCCTTCGATGCCTGTTTGCGGTCACTCCTTCCACTAGGCCTCCACTGACCACACCACTGCTGCCCGTGTACCCACGGAACCAATTTAAAATTGCCTACAGCCATGTGTTATTATGTTAGGCCTTCGATGCCTGTCTGCGGTCACTCCTTCCACTAGGCCTCCACTGACCACACCACTGCTGCCCGTGTACCCCTGGAACCAATTTAAAATTGCCTACAGCCAGCCCAATTTTTTTATTTTAGGCCTTCGATGCCTGTCTGCGGTCCGTTCTTTCTACTACTACTACACTGACCAGGCCACTGCTGCCCGTGTTCCCCTGGAACCAATTTAAAATTGCCTACAGCCATGTGTTATTATGTTAGGCCTTCGATGCCTGTTTGCGGTCACTCCTTCCACTAGGCCTCCACTGACCACACCACTGCTGCCCGTGTACCCCTGGAACCAATTTAAAATTGCCTACAGCCATCTGTTATTATGTTAGGCCTTCGAAGCGTGTCTGCGGTCCTTCCTTCCAATAGTTCTCCACTGACCAGACCAATGCTGGCCGTGTACCCCTGGAACCCAGCTGAAAGTGCATGTAGCCTCCTTTTTTTCTTTGTTTTATATTTAGAAAGCCCAGATGAACTACGCTGTGCAACGGTTCAAGCTACCCAGTCGACATTTCTTTTGCGAGAAAAGCCATCCCAGCCCTCCACCGGCATGAAAAAGTCTGCATTGTCATAGCACTCAGGCAATCAAACAGTAGAAAGGTGCACCTGACAAGAGACACATGGACCAGTAGGCATGTCCACAAAAAGTTGCGTGTCCATTACGGCGCACTGGGTTAATGTGTTGGATGCATGGTCCACAGGGGACAGCCTACAAAGTCTGTCTGCAGTCCCTAATTCCAATTTTCCTCCGCTGACCACACCACTGCTGCCCGTGTACCCCTGGAACCAATTTTACAGTGTCTACAGCCTAATTTTGTTATGTTAGGCCTACTACGCCTGTCTGCGGTCCCTCCTTCCAATACTCGTCAACTGACCACACCACTGCTGCCCGTGGACCCCTGGAACCTATTTTTAATTGCATAGAGCATCCTTTTTTTAATAGTAGGCGTACAAAGTCTGTCTGCGGTCCACTATTGAAATTGTCCTCCACTGCCCAGAGCACTGCTGCTTGTGTACCCCTGTAACTTTTTTAAGCTGCAGTGAGCCACATTTTTGGTTTAAGTCCTACTACCTGTGTCTGTCTGCGCCACTCAATTCAGCTGTGTTCCTTTGAAAAAAGCTGAGTGTCAATAGTCTTGTTTTCAGCCTCTAGGAATTTTAAAACTGCATTGGGGGTACAACTTTGGTAGGGCCTACTAACGGTGTCTGCCTCCCCAAGGTGTGCCCCAGGTTTCCTCGCCATTGCTTCGATCTTAATGCTCTCGTTTAGTAGTTGTTGGAAACTACACTGCATTAGGCCTACAAATTGGGTATGGGGTGTAGAGAGATGGTGTGTTCCACTCCAAGGTGTTCCCCAGGTTTCGTCCACATTGCTTCGGTCTTCCGACTCTCGTTTAGTAGTTGTAGAAAACTACACTGCATTAGGCCTACAAATTGGGTATGGGGTGTAGAGAGATGGTGTGTTCCACTCCAAGGTGTTCCCCAGGTTTCCTCTCCATTGCTTCGATCTTCATGCTCTCGTTTAGTAGTTGTTGGAAACTACGCTGCATTAGGCCTACATATTGGGTATGGGGTGTAGAGAGATGGTGTGTTCCACTCCAAGGTGTTCCCCAGGTTTCCTCGCCAATGCTTCGATCTTCATGCTCTCGTTTAGTAGTTGTTGGAAACTACACTGCATTAGGCCTACAAATTGGGTATGGGGTGTAGAGAGATGGTGTGTTCCACTCCAAGGTGTTCCCCAGGTTTCCTCTCCATTGCTTCGATCTTCATGCTCTTGTTTAGTAGTTGTTGGAAACTACACTGCATTAGGCCTACAAATTGGGTATGGGGTGTAGAGAGATGGTGTGTTCCTCTCCAAGGTGTTCCCCAGGTTTCGTCCACATTGCTTCGATCTTCATGCTCTCGTTTAGTAGTTGTTGGAAACTACACTGCATTAGGCCTACAAATTGGGTATGGGGTGTAGAGAGATGGTGTGTTCCACTCCAAGGTGTTCTCCAGGTTGCCTTTCCTGAGCTTCGATCTTCCGGCTCTCGTTTAGTAGTTGTTGGAAACTACACTGCATTAGGCCTACAAATTGGGTATGGGGTGTAGAGAGATGGTGTGTTCCACTCCAAGGTGTTCTCCAGGTTGCCTTTCCTGAGCTTCGATCTTCCGGCTCTCGTTTAGTAGTTGTTGGAAACTACACTGCATTAGGCCTACAAATTGGGTATGGGGTGTAGAGAGATGGTGTGTTCCACTCCAAGGTGTTCCCCAGGTTTCCTCGCCATTGCTGCAATCTTAATGCTCTCGTTTAGTAGTTGTTGGAAACTACACTGCATTAGGCCTACAAATTGGGTATGGGGTGTAGAGAGATGGTGTGTTCCACTCCAAGGTGTTCCCCAGGTTTCGTCCACATTGCTTCGGTCTTCCGACTCTCGTTTAGTAGTTGTAGAAAACTACACTGCATTAGGCCTACAAATTGGGTATGGGGTGTAGAGAGATGGTGTGTTCCACTCCAAGGTGTTCCCCAGGTTTCCTCTCCATTGCTTCGATCTTCATGCTCTCGTTTAGTAGTTGTTGGAAACTACACTGCATTAGGCCTACAAATTGGGTATGGGGTGTAGAGAGATGGTGTGTTCCACTCCAAGGTGTTCTCCAGGTTGCCTTTCCTGAGCTTCGATCTTCCGGCTCTCGTTTAATAGTTGTTGGAAACTACGCTGCATTAGGCCTACAAATTGGGTATCGGGTGTAGAGAGATGGTGTGTTCCACTCCAAGGTGTTCCCCAGGTTTCCTCTCCATTGCTTCGATCTTCATGCTCTCGTTTAGTAGTTGTTGGAAACTACGCTGCATTAGGCCTACAAATTGGGTATGGGATGTAGAGAGATGGTGTGTTCCACTCCAAGGTGTTCTCCAGGTTGCCTTTCCTGAGCTTCGATCTTCTGGCTCTCGTTTAGTAGTTGTTGGAAACTACACTGCATTAGGCCTACAAATTGGGTATGGGGTGTAGAGAGATGGTGTGTTCCACTCCAAGGTGTTCTCCAGGTTGCCTTTCCTGAGCTTCGATCTTCCGGCTCTCGTTTAGTAGTTGTTGGAAACTACGCTGCATTAGGCCTACAAATTGGGTATCGGGTGTAGAGAGATGGTGTGTTCCACTCCAAGGTGTTCCCCAGGTTTCCTCTCCATTGCTTCGATCTTCATGCTCTCGTTTAGTAGTTGTTGGAAACTACGCTGCATTAGGCCTACAAATTGGGTATGGGATGTAGAGAGATGGTGTGTTCCACTCCAAGGTGTTCTCCAGGTTGCCTTTCCTGAGCTTCGATCTTCTGGCTCTCGTTTAGTAGTTGTTGGAAACTACGCTGCATTAGGCCTACAAATTGGGTATGGGGTGTAGAGAGATGGTGTGTTCCACTCCAAGGTGTTCCCCAGGTTTCCTGTCCATTGCTTCGATCTTCATGCTCTCGTTTAGTAGTTGTTGGAAACTACACTGCATTAGGCCTACAAATTGGGTATGGGGTGTAGAGAGATGGTGTGTTCCACTCCAAGGTGTTCCCCAGGTTTCGTCCACATTGCTTCAGTCTTCCGACTCTCGTTTAGTAGTTGTAGAAAACTACACTGCATTAGGCCTACAAATTGGGTATGGGGTGTAGAGAGACGGTGTGTTACACTCCAAGGTGTTCCCCAGGTTTCGTCCACATTGCTTCGATCTTCCGACTCTCGTTTAGTAGTTGTTGAAAACTACACTGCATTAGGCCTACAAATTGGGTATGGGGTGTAGAGAGATGGTGTGTTACACTCCAAGGTGTTCTCCAGGTTGCCTTTCCTGAAATTCTATCTTCAGGCTCTCGTTAAGTAGTTGTTAATGTTAGACTGCATTTGGCCTACTAGTTGGGTTGGGGCCTACTATCGGTGTCTGCCACTCCTTGCTGTTCTCCTCCACTGAACAAAGCTGTGCCGCCTGTTTACTACGGTTGCCAATTTTGAACTGCATTTCGACTACTTACTGATTTGGGCCTACTCTCTGTGTCAGCCTTTCATTCCACTTGTCCTCCACTGCAATGCCCCCTGGTTAGTCCTGTGTTACCAATTTTGAACTGCATTTAGCCAACTTTATTCTTTGGGCCTATATCTGTGTTTCCTCCTCATCCTGCCCATTGCCCAGCCAGTGATAGATGAGTCTGCTGGTACATTGACCCATAACGCAAAATTCCCCGTGCACGCTACACAGCAAGATTGTGACCCTGCTGAAAGTCAGGTTCCTCTTCCCGCATACCATACCACCTTACACGGGGACAAAGAGGAAGGTGCAGATGAAAGTGCAGGTTCCTTCATCAGGTGGGGGGAGGAATACTAGTTGGCGACGTCACTGGCACAGGGCCTCTCATAGTACGCAAAAGTGTTGCTGCCGGTGGGAGGCGCCCCCGCCGTGCAAACACACCGCTGTACTTTGAGGGGCCCTGTGCCAGTGCCAATGCCAACGAGTGGGCCCCCCCTGCTTGCTCAGGATCACAGCACTTGCAAAGTTGAAATACTTACCTCTCCCTGCTCCACTGCCGTGACGTGGTCCAGATTTACTGGGCCCACTAATTACTTGAACCAGCCCTACCCCCCACAACTTTAGCCAAATGACCCCCAATTTCAAATGCCTTCCAATTATTATAAGGTAAATTATGATTGACAAGCTTCTGTAACAAGAATGGATGTTTTTGCCATAAAAATGGGCAGTGTAGGTGTTTTCCTGGCCTCCACTCACTGCCGACTATGCTCCCCCATTGACTTGCATTGGGTTTCGTGTTTCGGGCGATACCCGACTTTTCGCCATAATCGGCCGATTCCACTCGACTCGACTTCTAAGATAGTCGGGTTTCGCGAAACACGACTCGACTCTAAAAAGGTCAAGGTCGCTCAACCCTAGTGAAGACTAGACAGTTCTGAATACCAAGTTAGTGTGTATGGGAGAGATGGGAGAGAGGGAAAGGTTGGAGCTTGGCATGCTGAGACATATATCACTGACCATTGCAAATGAATATAGCTGGTGGGTGCCGCACCTGCTGGTGATTTCAGCCACAGTGAGGAAGAAGGAGGGGTCATCCATCAAGTTTCATTAAAATTTATATTTATTAGAACATTTTAAAAAACAATGATAAAATTGAGAGAGAGACTCTCTGACTGACGCATTTCTGGCGCACCTCGATGCCCTTAGTCATAGGACCAGCCGAGCATGGGATGGGCTCACTCCAACTTGCACCATTCATGTAGGGCATATGTTGTGAAAAGTTATCATTATTTAAATGGATGATGTCATTGCCTGAAATTCTGAAATGAAAAATTGATGTAGCTTAAGTACTACACTGTGTGCAGAATTATTAGGCAAGTTGTAATTTGATCACATGATACTTTTTATACATGTTGTCCTATTCCAAGCTGTTCAGGCTTGAGTGCCATCCACCAATTAAGTAAATCAGGTGATGTGTATCTCTGTAATGAGGAGATGTGTTATTTAATGACATCAAAACCCTATAAAAGGTGTGCTTAATTATTAGGCAACTTCCTTTCCTTTGGCAAAAGTCCAAAATTGTGAGATGTCTTGCAAAGGGATGCAGCAGTCTTGAAATTGCCAAACTTTTGAAGCGTGATCAACGAACAAACAAGCGTTTTATGGCAAATAGCCAACAGGGTCGCAAGAAGCGTGTTGGGCAAAAAAGGAACAAAATAACTGCCCATGATTTGAGGAAAATCAAGCTTGATGCTGCCAAGATGCCTTTTGCCACCAGTTTTGCAATATTTCCGAGCTGCAACACTACTGGAGTAGCAAAAAGCGCAAGGTGTGTCATATTCAGGGACATGGCCAAAGTAAGGAAGGCTGAAAAACGACCACCTTTGAACTAGAAACATAAGATAAAACATCAAGACTGGGCCAATATCTTAAGACTGACTTTTCAAAGGTTTTATGAACTGATGAAATGAGAGTGACTCTTGATGGGCCAGAGGCTGGATCAGTAAAGGGCAGAGAGCTCCACTCCAAATCAGACACCAGCAAGGTGGAGGTGGGGTACTGGTATGGGCTGGTATCATCAAAGATAAACTTGTGGGACCTTATCGGGTTGAGAATGGAGTGAAGCTGAACTCCCAGACCTACTGCCAGTTTTTGGAAGACAAGTTCTTCAAGCAGTGGTACAGGAAGAAGTCGGTATCGTTCAAGAAAAACATGATTTTCATGCAGGACAATGCTCCATCACATGCCTCCAACTACTCCACAGCGTGGCTGGCTAGTAACGGTCTCAAAGAAGAAAAAATAATGACATGGCCCCCTTGTTCACCTGATCTGAACCCGATAGAGAACCTGTGGTCCCTCATAAAATGTGAGATCTACAGGGAGGGAAAACAGTACACCTCTCGGAACAGTGTCTGGGAGGCTGTGGTGGCTGCTGCACGCAATGTTGATCGTAAACAGATCAAGCAACTGACAGAATCTATGGATGGAAGGCTGTTGAGTTTCATCATAAAGAAAGGTGTCTTTATTGGTTACTAATTGTTGGGGGTTTTGTTTTGGCATGTCAGAAATGTTTATTTCTAAATGTTGTGCAGTGATATTGGTTTACCTGGTGAAAATAAACAAGTGAGATGGGAATATATTTGTTTTTTTTTAAGTTGCCTAATAATTCTGCACTGTTATAGTTACCTGCATAAACGGATACCCTCCTAAGATAGCCAAATCTAAAAAAAAAACCTCCAACTTCCAAAAATATTAAGCTTTGATATTTATGAGGCTTTGGGTTGATTGAGAACATAGTTGTTGATCAATAATAAAAATAATCCTCTAAAATACAACCTGCCTAATAATTCTGCACACAGTGCATAGTAAGGCCAATAGAATCACGTAGAATCACTTTCTAAACTTTTTACAGTTGAACAGTATTCACCAATTTACCTGTTATCATCAATGGCTCATTATGTATCAGGAAGAATAGGTATTTTTGAATACATAGCTCTCATCGAAGCACACAGTGTTTGGCATTACTTACAAAATTCTTGTTTCTAATGAATCATTAACTTTATAATGACTTATATTTATATATAAAATCATAAAAGCCTATTCGAAAATCATTTCCATGACTGTGAATGCCATAGATAAGAATAACAAAGCAATGAATTAGCTGCTCTATATATTAATGTAAAGCTGCGTATTCCGTAGATGACAAATCATTAGTGTTCTCAGCTCATTTACCTCATATAGACCCAATGTTCACATATATCACATTGTTAAATACCTATTTTCCTGAAATCATTTCAAGAATTTCGTTTCTTGCATATTTTACCTCAAGTAACATTTTTCTTAGCAGAAATTTAGTTTTTGCTAATTCTTTTGTGGCATCTTTCCATTGTGTGATTCTCGTGGCTTTAAAGAAATCTCAAAGCTGAATTGCCAGTTCATATTATCCAAAATTTATTTTACAAAACGACTATCCTAGTATTCTATATTTTCCATATGTAATACAGTAAACATTTCATGTGGTCTCAGATAACCCCAAAATATAGATAGTCTTGTGCTAGCTCTGAATAATATTAATTCTATTTTCCTTATAAAACAAAAAATATTACCTGGACCGGTGTAACAGGCCAGAATATACCTCGTCCTGGGGTTAAAGTGGCCTAGGGAAGAGTATACACCGGGTATACTCTGGTCTAGGCCATATTATAACCCCACCAGGCCAGAATATAACCTCGGGGGTGTAAAATAACCTGAGCCAAACTATGCCTGGGGTTACAATGGCCTAGGCCAGAGTAAACCCTGGCTATATTCTAGCTCTAGCCTAGGCTAAACTATACACCTCCAAGCCTGAATATTGGTGTGTTTTTCCTGCTGTAGAGGGATATCACCGAAACGCGCGTCGAGGTGGGTTTGGAGCTGGCGCGATCCCCTGAGTATCACTGGTATGTTTACATTTCTATATTTTCACCTGTATACAGAATGTCCTTAACCTAAAAATGTGGCATTGCTATACTACTATTGATGTGGAACTCTCTGTATACTTAGCCGTATGTGCTGTTATTATTATATACCGTGTTCATATATGTGGACTGCTGCTGTATTCGTTGTTTCCATGCTGTGTGTTGCCACATATTCCCCAATTTTCTGTCCATGTTCTTTGTCTTATATTTATTGAATAAAATTTTCTATGAATTTCTATATATAAGGACTATGGCACTATTTCCTGTTTAGTGGTTTAGCTTTATGCGAGCATTAATGTGTCCCACACTTTTCCAGTTACAGGCTCATTATATGGGACGTTTCCCAATGATAGTATGATTATACATTCGTATTATCGCCTGTTGTGTTTGCCTTGCTTCCAAGAATGACTACAAAGGCAGAAAATAGGGCTAAGGCCAGAGATAAAAAGTTGCATGCAACAATCACATTCAAAGTCGCAGTGTTCCCTGTCCTAAAGATCCCAATAAACGGTACAGCTATTATGTGATTTGGGTGGGTGAGCAGGAAAAACACACTAATATTTGAGCTTGGAGGGGTATAGTTTAGCCTAGGCTAGAATATACCCAGAGTATACTTTGCCTAGGCCAGAATATACCCGGGGTATTCTCTGGCCTAGGCCACTTTAACCCCAGGCATAGTCTGGCCAAGGATATTTTACATCCCCAGGGGGTATATTCTGGCCTAGAGGGGTATAATGTGGCCTAGGCCAGAATATACCCCACTATATACTCTGGCCTTGGCCACTTTAGCCCCCGCCATAGTCTGGGAAGGGGTATATTCTGGCTTGTTACACCGTTATTACCTGTTGCAGGTCTAGGGTAATTTGGATTTTTCAGTCGGAACACTGACATTTTAACACTGACATTTTTAATAAGCATTAGTGTAATTATGGCATTTTGTGTTTTTTATTAGTGACTAGCTGTACTTCCCAGCCTCGCCTGGGTTAATAACTGCAGTTAGCAAAATAGAATGTGTTAACAAAAATGTATTCTGTACACAAAAACCACAAAGCAAATAGATAGAAATGTAATTTTTTAAAGGCAAAAACTAAGCTAATAGAATCATTTCACAACATATATTTCCACACCAGAGATATTCCACACAGATTTAACTAAATTGGCCCAGTAATGTGAAGCAATCTTCTACTACTTATTCGAGAGCCTTTTGATAAACAACATTCTAGTTTTTCCTTAACGTGCAAAGACGAACAGATTTTTGGCTGTTCCAACTCTTGTACAGGCCACATAAAGCTGACCATGAGAAAAGCATCGAGATTGTAAATCGATTCCAACTACTTTCAAGGACTGTCCCTGAGCCTTGTTCATGAGCATAGCAAATGCCAGTCGAACAGGAAACTTGAGGCGTTTAAAATCAAAAGGCAAATCAGATGGAATGAGAGGAATTGTTGGAATGAAAATATCTTCTCCTGTAGCACATCCTGTCAAAATGGTTGCCTCAATTTCATGTGGAAACTGGTTCTTAATCAAGAGTCTTGTTCCATTACACAGCTTTAGATCCAAATTTATCAATAGCAGAATAGGTGCTCCAGGTTTTAGAAAGAGGTTGTGAGGAGGAAGTCCTTGTGGCACTACGGAATTGAGGAAGTCAGTTGGATAAAATAATGCTTGAGCAGGGTCTATTACTGTATCCACTGACTTATAGGTTGTGCACACACCTGGAAGGAGATTTAGAATTTGAAGATTGATCTTGTTGACAATGTCATTTTTGGGAGCTAGAATAGCCCTTTCACAGGGCCCATCCAGAATTTTTGAAGTGGAGTTGAATGTTTGGAAAAACCTTTGCTTTCAACTCCTCAATGGAAGTCACAATGCAACAAAAGTTGCTTGGGAAGGTGATCTGTCCAGTGGTTGAGTTTACTAGTGCCTTGCCATCTCCAATAGCTCAAACAGCCACAGCTGGCTCGAAAACAGTCCAGCAGAAACATCGCCTTTCATGTAGACCCTCATGTTTGTGTTCAATGAAATTATCTTTACGTTTCTCCAAAGGTACGATGCTTTGAGACAGGCACTGAGTTCGACTGCAGGGGTTGATCTTGGAATAACAGGTAGTGCGTGGCAAACGTCACCTGCCAAAACAACAACTACTCCTCCCATGATATATTTGTTGCTATTCAGGTCTTGCAGCAGTCTGTCCACTGCTACCAGAGCCCTTTTGTGTGACATGTTGCATTCATCCCAAATGATGGCACTGCATTTTTGAAGCAATTTGGCCAGTCCTGATCCTTTGGCAATATTACACACAGGGCTGTCACTATGAGACAGGTTAAGAGGTAGTTTGAATGTCGAATGTGCTGTCCTGCCACCTTTTAAAAGCGTAGCTACAATTCCAGAAGATGCCACTGCAAGTGCAAACTTTTTTTGTTGTCGAAATTTTGCCAGGAGCAAGTTGATTACAAATGTATTTCCTGTTCCACCTGGAGCATCATGGGAGACAATGTGTTGATTTTACTGAAACTTAAAATGCAGTTATAGGCATCCCTTTGATCTGGTGCCAATATTGGCTAGTTCTGAGACACAAATGCTGTCAGTTCATCAATATTGTAGTTTGTTTCTATGAAAATCTCCCAACACATTTGAATGCCTTCAGGATTTCTTATTGAAGCAGGCTAACCAAGCAACTGTAAGGCTTTTCCTGACATTGCTATGCACTGATCTTCAAGGAGCATTAAAGTTTCATTGACCATTTCCTTAGTGAAGTTGACGAGTTGCTGAGGATTTTCCCTTCTAATCTGCATGAGGATGTCCTCACTGAGATCAGTTTTGTACTTTGTCCAAATCTCAAGAGGATTTTAAATGCTACAGGTTGTTAGAATAATAGCAAAGAGGTGTCTTAGTCGCTTTGGGGTTTGTGTGGCTCCTGCTTCACTGAGGGTCATGTCCCAGTGTCCATCATTTTCCAGAAGTCCTTTTCTTTGGCAAGCTTCCCTGAATGTTTCACACACATCGCCTCCGATGGTCTTCAGGTCAGAAAATGATGTAGGGCCTTTGACAACATGAAGTAACATGCGCAGGTAGAAGCACTCTGCACTTGACGGATGAACAGTGAAGACGCGACCAAGAGTATCAGTTGCTTTCAAAAGGGTCTTGTTGACACAGCTCAAAAAATGCCAAGAGGTTTGTCTTAGGTGGTGTTAGGAGCTGCTGCTGCAAGTTTGCTGGGTTAAAGTAAATTATCTGTCCATTTTCCAAGTGCACACTCAGATGCACAACTGGTGGATAGCGCTCATGAATGGAGAATCCTAGTATTCTCCAAACAGCTTCATTGCTGTTTATGTACCTGCCCATCTGGAATGCCTCCACTTTATCAATAATAGGTCCATTTTTCTGGATTTCAAAAACTGCTTGATCACTTCCTTTGTGGACATATTTGCAGATATACTTGATTGATTTCACAGAGTGGCAACATTCGACATTTATGTGGCCTGGAAGATTTTTGAGAGCAAAGGGTTGTAAGGCACAACCCATCTGTTGCCAATTTCTATCTCTTGGAGTGATGATCCAACATGCATTTTGAGCTTTGCTGTGAAACCACCATCCCCTGGATTTCTTTTTCGGTAGACTGGATATCCATCTTGTCCTGTTTGGGTTTCTTGGACCAGGGATCATGGGTAATGCTTTGAACACCTGCCATCAATCATACAGGGAGAATTTTAGTTGAGACTCCCACACGGACCATGGATCATGTTTTTTTTGTGATGGTGTCTAACAGCAAAGGGTCAATCTGAAGGTCTGGCAATTTGGCACTGATTAAAAAGCATCTCCGCTGAGCCTTTGCTTCTTCATTTCCCATGATGAAGAGTTGAAGAAATTGAGGTTCTTCTCCTTGTAAGGGAAGCAGTGAGATAATTGAGTGGTAAAACTTTGTTTGAACTTTAAATGTCGGTATAAATCCTGTTGTAAACATTTCTTTTGTTGCACCAAATGATGTCATTTGGGAGCAGGAGTTGCACTTCCTGATGTTGTCCAAGAAATGCTTTGATATTGTACTGGTACCTCTCATCAGAGACTTTATGTGATCTGGTGGTGACAGGAGAGGTGGAAGTTTTATCTTGCCATTTGCACAGCATAAATCTGGCGGTTCATCTTTCCATTTCGGGGCATTGCAGTACATGCAGACCACATCCATTTTTCCTATCTGAACTTTAGGATTATCCTGGTTTATGTCTGACTGTTAACAAAAGACAGCATGTTTCAAATCTCCAACCATTTCCTGTGCCCTGTTGGAAGAAATAGCAATTCTCTCAGTGGCAAGTCGGCCTTCTCTCTGCTGAGATGACTCATTGGCCCTTGAGGCTCTTATTCTCTTATCTGCAAGCCTCGCTTCCCTCTCCTCAGAAAGTTCATTGGCCCTTGAGGAAGCAGCACTTGTTTTCATGTCTGCAAGCCTGGCTTCCCTCTCCTCAGAAAGTTCATTGGCTCTTGAGGAAGCAGCTCTTGTTTTCATGTCTGCAAGCCTCGCTTCCCTCTCCCCAGAAAGTTCATTGGCCCTTGAGGAAGCAGCTCTTGTTTTCATGTCTGCAAGCCTTGCTTCCCTCTCCTCAGAAAGTTCATTGGCTCTTGAGGAAGCAGCTCTTGTTTTCTTGTCTGCAAGCCTCCCTTCCCTCTCCTCAGAAAGTTCATTGGCTCTTGAGGAAGCAGCTCTTGTTTTCATGTCTGCAAGCCTCGCTTCCCTCTCCTAATAAAGTTCATTGGCTCTTGAGGAAGCAGCTCTTGTTCTCTTGTCTGCAAGCCTTGCTTTCCTCTGCTCAGAAGGTTAATTGGCCCTTGAGGAAGCAGCTGCTGTTCTCATGTGTATCAGCCTTGTTTCTCGGTCTTCACATTTTTCATTGGCCCATAATGCAGCTTTTCTTTTTGCATCAGCTGACATTCGTGTCAAGGAATTCCTTTTCTTTTGAGGCATTATTGTGGTAAAAATAGTCTGTAACTGGCATTTTCTATATCCTCTCACACAGAGGTAATGTGACTGACATCAGCCTTTCCATCAACACACCTTAACTGACATGCTATTACCTCACACAAGCTTTGTTATACTGAGAATGTCCTTTGTTGCCTATATTAACCAATCAGAGCTCAGATCAATTAACTGTAGCAAAATAGAAACTGAGCTGTGAATTCTTGCTATTGGCAGCCTGGTAAATCCCCAGCCAACAGGAAGCCATCCTCCCTGGCAGTATATATTAGCTCACACATACACATAATAGATAGGTCATGTGACTGACAGCTGCCCATATTTCCTATATGGTACATTTGTTGCTCTTGTAGTTTGTCTGCTTTTTAATCAGATTTTTATTTTTGACGGATAATACCAGACTTGTGGGTGTTTTAGGGCGTGTTTCATGTGTTAAGTTGTGTGTGTTGAGTTGTGTGTGGTGACATCCATGTACCGACTTTTGTGAGATAAGTTTTGTGTGGCGACATGCGTATAGCAACTTTTTGTGTGTCGAGTTGCATGTGACAGGTTAGTCTAGCAAGTTGTGTGCAGCAAGTTTTGCGCATGGCAAGTTTTGCGCATGGCGAGTTTTATGTGTGGTGCGTTTTGAGTATGTGCAAGTTTTGTGTGAGGCAACTTTTGCATTTGTTGCAACTTTTGTGCATGTGGCAATTTTTCCACGTGTAGCGAGTTTTCCATGAGGTGAGTTTTGCACGTGTGGCGAGTTTTGCGTGAGCCTAGTTTTGCATGTGGCGAGTTTTGCATGTGGCGAATTTTGCACGTGGAGAGTTTTGAGTGTCGACGTTTGTGTTTCGACTTTTATGTGGTGAGGTTGGTGTATGTGTGGTGAAATGTGTGCTGAGGGTGGTATATGTGTTCAAGCATGTGGTAGTGTGTGGCACATTTTGTGTGTGTGTTCATATCCCTGTGTGTGGTGAGTATCCCATGTCGGGGCCCCACCTTAGCAACTGTACGGTATATACTCTTTGGCGCCATCGCTCTCATTCTTTAAGTCCCCCTTGTTCACATCTGGCAGCTGTCAATTTGCCTCCAGCACTTTTCCTTTCACTTTTCCCCAATATATAGATAGGGGCAAAATTGTTTGGTGAATTGGAACGTGCGAGGTTAAAATTTTGCCTCACAACATAGCCTATGACGATCTTGGGGTCCAGACATGTGACTGTGCAAAATTTTGTGGCTGTAGCTGCGACGGTCCAGATGCCAATCCCAGACATACACACATACATACAGACATAAACACACACACATTCAGCTTTTTATATTAGATGTGTACTCGTTGCTCGGGTTTTCCCGAGCACGTTTGGGTGGTCTCCGAGTATTTATGACTGCTTGGAGATTTAGTTTTCATCACCTCAGCAGCTTGATTTACAGTTATTAGCCAGCTTGAATACGTGTGGGGATTACCTAGCAACCAGGCAACCCCCACATGTACTCAGCCTGCCTAATACCTGTAAATTATTCAGCTGCCGTGATGAAAACTAAATCTCCGAACACTAGCAAATACTCGGAGGTCACCCGAGCGTGCTTGGGAAAACCCGAGCATCGAGTACATTCGCTCATCACTATTTTTTATGTGAAAAAAGCAGGTGTACTTTCTTATTTTTGCTCTTTATATTATTACAATTTTTCATATCTAAGACTGTATTCAAACCATTTATTTTTTGTGCTTCCATTTTTATCTTTTTCTGATTTTTTTTTTCTTTTTTTTACAATAATATTTTTTCAGTGTTTTTGAAGTAATATAGAGAAATATAAAGTATGTGTGAAACAAAGAAAAAATATCTGGCATTCTGTGTGTTTAAAGGGAACCTGTCACCCCGTTTTTTCAGTAGGAGATAAAAATACCGTTTAATAGGGCCTGAGCTGTGCTTTACAATAGGGTATTTTTTGTCCCCTGATTCCCTACCTATGCTGCCGAAATACCTTACAAAAGTGGCCTTTTTCGCCTGTCAATCGGGCTGGTCAGGTCGGATGGGCGTGGTTACAGCGCTGTTTTTTCCCCCAAATCTTGCTTATGTTCCTGTTGGTGGCGTAGTGCTTCTCGCATGCGCAAGTGCCGAATGCACTGCGCAGCTGTAGAAAAAGAGCGCGCTTGCCGCTATTCAGCGGTTTCTCGGTGGGCGCGGCCATCTTCCTGAGGCTGCGCGTGCGCAGATGGAGTCTCCTGCTTCCCGGGGCTTCAGGAAAATGGCCGTGGGATGCCACGCGCGCGCAGATGGACATCGCGGCGGCCATTTTCCTGAAGCCGAGATTACTCGGCACTTGCGCATGCGAGAAGCACTACGCCACCAACGGGAACATAAGCAAGTTCTGGGGGAAGAAACAGCGCTGTGATCACGCCCATCCGACCTGACCAGCCTGATTGACAGGCGAAAAAGGCCACTTTTGTAAGGTATTTCGGCAGCATAGGTAGGGAATCAGGGGACAAAAAATACCCTATTGTAAAGCACAGCTCAGGCCCTATTTAACGGTATTTTTATCTCCTACTGAAAAAAAACAGGGTGACAGGTTCCCTTTAAAGACAAGCAACTGATCCACAAAACTGTACAAAAGTACCACAAATACTGCAGAACTAGCGTTATTGACCTAAAAAATAGCAAGAAAAAAATGGTGAATTTCAGCCTTATAATGTATTTTAAATACGTAGGAAATATCAGTTTTTTTATTGTAGTACAATTTTCTTATAATAATTTATAGTGATAACATATTATCATTTGTAAATTTTGACGCAACTGGAGGCTGCAATAAGTTTATGCAACTTCTGACATTTTCATGCCATTTTTGCTAAGCTACGATGAGGGGGCGTATCTCATCAAATTCTTGACAAGCAACTGTGTTTCCTACACAACAAATCTTACTCCAGCAGGGAGTGGAGGTTAAGGCTGTTAATGAATGAGGTGCCTCATATTCCACATCGCCCCATCATTTAGACCGGTGTGAAGATCGCCATCTTGATGAATCAGGGCCTCTATGTCTCAAATGTTCTACATAGAGTAATTGGCCAAGCATCTTAACGGCAATTGGTGACAGATTTTTTTTTGTCAGTTCTTTTTTCTTTCCTATGCTTTCTTCAGAATACTTTCTTGTACTTTAGACATTTGGAAACAAACAGATTATACAATGGCTAGAGATAAGCAAATAAATTTGAGTAAAATTGAATTCAACTTGAATGCTACAAAAATTATTTGTAATTCTTTTGTGCGCAAAAGCAGAAAAATAGCGGCCGCTGGCCTATACCTTCCTAAACCATAAAGTGCCATGAAAAGGTTAAAAAGATTCATGTTCTTACCTTACAGCTCACTTCTCCTGCTCCTATGCTCCTCACCACCACCCATCTGGTCCTCGTGGCATGTGTGGTCCCCATCACGAGCGTTGACATCTTTGGGCTCGTCACTATGAGCTAGGACTTCCAGCTCTGATGAAGTCCACTATGGTTCAGTAGAAACTGCTTCTTTCGCACTTCATCAGAGAGGGATGTCCCGGCTCGGTGTGAGAGGCTCATGGATTTCATCACGAGCGGCAAGGATCGAAAGATGTCACGAGGGTATGATAGGTGATGTTGAGTAGCGAAGGGGCCAGAGAAGTGAATGGACAGGTGAGAATAAGAATAATGCTCTGGGGAATGGCGTGACCCTCGAATATAATAAGCAACATTAAGTTCACAGAGAAGCTATTCGAGATTCCCATGAATGTCCTCGTAAACAGACAAACTAGAATGTTTCCTCCTCCACTCATCTCTAGGTATAATCATGGACAAACAGCTATGTTCTTTTTGTGTGTCAAGTAGAGACATGTCTTGGCTAGAAGGATTTTTATTATCTAGCTTTTTTCAATTCCGATAAACAGCTGTGTACATTGATTTTATCTTTGCACAAAAATGTTTTTTATCCCCCACGTGTGCACAGAGACTATTTGTATGTGGATTCCGTTTATAATTCCAAAGAAGAGATAAAAGTAATAACCGCTATGTAAGTTGCAGCAGAATGTAGCAACTATTTATGAGGTTATTTCACAGGAAGAACTTTTTTTTGGGAAATGTTTGGACAGGTTAAATGGAGGTCAATAAAACGCAGCTGCCAGATGGAGAATCTTGGACGTGTTTTGTAAGCCGCAGAAAGAGGAAAACCATATTGCTCAGGTATTTAAAGTGTATGCTGTCAGCTTTTCAGTATGAATTTGGTCTCGCTCATCCCCGCCACACTTTCAAATTGTGCTTTCCAATTTTTCCACTTATTACTCATTTCATATTGAACGCTGATTCTAGCAGTTGATGTTTGTATGGTATTCGTTGTCCTTGGCAATATAATGTGCTCATAGCTGAGAACAGCAGTGATGAATCTTTTATGGCATCTCTCAAAAGCTAACCTCAATAGAGATGGCGGATTCACAATATGCATAGGTTTTTTTTTTTTCTCCTCGTCAAGATTTTAGAAAGCAGATGCGCGCACCTATTGTCACCATATGCCATGCTAGCTGAAGTGAACTAATGGGCGAGGAAAATAACCTACACTGTCATTTCTTATTGATGTTGTTTTATAAATACACAGTGAGCAGAATATGAAGATTTTCACAGTGGCCAAAAACACAGGTGAGTTTACAATTGTGGATTCCAAAGACATACTGATTCCAAAATTCCAAAGACATACTGATAGGAATTCTAGATTGTGAGCCCCATCAGGGACAGTGATGATAATGTGTGCAAAACTGTAAAGCGCTGCGGAATATGTTAGCGCTATATAAAAATAAAGATTATTATTATTAATTGTATTGCTCTCTCTTGGCTTCGCTGTTTCTCTAAAAAGTGGGAATGAACATCATCCAAGAGAAGATGCAAGTATGAAAAAGAAAATTAATATGTGCACCCTTCTATCTGCAGCTTACTTTTGTGAGCTTAAAGAGAACCTGACACACTAAGCACACTGTCCAAAAGAAGCTGAGCAGATAGATCTATAGGATTGTAGGAAAACAATCAGTATAACTTGATATCTATTTATATAAAATCCTGCTCATTTTGAGCTTAGGAGTCAAATAGGTGGTGCATTCAGGTATCGTTCAACAGAGAAGACCGCCCACTGGATTCAAAAACATGAATATTAAATAAAATAAATTACAATTAATTCAAAATATTTTGCTTCAAAGCTACCAATCTCTTCAGCTCTTCCTGTTCTGTAAAATATTGGCACGTAGGAGAATACAGTAGGTATTTAGCTCTATAGGGATCTGAGTTTTCATAATGGGATCCATGGTATACCTATTTTTATCAGACAAAATAGCTCACCATGCCACTCATTCTGTACTCAGGGGTCCAGTTGGTGACACATTTAGATACTCGTAAATAGAGAAGACCACCCAGTGGACTCCAGAACACAAAATTAACAAGACACAAATAAATAACTGAATATTTTGCTCCAAAATGTCCAATTCCTTAAGACACTGGCAGAGTAGAGCGCATTTTTTCTTTAAAGAACACCATCAGAGGGATCTCATTCACTTTAATGGGATCCATGAGATTTCCATTATGTTATACATATTTTTACCAGACAAAGTAGTGCGGCATGCTGCTCATTCTGGACTCGGAATGGGGTGTAGATCAATAGAGAAGACCACCCACTGGACTCCAAAATACAAAACGTACTAGATATAAATAAACAAATAAATTACAAGTCCTACAGAATACTTTGCTACACAATTGCCAATCCCTACAGCTCCTGGCAGATAGGAGTACATGTCTTATTTAAAGACAACCACTAGAAGGATCCCACTGATATTATTGGCCTTCAATAATAATAATACAGCTTTTTACTAGACAAAGTAGTGCAACATGCTGCTCATTTCATACCTAGGAATCTAGTAGGTGGTGCATTCAGAGAAGACCGCCTACTGAACTCCAAAGCTCTAATGAACAGAAATATAAAATAAAAAAAGCTACAAGTCCTACTGAATACTTTGCTACAGAACCATACAGCTATCCGTACAGCTCGTCATAATCTTTAAAACTATGATGGCAGATCAGAGGGTAGGTTTTCTTTCAAAAATGTGATGGAAAGATTCTTTTTATCCTTAATATGGTCCATAAGGTTCCGGTAATGGTATGCATAATTTTGCCAGACAGAATATGGCTCCATGCTGAATTATTCTCCCTTGCACTATTAACTAAATATACTTAGGAGCATGTGCAGCGCCACAGAGTCCTGGTTCATTGCAGTAATGTTATTCTTCCACCAGGGGGAGTGATGTTACGTCTGAAGGCAATGAAGGAGATCTTCTGTCCAGGTATCACAACCACTACACACACTTCACACTCCAGTCAGCAGGGGGAGCAAAAGGTCTATTTACTAGGCCACTCCTCACAGTTAGGTAAAACTGGTAGTTGGAGGGAAAGTTAGAGAGTTCCTGGCTGGGGACCAAGACGGAAAGGTCTCCTGGTCGAGCTGGCTGGAGTCATCTCCAGTCACATCCAGACTGTGGTCTGAGGAGGACGAGGGTACACGGAGCTGCACCTGCATCCCATGTGGCAGCATTCTAAGAAAGGACACGAAGGGAATTGTGTTGCAGTGAGTGAGCAACGAAGTCATAGCAACAGGAGTGGAACATCAGATGGAGACCAGCTAGAAGCAAGCTGCCTCTTTCTGAAGTGCAGGACCGGTAGCCAGAACACCAAGGGAGTAAAGAGCTCTATGTTGTTACTTCAGAGACTGGCAGGGCATGTTGGCTGTCTGACCCATCATACACAGGAGGCACGGTGGCAACTTGTGGAGGCCGGGGCGTCTCTAGGGTCCGATAAAAAGCCTCAGGCCACCAGTCATATGTGTTTTGTTCTATCCGACTGCGGGGAACAGTGAGAGGAGTAATAACAGTGAGGACCTCATTGGAGCTTATGCAAGTAGGGACCTACCGTGTTACTGTGCGCATAGGAAGGCTATTGAATTCTACCTGGACAAGGGGACTCTGAATTTGCCTTCAGACCAGTTGGACTCTGCCTAACCTGTGGTCCCTACTCTGGACTGTGGATGCTGAAGCCTTCAGTAAAGGTAAAGAGACTGCAACCTTGTGTCCTTGTTATTCACTGTGCCTTACATCATCCACCATCCACCATCTACACTCTGGGAAGCCCCATACTTCACCTGTGGGAAGGTATACCATCTAGTTGCCATAACATCACCCCAGCGGACCCCTAAGCAGCGTTGGTCACCCTGACCGAATACCACAGGTGGCATGAACATTATCCCTTTAAAGACCTTTCCCCACAAATTCAACGGACCTCCCGAGGGCCACAGACCGGGTCCGCCACCGTGACATCCCCCACTGAGAACCGAAGAGGCCCGGCTCCGAGTACCCCACAGCCCTTGGGGTTGCTCCACATATAAGAGCCTCCACTACAAAAACCAGCATAGCATTATTTATACTCAAAGTAACCATTAAAAAGAGCATCATAAATGTAACTTTATTTTTTTTAATTGCACTAAATTATCTGCATTTGTGACCGGCTAATTCAGCAATATTTGCATTTTGTTACACAAAAAAGGAGCGTATATACAGAAATTCAAATGACTGAGATTAACATCTAGGGTTTCAAGGACTGCTTTTTCTCTAGAGAAGAGGCATATTTAAATATAGTAGTCTAGAGTAGCTGTATAAAAATCAGAATTACTTTCTCTAGAGATTGCAACTATTTGTATAGTACAGTATTTTTATGAAGGTTATATTCTCCCTTTCTAGGAATAAGACCTAATTATATTGTGTAGTATACCGTACATAAAAAGATTGTATGTGGCAGAGTATCCTTAAAATGTTCAAGTTAAAAAGAACCTGACAGCTGATACATGCTTCTCGTTCAATAGGCAGCATATATCAGAACTGGCTGTATGAATCCAGTCTGGTATGAATAACTGGGAAACCCTGTGGTGTTTCAAAGAAAAACATTCTTTAAAATGATCCCAGGAATCGAGCCGCTCGGGAGACTAGTCCAACAGGCAGATCCTTGGTAACTTCTACTCAATCACCAACCTTGAGTGACAGGTCTCTTGTGTGTGCATATAAGTGGATATCTGATGCTTAACCCCTTACCGACATCAGTCGCAATAGTATGCCGATATCGGTATCCCTCTCTTTGATGTGGGCTCTGGCGGTGAGCCCACAAGTTTTCTGGGACATGTCAGCTGTTTTGAACAGTTGACATGTCCCCGCAATAGCCGCCGGTGGAATACACGATCCAACCGAGGCTAATAACTAGTTAAATGCTGCTGTCAAACTCTGACAGCGACATTTAAATGGTGCTTCCAGCAATCATGCCAGAAATGCACACACCGGTGACCCCGTCACGTGATCCGGGGTCATTGGTATGGTTGTCAGTGCCAGATTGCTATGAGTGCCACCCTATGGCAAGTCGATCTTAACATCGCCTCTATGTTGCAGAGCCAATCGGGATATGACAGCTTCTAGTCTCCTATGGAGACTATTGAAGCATGCCAAAAGTTAAAGAAAAATGTTTTCAAAAATACAAAAAAAAATAAAAAATTTATAAAAGTTCAAATCAACCCCCTTTTGCCCCATTCAAAATAAAACAATAAAAAAATCAAACATACACATATTTGGTATCGCCGCGTAAAGAATCGCCTGATCTATCAACATAAAAAAGGATTAACCTGATCGCTAAATGACGTAGTGGTAAAAAAAAGTCAAAACGCTAGAATTACTTTTTTTGGTCACCACAACATTACATTAAAATGCAATGACGGAGGATCAAAAGAACATATCTGCACGAAAATGGTATCATTAAAAATATCAGCTCGGCATGCAAAATATAAGCCCTCAACCAACCAGAGATCATGAAAAATGGAGACTCTACAGGTATTGGAAAATGGCTCAATTTTTTTTTTTTTTTTCAAAGTTTGGAATTTTTTTCACCACTTAGATAAAAAAGAACCTAAACATGTTTGGTGTCCATAAACTTATAATGACCTGGAGAATCAGAATAGCAGGTCAGTTTTAGCATTTAGTGAACCTAGCATAAAAGCCAAATGAAAAACCAGTGTGGGACTGCACTTTTTTTGCAATTTCACCGCACTTAGAATTTTTGTCCAGTTTGCTAGTACATGACATGGTAAAACCAATGGTGTTGTTCAAAAGTACAACTCATCCCACAAAAAATAAGCCCTCACATGGCCATATTGACGGAAAAATAAAAAAGTAATGGCTCTGGGAAGGTGGGGAGAGAAAAATGAAAAAGCAAAACTGAAAAAAACTCAGAGGGTGAAGGGGTTAAGGAGAGTGAGCAAACATAGAGAAACCGCCAGGGACAACAAAATGTAATTTCACAGCGATTTACCTGCCAACATTCCAGTATTTGAAGTAGGTTTTTATTATCATGTGATCATATCCTACAAAAGACATTTAGAGTAGTGGACAGAGAAGAGTTTTGTCATGGAACACTATTTCAAATTACCCTTGTGAGATCATCTCCAGAAAGCATGCGCTGGTAAGATACAGGGACGCTGCATGAAAGAAATTTTGAAGCTACAAGATCTCACCTAGTGAGTGGCTGGATGTTTCTTAAAGAACAGTGAGTAGACTTTCAATGGAGCTCTTATTACCCCATATGGCCAATGACCTTGTTGTTGTTGCACCACAGAAAATTATGATCTGCAGGTGCCTCAAGGACATTGCAAATGGTGTACAGGCAGGGCCGACTACATAGTAGAGTTGAGCAAATTTTTCAAAATTTGGTTTCGATTACAATCGGCTGCGAATATTGTTTTTGCAATATACGGCGAACACAGATGAACGTAATTGCAGTCAATGGGAGTAGAAATTAACTAATATGTTCAAAAACCGATCATCAAACATAAATTCAGCACGCATAGAGTACCGATATGGCACGAATATGGCAAATTCAGATAAGTCAACTGATTCAACTCTACTACGTAGTACACAGACACTATTGGAGAGGTTGAGATCCCAAGGATCTTGATAATGACCTCTTGGTAGATCTGTGACATCAGTTCAACTGTTAATCTGCAGCATCTGTGTTTCGAAGCCCCAGGTACAAGCCATCCTCATTTTAACAAAGTAATATCTCAGCCTTGCCCTGTTGATAGATTGTTTTATATCCAAAGTACTGACTGTAGTACAGTGCTGGGAAAGTGCTAATTTAAAGACGATATATTCACCTATAAACATATAAATGACTTAACAACAGCATATTTTCCTTAAGGATGCAACAAAACAGCTTAAGGCTGAACGGGAATTGGACATGAGGGATTCTGAAATTAAGTGCAATCACATTTGTTATTGGTTTGAGTGTCTAACATATTAAATGCCACTAACCATAGCGTTATTTTCTTTTCCATTTATAGTAAAATGGTGATTAGCACTAAAGCGTCCATTAGGACTATTATCAAGCAGTTCTAGTTTCTCAGGATAGAAATGTACATGAGCGAAAAGTTGCGGTAGTATTTATTTTATTACATCGTAAACACTTATTATTGTTAATGACGACAGGAGAATGTGCTCGTCATTATCACCAATCAAGTTCCCGAAAAAGAGAAATTCCCGTAACATTTAACAAAGGACTTATTATCTACTATTCAGCTCCTGGGTAAACTTTATTAGAAACTTTCCTTTTTTTTTTACCTTTTGCAGCCTCATTAGAATTTTTTGCACCATTATTTCCCTATCTTTCTCATGCATATTGTAAGGTCTATTTCAAATTACATTTTGCCATCCACAACCTCTTCTGCAACTCATTTGGCTGTGACCATCAAACATATTTAATGGCTTTATTCAAATATAAATTTAGAAATATAAAGTGACTTAATTTGGTAGGAAAATCACATTTACTTATCGGCGGACATGATCCCTTTTCTACTCTTTTAAAGGAACGTATCCAATTTTTAAACCTATATCAGTTTTTCCTTTTAATTAAACTATTATTACATGAAAATCTAAATGCAAATTTGGAATTAGCACCATTTCAGCCGTTCTTTTTTAGAAGCAGAGAAAAAAGTTGCTTTTCACTGAAGCGCTGAGGGAAGAAGAAAAAATGTGGCTGTCATACGATTTTATCTTGCCACAGAAAATGAATATTAAAACCTAAGGGCTTAATTAATTATTATAAAGAGAATCAGATGTTTTGCCCCATTCTTAAGCCGAAATGCTGCTTTATTCAAGAAACAAAATGGCTTTGAAATTTAAGCAGAAGACGACTGCGGTGCACGATGTATCTGATGCCTAGAGACATTCATTGTTCATTTTCTGGTTACCACGGTACAGGTCTGTAACTTGTAGCAGATAATGAACATAATTTAAATTATGGTTTGTGCAGCATATTACTGTCATGTTCCATTGTGCGTTGCATTCAATAGCAGAATTTCAGCTCAGAATATAGCTTCGTAATAATATACAATATAGGAGCATTTCTCATTACATGCTACTAAGGATATATTTGTGGTATATTATTTATTGGTTTATGATGTGGTTTTTGTTAACTGACCAAAAAGACTCCTGAGTAGTGTTGAGCATTCCGATACTGCAATATCGAGTATTGGCCGATATTTGCGGTATAGGAGTTCCGATATTGAGTTCCGATAGTTTTACAATATCAAAGACCGGAATCGGAAGTTCCCATAATGCAATGAGCCAGTTTGATTTTATTCAGCCAATGAGGAATCCTTAGAAGTGTAGGCACATCCTGTTATGCATGTTAGGCATGTTAACTAATTGCAAGGCTGTGATTGGCTGCTGAAATGATGTCATGATGCACTATAAAAGCCACCGCCGCCATTTTGGGTTCACTCTGCTGTGAATTTACTTAGGGACAGGATGCTGCTTTTCTGACTCTGAGGGACAGTTTTAGCTAGCGATTTGCTTTATTGTGCTTTACCCAGGCTACTTTAGCAACTGCTGTGTGAGAATTGAGAAGCATTCTTTTGCCTTGCAGTGCTGATCATGGCTGTCTGTGAGGTCTCTGTGTGTGAGTGTAGCTCACGCTGTGGTGTGTTCTGCAGCCACCTCTGGTTGTAGTCCGCTCAGTGTGCGTCACTGCCTCATGCATTGTCTTTTTTGCATTAGTACAGCTTATTTTTCCTGATTTCTCCTATTAGTGTGGTTCAATCCATATCCAGTTAGATTGATTGAAAACACTTTATAGGAGTAGATAGAGGAGCTTTTCTGCAGACTTGCAGCGCTGTTCATGGCTGTCTGCAAGGTCTCTGTGTGTGAGTGCAGCTCACGCTGTAGTGTGTTCTGCAGCCACCTCCGTTTGTAGTCCGCTCAGCGTGCGTCACTGCCTCATACATTGTCCTTTTTTGCATTAGTAGAGCTAATTTTTCCTGATTTCTCCTATTAGTGTGGTTCCATCTGTATCCAGCTAGATTGCTTGAAAACACTATATAGGAGTAGATAGAGGAGCCTTTCTGCTGGCTTGTGCCCTACAGCCCCAGCCAGATTAGTATTAGCCTATTTTTTGAAGCCTCATCTATTGCATTGTAGGTTACATTCCTGCATTGTAATAGCTACAAAAAGTTTGTGATACTATCGGTTTTACATCTTTGGGCACATCTAGTGGCTTTTTGTGAAAAAAACAAAAAGTTAATAAAGTTCACCAAACACTCCACTTTACAGTTGTGTAGGCCTCATTAGCTCATATTAAAGTCTAGTCCACACTTTATAAAATTAGTGTTTCTTATACCTGTTAGCAGCTGTTCAGGAATAAGCACACTAAGCCCTTAGTACTTTTCTGCCTATCTTTATCAGTCTACCAAGATGATGAAGGCAGGGAGTAAGGCACGTGGTCGTGGGCATGGAGTTTCTGCAGGGAGAGGATATGGGGATTCTGTGCCTGCTGCGGGCACCAGTGACTCGGCATCCTCCAGTCCTACCAGGGAACAGTCCTTTATGCGCAACTTTGTAGGAGCTCGCCGTACCCCACTTCTGTGGGACAAACAAATTGAATCTGCAGTCGGATGGATGGTAGCTAACGCATCGACTTCAATTAGTTCCAGATCCTCTCAGGTCCAGAGCAATGAAGAGCATCCATCTGTCTCTTCACCATCTGCCAAATTGCCCAGGCAGTCAGAGAGCCCTGGACAGGAGCCATCTCTACTTCTGTTCTCTGAATCTGTTGGCTTGGAAAGAGGGGGCCAGCCAAGCAGCATTCGAGAATTTGAAGAAGAGGTAGTATCCAGTGATGTGCAACAGCTTAGTCTCTCTGAATCTGAAGAGGGGGGTGGGCCAGTGCCTATAGTCAGCACACCTCAGTACGCATCTGATGATGAGACTCAGGTGCCACTTTTTGGTGCGTACTGTGCTGTCGAGACTACCCAGGAGAAGCAGAGGGTAGTGTAGATGATGAGGTGCTTGACCCATTATGGCGTGAAGTACAGAAAGGTGATGGCAGCAGCTGAGGAAGATATTCCCCAAATGGCCAAAAAAGGAGGGAGAGGGAGGAGGCAAACTCTATTGCCTGTAATCTCCATTTCGACACCCACTAGGAGCATGCCTCTTCCAAAACCCAAAACGGGCGCTCCCAAGACTTGCAGTGCCTGGTCTTTTTTTGACACAGTTGCAGATGACATTTGCTTTGTCAAATGCAAGCTGTGTAATCAGAAAGTGAAAAGAGGTGAAAAGTGTCAGCAACCTCAATACCACAAATATGTGGAAATATATGTTGACCAAGCACGTGGTGAAGTTACAAAGACACACTGAAGACCAAGGCCAACCTACAGCGGCACCTACCACCTCTTCAGCTCATGTTGTAGCCTCTTCCTCCAGCTCACACACAGCTGGTTCGGCTTCCTCACAGGATCACCATGGAAGAACCTCTGGCACTGTTGTACAGACACACAGTGTCATTCCACCCACAGCACAACGTTCCCTGTCATCCTCACACTCCCAGGCCAGTCTACAGCCATCGGTAGCACAGGCATGGGAGAAAAGGCGCCCATACTCGGCAAACCACCCCTGAGCACAGGCTCTGAATGCTGGCATTGCAAAACTACTGTCCCTTGAAATGCTCTCATTCAGGCTGGTGGAGACTGACACCTTTCAGTAACTTGATGGCATTGGCAGTCCTACAATACAATAGGCCGCAGCCACTTTTATTTCAGCAGGCAAGCCGTTCCTGCCCTGCAAAAGCATGTGGAGGAAAAATTAAACATGCACTACTAAACGCCGTCAGTAACAAGGTCCACCTGACCACCGATGTGTGAACCAGTAACCATGGACAGAGACGATATCATTCCCTCACTGCCCATTGGGTAAATGTTGTGGAGCCGGGTACAGATCTTGAGCGTGGCACTGTACGTGTTCTGCCAACTCCAAGGATTGCAGGAATCCAGTCTGTACACATTGACTCCTCCTCATACTCCAGTTCCTCTGAATCAGCACTGCAGGAGCCGTCACAGTCTACATCCACATGGACCCGTGAACGCTTACCTGTTATGACCGATATGAGAACAGCCGTGGCCAAATGTCAACAGGCCGTATTGAAATTAATTTCTTTGGGGAATCGAAGCCACACAGCGCAGGAGCTCTGGAACGCCATCAAGCAGGAGAGTAAAATGTGGTTTGGGCCAGGGAATCTCCAGCCAGGCATGATAGTGTGTGACAATGGCCAAAATCTGGTGGCAGCTCTGGGCCTAGGAAACCTCACTCACATCCCATGTCTGGCACATGTGCGCAACTTGGTCGTGCAGAGTTTTTTGAGGAACTGTGCAGATATTGATGCACTGCTGCACAAGGTCCGCATGGAGTGCGCTCACTTGCTGCGTTGCAGCATGGCAAGATCGCACATTGCAGCTCTGCATCGCGGATTCCGCCTTCCGGAACATCGCATCATATGTGACCTACCCACCAGGTGGAATTCAACATTACATATGTTGGAGAGGTTGTTTTAGCAGCAAGCAGCAGTAATGGAGTACCAGCTGCAAACAAGTCACACTGCACGCCGTTCACACTTCACCACCATTGAGTGGGCCTCTATGAAGGACATCTGCCACATTTTGCATGCCTTCGATGATTCTACGTGGATGGCGAGTGCATATGATGAGTCAGATGAGTCAGCCTGACTATCCCCCTTATCTGCCTGCTTGAAAAAACATTGCAAGCGCTAAGGGAGGAGGTTGTGGAAGAGGTGGAGGATGAGGAGTCACAAATGCCATCTGCTTCTGGACAGTCTGTTCAAGTGGTTCCTCACAAAGGCCTAGGCAAGGGACATTTTATGAGGAGGATGAGGAGGAGTCAATGGAGGAGGAAGACATCTTTCCAGAGGAGGGAGGTACACAATTCTCTAGTAGTCAGTATGTAGAGGGAGGGTGAGGTGATGCAGAGCAGGCAGAGATGACTCCTCAAGCAAGGGACAGCGTTTCTTGGCCAGTTGGCAGTCTGCAGCACATGGTTGATTTCATGCTACAGTGCCTGAGAAACGACCGCCGCATCGCCCACATTCTCAACACAGCTGATTATTGGGTGTACACCCTCCTAGAACCTCGCTACTGGGACAACTTACAAAGCATCATAACACCGTTGAACCGGGAGTGTAAAATGCGGGAGTACCAAGACACACTGGTGCATTCCATCATGTTCTCCATTCCACCCGAGAGCAGTGCTGCTAGTGCATTACAAAGCAGCTCAGTGCGTCGAGGCAGTGGAGGAAGCTCTGTACAAAGAGGAAGCAGAAGCAGCGCCTCAGCACAAGGCAAGACCAGCATGGCCCAAATGTGGCAAAGTTTTGTGTGCCCACCACAAATGTCTACACCATCACAGACGGCTCCAGTCAGCAGGCGGCAACCTTTCCGTCAGATGGTGACAGACTACATGTCTTGCCCTCTCAATGTTCTCCCACATTGCTCTTCCCCATTCGAGTTTTGGGTCTCTAAGCTGGATACATGGCCAGAGCTTAGCCAGTATGCATTGGAGGTGCTGGCTTGCCCTGCTGCTAGTGTGTTATCGGAACGCGTCTTTAGTGCCGAAGGTGGTGTACTAACAGACAGTCGCATGCAACTATCCTCCGATAACGTTGACCGGCTTACTTTTCTGAAAATGAACAAGGCTTGGATCTCGCAGGAATTTGCCAGTCCTCTTCCAGATTAAATAATTGGTTGGCAACAGTATCCAGGTTGCCTGTTGTTTTCATGTTTTACCACCTGAACTGTAATCCCAGGGCTCCAACACCGCCAGTTGCTGCTCAGAAGTGCCATCTGCACAGCCAACACATGCTCCAGTGTTATTGGGGTTCAGTAACGTCAGCTGATCCCCTGCTGTGTATCCGGCAAATTCTCCTGCTCTGTCCACATTCACACTACTACAGATTTTAAACTTGCTCCTTTTACGCCTCTGCCTCCACTCTGTTTCTAGTATTTACCCTGCTCTCAAACACCACTAGTTGCTGCTCAGCAGTGTCTTTGGCATGGGTAATCCTTCCTGCCCAGCCTGGTTCCAGCACGCCAGCTGTTTCCGGGTAGTGTCAACGTCACTTTGCCTCCAATACGTTGTCCTGTCGGGTTGCGGTCGGGATTGCCGACTCTATGGTGCCTGCAGTTTAGGTGCTTCCTATGTGGGCTGTGGGATCTGGCAATGAAGGCTGGTTCCGTAGTGCCAATAGGACAAGCTCCCCCTGTAGGACTGTGGGTTTTGGTAACTCCGGCCGGCTCACGGACTTGCAACTTTTTTTTTCATGTGTACCTTTTGCTGCTTATCTGAGTTCCAGTACCATTAGCTGGTTCTTTGAAAGTCAATCTTGAATATGTACCACTGGGTTCCAGTAATGTCAGCTGGTTCCAGGCAGAGCCCTTGGCTTAGGTGCCTCCTTCTCGGTATCCGAGTTCCACCAATGCCTGCTGGTCCTTGGTAGTGATTTCTGGCACAGGTACCCCCTGCTTAGTAACCGGGTTACAATACCATCAGCTGGTCCTCGGTAATTCCATTGGCTCTTGTACCTTCGGCTACCCATCCGGGTTCCAGTACCGTCAGCTGGTTCTCGGCAGTTCCTCAGCCTTCTTGTACCTTCTGCTACATTTCCAAGTTCAAGCTTTTTGAAATGGTTTTTGGTAATCACTTTGGATCTCCCTGACGACGATCCTAAAGACGACGACCCTGAAGACCACCCCAAAGAAGATGACGACCCCGAAGACGACGACCCTGAAGACCACCCCGAAGAAGACCAAGAAGATGACCCTGAAGAAGATGAACAAAAGGACAAAGAACAAGAAGACAACCACCAAGATACAGAAGAACAAGAGACAGAATACCAAGAAGCAGAAGAACAAGAAGCTGCAGAACAAAAAGCAGAAGAACATTAAGAATAAGACTAAAAATCAGAGCAAAAGATATTATCTAAATTATAAGCAGAAGAAGACTAAGCAGTGTATGGGAGTGAGTCCGTTCCTCCTCATGGTGCCCCTGGAAAATACCTGCTGCTGCAGGCAAAATTGAACGTGGACAAATCCTGCTGTAAATCTTTTGTGACAGGCAGAACGGAAGGTGTAATCCTTAAACTTTTATAGACAACAACTACAGAAATGCCTGTCACAAATAAGAATACAATGAAGAAGAAGAATATGAAGAAGATGAAGAAGTAGAATATGAAGAAGAATAATAGTTGAATATGAAGAATATGAAGAATGTAAAAAAAAGAATAATAGGAAGAAGGTGAAGAAGAAGATAAATAAGGTGAGGATGAAATTGATGAAAAAGATGCTGCTGCTGAGGATGATGAAGGATAAAGTGTGGGAGAAGTAAAAAAGAAGGTGAAGAGCATGGAAGTAGTGAAACATAACTATCTGACAAAATATAAAAGAGCTTAACATAGTCAATATCTCTCCGAACGTCTTAAAAAAAATTATTTCCTGCTATTCCATTTGATTGGGCTATGCATTTAATGTCTCCTCCACCTCCCACAATACATTCTACATTATTCTTAGTTGTTTTCCTTCATGTAGAATTAACCTACAAGGAAAGTAAGGGTTTATTTTCATTCCGATATTTGTGTCCCATTGATTTGCATTGGTTTCCGGTATTGGAATCAGCGATATCCGATATTTTTGGGGCATCAGTCCGATCCAATCCGATCCGATATTTCCCGGTATCGGAAGGTATCGCTCAAAACTACTCCTGAGGTTTTCTCAACACTTTGATAAGTATCTGATGTTGCCTAAACTGTGTCCTTCGATGCTCTTCACTCTTGTTTATTGGTGGGTCAACCCATCTCTATGCTTAAAACACCTTCTTCTTTTGTCATCTGTGTCTCTGTCTTGTCTACTTTCTATAGATGTTTCTTTACAAATGGTATGGTATTATTCATGCTCAGAATAATTAAAGAGGCTCAACTGTGATGGACAGGAGACATGTGTAGAAGCATCGTAAAGGAAGATCTCAGAATGGAAAATTAGCTCAGTGAAATTTTAGGGAAACAGACTATAAAGTATAATTGTTGATGAAATTGGTTAATCAAGATATCTGGAGACCTTTACATGACCCCTATAGGGATGCCAAGGAGTCTACGCACTGCTACCTGGCACAACAACATTTTCAGATACTTGTGAAAGCAAAAACTAAGTATTAGATTTATTAAGATTTACTAAAATATCCATTTTTATGAAGTGTTCGCATATTGGTAGGATATACCCAGGGTCAATCACAAAAAATAAGAGGACTCTTCTGATAAAAAGGGATATGCAGTCCTATAATGTTAGCCAAGGCAAAGAGAAATTATCACCTCAGATCAGCCTGTCCAGGTATCGTTCAAAGCAATAAAGGTGCAGTGCGCGTACAGAGACTATGAGCAGAGTCCCTGGTGATAGTGATCTGTTAAATGGCTAAAGACAAATATCAACCATAATGTAAAAGACTATGAACACATTATTTATTAGTAGCTATTAAAGTTTCAAAAGGGAAATTCTAAAAACAAAAGACATTAGGTCTACGCGTTTCTAGCACCATATCTGTAATAGAAGCTGAGAGCGGGTTTCAGAGGTGGCAATGGGCCCCCTTACATATTTGGCATTTTATCCCACTGCATAGATTGCACCAATGGTATGTCCCTTGGATATATCAGAACCTAATGATCACTAGAGGTCCCATTTCTTGACTCCCAAGTCCCAACAAATCTGTAAACAAAAAGGACCCAGTTTTGCATACTTTGTAAAGATTTGTCTCTACACAGGGGTATTTCTAGCCATTCACTCAAGGAAATTGGGTTGGCTACAGATCCCAGCAGAGTAATGTCACCAGAATCATCAACAAGCATGGAAAATTAGTGAAGGAACCATACTGTTTCATTTTCATATTTGCCAGGGACCCCAGAGATCTTTCAAAAAAGAATTTCTTAGTGAACAGGAAATTAACCCCTGCACTTTTTATGCTGAAAAGCATCAGAAGAAAAGGTTAAGAGTTTGACTAAGAAAAAGAACACCGTTACTAGAGAAATAAAATGGGGTCTCTAGGTGAGTATGTTTGTTATTTTCACATTATGCTTGGCCCTTATTAAACATACATAGGGCTCGTCAAAACCTCAAAGGGTAATGCATGACCAATAATTGTGCAGAGCTGAATTAAAATTGTAAATAGATAGAAGAAAATATCATTATTTTACATAGATAGTCATCAGTTAATGACATGCTGCTTAATAATTGGTTTTAAAAATATTCTGTGCAGTATTCCTATGATCAAGCTGCCTGGTTACAATGACCATTAAGGGATCTGGAGGCAGAAAAATGCTGTATTATACACAGAGGATCACTGTATGTGAGGAAATTGAACTTTCTAACTATTTGCTAGCCATATTCCATCGAGATGAAACGTAAAATATATATATATATCTAAAATATATATATATATATATATATATATATATAGATATTCGTATCGTGGTTAAACAGTTTAACGTTTGAAAAATAAAAATCCCCAAATGGTGTACTATATACACCATTAATCACTGCCATAAAATAGGTGCAGATACTCTCATGACCCACTTTTTTGACATAATTATACTATTTTTTACATCCTTTGAGAAATGGAAATCCCCTTGTTTGCAGGAAGCAAAAGTTTAAGTTCTTTTAGGCAGTGGATTAAAATACTATTGTAATCCAAACATCTTGACACGTTTCAAGAAGGTCCCTGAAGTTATCAGCTTATGAAACATAAAATAATGATGGCAGATCACTTTTTCTGCCTGAATGTTAATACTCTGCGAAGAATTAAACCATATTGCCTTTAATCCACAACTTTATATATAAGTCTTTTATTTTCTGATTTTTTTTTAATGGTATTTAGGTCACAAATACAGATTCTGACAGGTCAGAAAATATTAATACATCATATCATACTTGAAGAGCAATAATACTATTCTTATACGCTACATAAAGCCTTTCTGGGCTGAAAGAGTCTCACTATTACATTTAGTCATTTATCTTTAGCTAGAGATTAGTGGATGTGATAAAATTCAAATTCGCCAAATCACCAGATTTTCCTGGGAAATATTAGTTTGAGCTTTTATCTACTGTATGTATTGAATGTCTATGAATGTCTCTTTCTAGACACCAGTACATAAAAAAACATAAGGCTAGGTTCACATTGCGTTAGTGCAGTCCGCTCAATGCATACGTTAAATGGACTGCGCTAACGCAAGTGCCAACTTTGCACAGCGCTAGCGCAGATGGAGCATCTGCTAGCTCCACCTGTGCTAGCAGTAACGGACCCGGAAATGCTGCAGCCCGCGTCTCGGGTCTGTCACTCAATGACGGCGCATCGCTAGCGCATGCCCATTGTGAGCGTGCGCTAGCGATGCGTCCCGACATTGCATTTAATGGCGGCGTTAACGGACTACGTTACACCGCGTTATGCTGCGGTGTAACGTAGTCCATTAAACATACCACCATAACGCAATGTGAACCTAGACTAAGATGTTTAAAAAAGACTCCTTCTTTCTAATGCCACATCTTCAACCTGTTCACTTGATAGTAGCACTTCTAGCAATGATGAGGCCTCATAGGATACTGTCCATGATGTTTTAGAGTGAGCAAGTCATGAGATGCAGTTGGCTCTGGAGGAAAGAAAATGCAACTTTCAGAACCAGAAGGAGGGAGTCAAGCAGCATAAAATTTCACTGCTCGCTTCTCCATCCCCTCCGCTCTCCACCATCCAGCATCTGGTCCTCAGAGCCACTTCTATCCCTGGGTGTGACTCACATCTACCAGATTGTTTACTCTTTACTCAACCACAAACAGGTGTTGCAGGTCAATGTGCATTCAACAAAAATGGACTTGTGGCGCACAGTGACCCCTAAGCCTGGTCATGACTGGAAGTCCAAGCTTCAATTTAGCAGGCCAGGACAACAATGGCAGAAAACAAGGCTGTGCCCACAATCCATTCCCCTTCTTTTTGTTGTATCGTCTTCAATCAGTTCACTCTATGCCAGGACATCCAGTCGTGATGAAACCTCAGATCCCTCCCTTGTTTATCATCAAAACCATTATATATCATTTTATCCACATTTTATCCACATCAAAATGATTTTTCAAGTTTTTGACAGTAGTATTTAACAAGTTATCAGCCGTGGGTGGAGCTCCACTTCATCCGCGACTGTTAGAGGCAGATGATAGCTGAATAAATGAGCCATCATCTGCTGTTAAAAATTCAGGCTCGGCTTGTGAGCCCGTATCAAAGTCAGGGACACGATATATGATGGTACCTTCTAATCTTATCATGAACATTGACCTTAAGTTCCTTTGGTACTTTCTGGACAACACCAAGTAGCAATATTATTAACTCAAACCTATTTCCTACTCCTAGTCTTATTGCTTTCTACATACTGCTTTACACAATTTCTGCCCTAGAATACAAAACATCCATATGAATTAAATTTTCATACAGTCTATTTTTCATTTCTCGTGAATAAAAAGTCTTAAAGCTCTTAAATCTGAAATTAATTTAAGGGTGAAGGTCAAACTGAAATGTCAAAACCTTAATTTTAGTCCCAAGTCCCAATACAATTCTCTTCACAGAAACTTCTCTGGAAAGTGTAAACGTCTCATTTTCCTGTGTAATGTGACTCTATGAACTGCACAGGCAAACTGAATAATGCTGATAATCAGGCAGCAGTGGGCAAGCCACATCGCGTATGGGTGGAAATGATTTAATAATCAGGTACAACATCATCTACGACCTATCTACATACTTGTGCACTATGTTTAGACAGATTGCAAAATATCATTATTTTTTTCATTACTGCTTACAACTGGCTACTTCCTACCTGTAAAATGCCGTTTCTGGAAAAAAAATAGATTGATGATAATTCTTTTGAGGATCAACTCAAGCTATTATTTGAGAAAATGTGAAGTTTGCAAATGGGGGATCTAGTATTTAGGTAGGATTTTCACATTTGTAAGGTTGCCCATCCCTCGGCACCCTGAGGCATTGTAACATTTTTGACAGTTGATAGTGGGCAACCTGTAAGAATGTCATATGTTGCTGACAATAGTCTGTAGTCAACAGAAAATGGACTGCTTAAGGCTAGGTTCACATTACGTTATGTGAACCTGTTTAATGGACTACGTTACACCGCGGCATAACGCAGTGTAACGTAGTCCATTAATGCTGCCATTGTTTGTAATGGCGAGCGCATCGCTAGCGCATGCCCACATTGGGCGTGCTCTAGCGATGTGCCGTCATTTGAGTGACGGACAGCGAACGCTGCTTGCAGCGTTCACGGTCCGTTCCTCACTAGCGCAGATCGGGCATCTGAGCTAGCGGGATCGGCAAACGCAATCCCTTTTGGGACATTGCGTTAGCGCAGTCCATAGCGCTATGCGCTAAACGGACTGCCCTAACGCAATGTGACCCTAGCCTAAGGGATTTTTACTACATTGACTGCCAGTGATACATGATATTTTCACCAATGTTTTTCACAGGAAAATAGCAATCTTTGATGTTTACGACTTCCTCTAAGAAAAAAATTGAAGGAGAATTTAATATTGGTAACTTAGTTCTGGGATACGTCATCAATATCAGATCACTAGAGTTGCCATAATCAGTTGATTAAAGGTGTGTGGGAAGAGAACAGCTTTGTACACTGTATAGCAGCCAGAAATGTTACTGCAAGGTCTTTCTTCTTCACTTGTACGAGAGACAACCTAAAAACCACTTACTGTCATGATTCAGTGATTAAGCTGTGCTACCAGTAAGCCACAAGCTATTCAATAATTCGATCCATGGAATTTGACTCCCACCAATCTGGTATTGATGATGGATCCTAAAGATAGTGAAGAAAATGCAGTGAAGGCTGCACTCAGAGCTTCTAAAACATGGTTATATCAACTTACAACAGTCTGTGAGACAGATAAGGTAAGTTTTTACCAACTAAGATCATAAAAAGGAAAAGGTGGACGTCAGAATTTTGATCAAGAATGATCAAAATGGTGTTGCCTAATTTTTCTACATATGTATCTCTGTGGTCCCAGCTCAGAGAAGTCATGGACCTCTCCAGGCGGGGATTCTCCTTCTTCCTATGATGTTACAGAGAAGTTCCTTCATTTCTGCTCTCATTTGTCAATAGAGCATCACTGCTGACATTATGTTGGTTGATATCTGGCTCAGCCTAGTACAGCAGGGAGCCAGCTATCAATCGTTATGATTTTGGAAGTGATGCTCCATTAATAAAGCAGGGTAGAAGAGCAGGAGATGCACTGCTGACATGATTTCACAAGAAGCAGGAAAATGATCATTAGGAATGGACTGTCACTTCTCTGATCAGGGAAAGATCATCACAGGGCAGAACAGGCAGGCAGTTAGCAACTACCAGTCGATAAATGCTTAGAGAAGGAGAAAAATAATGGATACCATATTTTTGGGACTATAATATGCACTTTTTTTCTCCAAAATGTGGATGAAAATGGGTGGTGCATCTTATAGTCCGGATTTACCTGCTGTGGTTGGGAGGTGGAGGAATGGCAGCAGCAGTGCAGCGGGTCACAGGAGGCAAGAATCGGTGGCTGTGATTAACTCCCGTGTCCACTCCTAAAGAGAAATGAATATTCACTGCATTCAATGACCATGGGTGTGGAAAGAAGTGAATATTTATTTCTCTTCAATAGCAGACACACTGTTAGCCTCAGCAGTCGGCTTCCTGCAGCTGCCTGGCGTTCACGTGTCCCCGCTACTTAAGGCAATGAATAATCACTGCTCTTCACTCCCATAGGCGTGGAATGTAGTGAATATTCATTCCCTTTAGTAGCGGCACACATGAAAGCTCGTCAGCTTCAGGAATCAGGCTGCTGAAGCTAACACTGTGCTCACTACTAATGATCAATGAATATTCACTGCTCTCCACGTACATAGTCCTAGCATTGAGTGCAGTGAGTATTTTGGCAGCTGTTCTCAGCTTGTAAGCAGCGCATGACAACACTACAATGTGCTGCTTACAAGCATAAAACAGCGGCTGGCATCAGAACAAGACGCTGCAAGGGAGCATAGGAAAGAAAGTATAATGGTTTATGTGTTTTTTTATGTTTTTTCTGATGGGCCATGCATACCAGGATGAGGATGGAGGCCATTCATACCGGGATAAGGAAGGGGCCAGGCATACCACAACAGAGATGGGGTCCCTGCATATCAGGATAGGGATGAGGGGGCCATGCATACCAGGGTATGGATGAGGGGGCCAAGCATACTGGAATAGGGATGAAGGGGCCATGCCTACAAGGCCAAGGATAAAGGGGACATGCCTACCAGGCTAGGGATGAGGAGATGATGCATGCCAAGATGGGGATGAGAGGGCCATGCATACCAGGATAGGGATGAAGGGGCCATGCATACAAGGATGGGGATGAGGGGCAATGCATACAAGGATGGAGATGAGGGGCCATGCATACCAGGTTAGAGATGAGGAGGCCATGCATACCAGGATGGGGATGAGGGGGCCGTGCATACCAGTATAGTGATGAGAGGGCCACACATACCAGGATAAAAAATGAGGGAGCCATGCACATCAGGATGGGGATGAGAGCACCATGCATACCAGAATGGTGATGAGGGGGCATGCATACCAGGATAGGGATGAGGGTGCCATGCATACTGGGGTAGGGATGAGGGAGTCATGTATACCAGGATAAGGATGAGGGGACCATATATACCAGGATAGGAAATATTAAGTTCAGAATTGACTGTATTTTTTGCTTCAATTATTTTTTCTAATCTTCTCCACTAAAACCTAGTTGTGTCTTATGGTCCGGTGCGTCTTACAGTCTGAAAAATACGGTAATTTCTTTAAAAATCATTTCACCCAATGAACGAGCATAGTCCTTGATCATTGAACAATCACCAGTCTGTTTACACAGGCTGATTATTAGGAAACAAGGGTTCCAAAAACCACTCATTCTCAATAATTAGACAGCGACAATCTACTATTACAGGAAAAGCAGCTTCAAGCCTTATATAGATAAGTAATGCAGTATATCCTACCTTCAGAATGAAGAAGATTATAGGTTGTTAGCCAAACAAAAGACATTGATTTTAAGATAACAGTATTTCAGAGTTACTGCTCTTTGTACAGAATAGAGTTTTGCTCGGCTGTGTAAAATGCTTTGGAAAGGTACTGATGCTCCTTGCAGAGATGCAGTTGAGATGAGCTGCAGCTGGCGGTCAATAGCTGGACATTGCATGGGTACTTTAGTGATTGCCCCAGCTCCTATTCCAAAGCTGCCAAACTTCTTTTCATTACACTTACTTCCTGTAAAGTCCGGACAGGCATGTGACTTTTGCAGCCATTGATCTCAGTGATAAAAATATGTCGCCACTAAGGAAAATGATTGGCTCTGGTAGTTACATGGATGTCTGCACAGAGCAGAAAGTATGAAGACCAGCGGGTACACCAGACAGCTTTGGAAGAGCAGCAGTATGGGATCAAACAGCTGAGTATTATTTATGTTACTGTTCCACAGTATTTTAGGAAATTTAAAAAAATCAGCCCTGGAGAACCCCTTTACCTGTCGATGTCATTAAACAAACAAATTCTTTTGCACACCAAAGTAAAAAGAAAAATTTTCTCCAGAAAGTCTTTGTCATAAAAACTCCATACAAGCTAGATTTTTGTATGGAAAATCATTACTATTACATACTATTATAAAATGATTCACAAAATTGCTTTGGTACTAAATTAAATGATACTAAATGATAGGTGTGTGCCCATCTCAAACCAATTATGGCATGTCCGAAGTATAGTAGATGCGGCTAACACCAATCGGACCTGCATCTATCTTGAGAAAGGGGGATCTTGGTGTTAGGGTTGGTGGATCGCACAAAATAAAAATTATGATTAAGTGTGATGGTAATCCGGGGTCCGCCATGCAGAGATGGTAAACCGCAGCTAGTGAAAAGTGGCAGAGCGAGAATGCGAGCACCTTAAACACACTGAGTTAAACGTCACTCAATGTGAACAGAGCGCACAGTAACTAGCTCTGTTGCTCCACAGAGCGGCACTGTACAAGGGAGCACTTAGAGCTATACCCTGCTAGACGACACAGGAGTAGAGCAACAATGATGCTAGTTGGGGGCCGTATAGTAACCCCCCAGAGATGTCAAGGCTGGTGATTGTGCTTGCTCTGAAACAAAGTTGTGCTAACCACAAACAAGACCGGAGTCAGATGCTAAACCAAGTGGGAGTTCGCAACTTACACTGCCTGCCAAGACACTCAATCCCCATGCTAGAAGTGGCAAACGTGCACACAGAGTGGTAACACAAATTATCTTATTAATGCGCACTCCAGGAAACCTTTCATACGTTCCTGTTCAAGTCCAGCCAGACAGGACCTTGCTCGTGGACCAATCCGGAACTGCCACGTCACCTGAGCAGCTGATGACTGACCACCAATGAGAGGTTGCCACCTCACGAGAATGCTCAGTAAAGTGATTTCTGGACTTAGCCTCTGGAACGCCTGCTCGTCACTGCCCATTGCTAGTTACTATAGCTTTGGCTGGAGAGCCCGCAGTAACCAAGCAAACAGCACTAGTCTGGGCAAGATGCTGAGACTGACGTCTTTCGCTGAGTAGCTCCCACTGCAGCCAAAGCAGAATGGGAGACCACAGAGGAAGACAAGGCTTTGGATCTACCCCGTACAGTGGGAGAATACCGCCACCTAGCATTTGGCTCTGTGTTTCCCGATAGTGAGGTGGTCAGAAATCTCATTTATTTGTATTGGAATTCTAACCACCTCTCCACTGACATTGGCCAATGCCCATCTCATTGGTGGTATCAGTATCTAATACACATTGATGGCAAATCCTGTGCATATGCCATATATGGTCGAGATTTAAATATCCCTTTACCTCCTTCATGACCATAGGATTTTCCTTTTTTGCATTTTTGTTTTTTGCTCACCTTCTTCCCAGAACCATAACTGTTTTATTTTTACATCAATATGGTGGTCTCAGGGCTTGGTCTTTGGGGGATGAGTTGCACCTTTGAACGACACCAATCATTTTACCATGTAATGTACTCGAAAATGAGAAAAAAAAATTCCAAGTGCGGTGAAATTGCAAAAAAAAGTGCAATCCCACAATTGTTCTTTGTGTTTTTTTTTTACCATGTCCACTTAATGATTAAACTGACCTGCCATTACGATTCTCCAGGTCATAAACTCCTTTCTGACATCTGACATACTATCCCGTCGAGGTGGGGCGGGCCCGTATGCCCACCGATGGGATAGTACATCAAATGCGATCGGCCGTGCTCACGAGGGAGCGCGGCCGATCTCGGCCGGGTGTCAGCTAACTATCACAGCTGACATCCTGCACTATGGCTGGCACATTAACCCCCAGAACACTGCGATCAAACATGATCGCAGCATTTCGGCGGCATAGGGAAGCATCGCACAGAGAGGGGGCTCCCTGTGTGCTTCCCTGAGACCCTCGGAGCAACGCGATGTGATCGCGTTGCTCCGTGGGTCTCCTTCCTCCTACCTCCTTCTCCCTGCAGGCCCCGGATCCAAAATGGCCGCGGGTCTGCTTCCGGGTCCTGTTTCTGGGACCTGCAGGGAGGTGGCTGGGAAGCCTCAATGCAGTGCCTGTCAGATCGCTCATCTGACACAGTGCACTGCAAAGTGTCAGATCAGCGATCTGATAATATATTGCAATGCCCCCCCCCAGGGAAATGTAAAAAAGTAATATATATATATATATATATATATATATATATTTCCATGTGTAAAAAAAATTTTTGTAAAAAAATCCTAAATAAAGAAAAAAATAAAGAAAAAAAAATATTGTTCCAATAAATACATTTCTTTATCTAAATAAAAAAACAATAAAAGTACACATATTTAGTATCGCAGTGTCCGTAACGACCCGACCTATAAAATGGTCCCACTAGTTAACCCCTTCAGTGAACACCGTCACTAAAAACGAGGCAAAAAACGCTTTATTATCATACCCCCAAACAAAAAGTGGAATAATAACACGCGATCAAAAAAAGGATATAAATATTCATGGTACCGCTGAAAACGTCATCTTGTCCCACAAAGAACAAGCTGCCATACAGCATCATCAACGAAAACATAAACAAGTTATAGTCCTCTGAACAAAGCAATGCAAAAATATTTATTTTTTATATAAAATAGTTTTTATCGTATAAAAGCGCCAAAACATAAAAAAAGATATAAATGAGGTATCACTGTAATCCTACTAACCCGAAAAATAAAACTGCTTTATCAATTTTACCAAACGCTGAAGGGTAGAAACGCCCCCCCCCAAAAAAAAAAGAACTTCATGAATAGCTGTTTTTTTGTCATTCTGCCTCACAAAAAGCGGAATAAAAAGCGATCAAAAAAGTCACGTGCCCGAAAATGGTTCCAATAAAAATGTCAACTCGCCCCACAAAAAACATGACCTCACATGACTCTGTGGACCAAAATATGGAAAAAATATAGCTCTCAAAATGTGGAGATGTAAAAACTATTTTTTTGCAATAAAAAGTGTCTTTTAGTGTGTGACAGCTGCCAATCATAAAAATCCGCTAAAATACCAGCTATAAATAGTAAATCAAACCCACCTTTATCACCGCCTTAGATAGGGATAATAATAATATTAAAAAAATGTAGTTATTTCCATTTTCCCATTAGGGTTAGGGTTGGGGCTAAAGTTAGGGTTAGGGTTGGAGGCTAAGGTTAGGGCTAGGGTTGGGGCTAGGGTTACGGTTAGGGTTGGGGCTAGGGTTGGAGTTACGGTTGGGGCTAGGTTTAGGGGTAGGGTTAGGTTTGGGGCTAGGGTTAGGGTTGGGGCTAGGGTAAGGATTGGGGCTAGGGTTAGGGCAAGGGTTAGGGTTAGGGCTAGGGTTATGGTTAGGGCTACAGTTAGAGTTGGGGTTAAAGTTAGGGTTAGAGTTGGGGCTAAAGTTAGGGTTAGGGTTTGGATTACATTTACGGTTAGGATTAGGGTTGGGATTAAGGGTAGGGGTGTGTCAGTATTAGGGGTGCGGTTAGGGTTACCATTGGGATTAGGGTTAGGGGTGTGTTTTGATTAGGGTTTCAGTTAGAATTGGGGGGTTTCCACTGTTTAGGCACATCAGGGGCTCTCCAAAAGTGACATGGCATCCGATAAAAAGTAAAACAGTGCTCCTTCCCTTCCGAGCTCTCCCGTACACCCAAACAGGGGTTTACCCCAACATATGGGGTATCAGCATACTCATGACACATTGAAAAACAACTTTTGAGGTCCAATTTCTCCTGTTACCTTTGGAAAAATACAAAACTGGGGGCTAAAAATTATTTTTGTGTGGAAAAAAAAGATTTTTTATTTTCATGGCTCTGCGTTATTAACTGTAGTGAAACACATGGGGGTTCAAAGTTTTCACAACACATCTAGATAAGTTCCTTGGGGGGTGTAGTTTCCAATATGGGGTTACTTATGTGGGGTTTCTACTGTTTAGGTACATCAGGGGCTCTGCAAATGCAACATGACGCCTGCAGACCAATCCAAGTCTGCATTCCAAACGGCGCTCCTTCCCTTCCAAGCTCTGCCATGCGCCCAAACCGTGGTTCCCCCCACATATGGGGTATCAGCGTACTCAGGACAAATTGGGCAGCAACTTTTGGGGTCCAATTTCTCCTGTTAAACCTTGGGAAAATACAAAACTGGGGGTTAAAAAATAATTTTTGTGGAACAAAAAGAATTTTTATTTTCACGGCTCTGCATTATAAACTTCTGTGAAACACTTGGTGGGTCAAAGTGCTTACCACACATCTATATAAGTTCCTTAGGGGGTCTACTTTCCAAAACGGTGTCATTTGTGGAGGGTTTCAATGTTTAGGTACATCAGGGTCTCTTAAAACCCAACATGGCGTCCTAGCTCAATTCCAGTCAATTTTGCATTGAAAAGTCAAATGGCGCTCCTTCCCTTCTGAGCTCTGCCGTGCGCCTAAACAGTGGTTTACCCCCACTTATCAGTGTACTCAGGACAAATTGTACAACAACTTTTGTGGTTAAATTTTTCCTGCTACCTTTGGTAAAATAAAACAAATTGGAGCTGAATAATAATTTTTGTGAAAAAAAATTAAATGTTCATTTTTTTAAACATTCCAAAAATTCCTGTGAAACACCAGAAGGGTTAATAATCTTCTTGAATGTGGTTTTGAGCACCTTGAGGGGTGCAATTTTTAGAATAGTGTCACACTTGGGTATTTTCTATTATATCGACCCCTCAAAGTGACTTCAAATGTGATGTAGTCCCTAAAAAAAATGGTGTTGAAAAAATGAGAAATTTATGGCCAACTTTTAACACTTATAACTCCCTAACAAAAAAAATTTTGGTTCCAAAATTGTGCTGATGTAAAGTAGACAAGTAGGAAATGTTACTTCTTAAGTTTTTTTGTGACAAGTGCGGCACCCCAGGGTCCTGGTCGTCACAGTGGTATTGCTTTGCTCTCGGGGAGAGTGATGCTACGTTTGGAGGCAAAGAAGTATAACTGCATCCAGGTATCACAAACATGCAACACAGTTCACATTCCAGTCCGCCAAGGGGAGCTACTGCTCCTATTAGGTCACTCCCCACATATATATAACTGGTAGTCTGTAGGGAAAGTTAGTCAGTTCCAGACAGAAGTGAGTTGCTGGCTGAGCTCAGCTCAGTTAGTGCCAGACCAGAGTCTGAAGAGGACAGAAGGTTAACAGAGCTGTGCATGCCCTCAGAGCTGCAGCTCCCAGAAAGAGACATTGAAAGGCAGAATTGGATTGCAGCGAGCGTGAAGGAAGTCGAAGCAAAGGAGAGGATACGAGAAGGGGACCAGCCCTGCTCAAGCTGTCTGCTTCTGAGGTGCAACATCCCGGGAGCCGGAACACCGAGGGAGTAAGGACCTCTACGCCTTATTTCAGAGACCGGCAGGACAGCTAATTGCTAGTTACCTGTCTGCACCTACACCCAGGAGGCACAGTGACACTTACAGAGCCGGATTATTTAAGAGACCCTATAAATAGGCTCCAGTCACCAGTCATGCGGGTTTTGTCCTATCCTATATGGGGGACAGAGAGAGCAAACCATTGCATCTGTAAGACCCTTATGTGAAGCTATAGGCAGTAAGGGACTACATCACCGCAGCGCAAGGGAAGGTTACAGATTTCCACCTGGACAAGGGGACTCTGGACTTGCCTCCAAACTGGTCGGACTCTGCCTGCCCTGTGATCTGGTGCCCTGGACTGTGGATGCTGAAGTCTTCAGTAAAGGTAAAGAGACTGCAACCTTGTGTCCTTGGTCTTCTCTGTGCCTCTCACCATACCACCATCTACACACCGGGAAGCCCTGGGGACATACTTCACCTGTGGGAAGGTATACCATCTAGCTGCCATAACATCACCCCAGCGGACCCCGTAAAGCAGCGTCGGTCACCCTGACAGAATACCACAGGTGGCATCATGAACATAAACTTTATCCCTTTAAAGAATTTAACTTTTATACGGACGTCCAAGAGCCACGGGCCGGGTCAGCCACCGAAACATCCCCCTGTGAACCAAAGGGCCCAGTACCGAGTACCCCACGGCCCTTGCTGGGCGATCCACATACCTCAGTGATTTAAGGGCATAAAAATTCAAAATTGGAAAATTGCAAAATTTTTGCCAAATTTCCATTTTTTTCACAAATAAATGCAGGTAATATCATAGAAATTTTACCACTATCATGAAGTACAATATGTCATGAGAAAACAATGTCAGAATCATCAGGATCTGTTGAAACGTTCCAGAGTTATAACCTCATAAAGGGACAGTGGTCAGAATTGTAAAAATTGGACCGGTCATTAACGTGCAAACCACCCTTGGGGGTAAAGGGGTTAAGAGTTTGCAGATACCAAACATGTCTAGGTTCTTTTTTCTTTATGTACGTTTCCATCATTACTATCGATCCCTACTGGACTATTCCCACGTTTACTCTTTCTGTCACCCCCAGAGATTTCCTGTCCAGTCCCGCAGTACACCCGGGATCCATTACCTTCCATTAATGCGGTTCAACATCCAATTTCCTCTGTACGTCAGAAAATAAGGCACTCTCCATAGTACCCGTACCGAGCCCTAGGCTCCAGTCATTTCATTTATGTCCACAAGAGATTCCAGTAAGGCTTCCTACTACATTGAATGATAGCTGCTCGCCCACTGCAACTGGAAATTTATCTTGGTTACTATACTTCCCTATCTGACTGTCAGGAATAGTCCTCTTTTACTAGGGTTCCCCTTTTCACAATGGGCCAGTCCCAATATTTAAGTACGTCTGTCCCTATAGTATACTAAGCAGATCTCCATCAAAAACACTATGTATTACATTACACGTATAATACCTATAACACTTCCCAGAGTCTATCTTATGTCCTAACCATAACCTGTGTGTTATGCTAAAATTTATTCTAGACACCTTACTTATACACACATGGTAATGTGTAGCGTGTATACATATATATATATACAGTATATACATATATACATATATACATATGTATATATATACATATATATATATATATATATATAAATAATATAACGCTGGGAGCGTCACTCTGTCCGAAGCCTTTATAGACTGCGCAAGCGCAAGCGCCGGCGCAGTCTGGCCCCCTCAGAGTGACGCTCCCAGGAGATCGCGGTATGCGTAAACACTGAATGCACACCGCAATCTCCAACGGATAGGCAGGGACCGCCAGGAGGGTAAGTATCGGCTATATTCACCTGTCCCCCGTTCCAGCGCTGCGTGCGGCTCCGTCTCCGTGTCCCGGTCCTCGGCCTGTGACGTTCAGTTCAGAGGGCGCGATGACGCGCTTAATGCGCGCCGCCCTCTGACTGACCAGTCACAGCCAGAGGACCCGGAAGATGGCGGCGCGCAGAGGTGGAACGGGGCCAGGTGAATATAGCAAGTGCTCAGGGGCCTGAGCTAGCTGCGACTCTGGCACCTGACCCCCACAGCATGCCGGTGTCCCCGCCTGCTCAGGCCCCCCAGCACTCGGCGCCCAGCGACGATAGGTGAGTATGGTATTTTTTTTTTATATATTGCAGCAGCATATGGGGCATACACTATAGAGCATGTTATTGGGGCCATAAACCATAATGGAGCAGTGTACGGGGGCATATACAATGGAGCATCTTATGGGGGCCATCAACCATAATGGAGCAGTGTACGGGGGCATATACAATGGAGCATCTTATGGGGGCCATAAACCATAACGGACCAGTGTATGGGGGCATATACCATGGAGCATCTTATGGGGGCCATCAACCATAATGGAGCAGTGTACGGGAGCATATACCATGGAGCATCTTATGGGGGCCATCAACCATAATGGACCAGTGTACGGGGGCATATACCATGGAGCATCTTATGGGGGCCATAAACCATAATGGAGCAGTGTACGGGGGCATATACTATGGAGCATCTTATGGGGGCCATAAACCATAATGGAGCAGTGTACGGAGGCATATACCATGGAGCATCTTATTGGGGCCATAAACCTTTATGGAGCAGTGTACGGGGGCATATACCATGGAGCATCTTATGGGGGCCATCAACCATAATGGAGCAGTGTACGAGGGCATATACTATGGAGCATCTTATGGGGGCCATAAACCTTTATGGAGCAGCGTATGGGGCATATGGATGGGAGCAGCAAATTAAAGAACGGTGGCGCAAGATAGGAGCAGCACATGACAGAACGGGGGTGCAGGATGGCAGCAGCACATGACAGAACGGGGGTGCAGGATGGAAGCAGCACATGACAGAACGGGGGCGCAGGATGGGAGCAGCACATGACAGAACGGGGGTACAGGATGGAAGCAGCACATGACAGAACGGGGGCGCAGGATGGGAGCAGCACATGACAGAACGGGGGTGCAGGATGGCAGCAGCACATGACAGAACGGGGGTGCAGGATGGAAGCAGCACATGACAGAACGGGGGCGCAGGATGGGAGCAGCACATGACAGGATGGGGGCGCAGGATGGGTGCAGCACATGACAGGATGGAGGCGCAGGATGGATGCAGCACATGTCAGCATGGAGGCGCAGGATGGGTGCAGCACATGTCAGAATGGGGGCGCAGGATGGGAGCATCACATGTCAGAATGGGGGCGCATGATGGGAGCAGCACATGACAGGATGGGGGCGCATGATGGGAGCAGCACATGACAGAATGGGGACGCAAGATGGGTGCAGCACATGACAGGATGGGGACGCAGGATGGGTGCAGCACATGACAGGATGGGGACGCAGGATGGGTGCAGCACATGACAGGATGGGGACCATATACCAATATAAATGCTCGCCACCCGGGCGTAGAACGGGTTCAATAGCTAGTATATACAGTGGGGCAAAAAAGTATTTAGTCAGTCAGCAATAGTGCAAGTTCCACCACTTAAAAAGATGAGAGGCGTCTGTAATTTACATCATAGGTAGACCTCAACTATGGGAGACAAACTGAGAAAAAAAAATCCAGAAAATCACATTGTCTGTTTTTTTAACATTTTATTTGCATATTATGGTGGAAAATAAGTATTTGGTCAGAAACAAAATTTCATCTCAATAATTTGTAATATATCCTTAGTTGGCAATGACAGAGGTCAAACGTTTTCTGTAAGTCTTCACAAGGTTGCCACACACTGTTGTTGGTATGTTGGCCCATTCCTCCATGCAGATCTCCTCTAGAGCAGTGATGTTTTTGGCTTTTCGCTTAGCAACACGGACTTTCAACTCCCTCCAAAAGTTTTCTATAGGGTTGAGATCTGGAGACTGGCTAGGCCACTCCAGGACCTTGAAATGCTTCTTACGAAGCCACTCCTTCGTTGCCCTGGCGGTGTGCTTTGGATCATTGTCATGTTGAAAGACCCAGCCACGTTTCATCTTCAATGCCCTTGCTGATGGAAGGAGGTTTGCACTCAAAATCTCATGATACATGGCCCCATTCATTCTTTCATGTACCCGGATCAGTCGTCCTGGCCCCTTTGCAGAGAAACAGCCCCAAAGCATGATGTTTCCACCACCATGCTTTACAGTAGGTATGGTGTTTGATGGATGCAACTCAGTATTCTTTTTCCTCCAAACACGACAAGTTGTGTTTCTACCAAACAGTTCCAGTTTGGTTTCATCAGACCATAGGACATTCTCCCAAAACTCCTCTGGATCATCCAAATGCTCTCTAGCAAACTTCAGACGGGCCTGGACATGTACTGGCTTAAGCAGTGGGACACGTCTGGCACTACAGGATCTGAGTCCATGGTGGCGTAGTGTGTTACTTATGGTAGGCCTTGTTACATTGGTCCCAGCCCTCTGCAGTTCATTCACTAGGTCCCCCCGCGTGGTTCTGGGATTTTTGCTCACCGTTCTTGTGATCATTCTGACCCCACAGGGTGGGATTTTGCGTGGAGCCCCAGATCGAGGAAGATTATCAGTGGTCTTGTATGTCTTCCATTTTCTAATTATTGCTCCCACTGTTGATTTCTTCACTCCAAGCTGGTTGGCTATTGCAGATTCAGTCTTCCCAGCCTGGTGCAGGGCTACAATTTTGTTTCTGGTGTCCTTTGACAGCTCTTTAGTCTTCACCATAGTGGAGTTTGGAGTCAGACTGTTTGAGGGTGTGCACAGGTGTCTTTTTATACTGATAACAAGTTTAAACAGGTGCCATTACTACAGGTAATGAGTGGATGAAAGAGGAGACTCTTAAAGAAGAAGTTACAGGTCTGTGAGAGCCAGAAATCTTGATTGTTTGTTTCTGACCAAATACTTATTTTCCACCATAATATGCAAAAAAAATGATAAAAAAACAGACAATGTGATTTTCTGGATTTTTTTTTCTCAGTTTGTCTCCCATAGTTGAGGTCTACCTATGATGTAAATTACAGACGCCTCTCATCTTTTTAAGTGGTGGAACTTGCACTATTGCTGACTGACTAAATACTTTTTTGCCCCACTGTATATATATATATATATATAATACTGTATATATACCTATACATACATATATTTATATACAGTATATATATATTAAAGACGCATAACTATAATCGCATTATATCATTGCCAATTGGTGACTTTAGGGGCTGGAATATAATAGCACAGTCCTCCATTTTTACATATGCAGTCCCCAAAGGTGAGGCTTCGCTTCCAGATCATAAACTGCCATGTTATCCCATATAGTCTCATACTATATCCTCAGAGTATTACATGTCACATTGGCAAAAAAAAAAAAACATAATGGATTGTGGGGATGAAACACTGGTATGGACATTAAAAAGTTCAATTTTGATTCTAGATGAGATGTAAAAACAAAAGCTTCTCTTCCATAATATTTCTGCCTAAGATTTAAGATAACTGCTTGTTTCTGATGGAAGAGAGGAACAAAAGAAGACTGTGGCCAGGGAAAGTATCTCCAATGGACAAAGCTTATCCTCACATTAAAAATTAACCAATCTCCTTGGTGCTCTAGAAATATGATAAATGGAGAGCAGCATAATCTAATATACCTCAACAGGATGCAATGTATCATTGCCCAGAAAATGTTGATTAAAGGATGGCCTTAGACCAAAAGTAGCGCTATTTTCATTCAATTGAAAGCAAAGCAGAAGAGCTCCGGCCATAAATCATTTATCTCTTCCCCAGATTCAATTGGAGTCAATACTAATATTAGATGTAATAATAATTAACAGGACAATCATCTCTGCCCCAAAATGTAAATATTGTATTATTTTTTTTTCTAGAGATGAACAAATCGCTAAACATTGGGTAGCTGTCTGCCTAGCAATCTGACGGGCAACTGGTATCTCTCCAGACTTTCCCATACACATATATGTATTGGCTTGGTGAGTTACCTATGAGAGACCCCCTGCTTTACTCCTGTAGCAAAGGCTTATCTGCAGGTAGAACAAAATAATCAGCTTATGAAATTCAGCAGGGCAGATACTTCTCTCCCCCAGCATCATTTGTCGGGTGAGAATCGGAAGGTGCTCATACAGATTAGGCTTTGTTCTGACCCCGGGTCACCTGCCTTTAATTTGTATGGGGTCTTATATTCTTCAGCCTCTAGCGGTTTTCTTCTTTGGTAAAAATAGCATTTGGCATGTTGAAAGTAAGAAGCCTGATCCTTTTTTCCTTCAATATCTGTAGTCAGAGGAAGGTCAGTGCCCCCTCACACATATTACATGATTGACCAATCCCACCAACTGACGGATGCAGCTACTAATGTAAAGAGTATAGTCAGCATTATGCGCACACTGGGTCCACATCAACATAAAATCTCTTCATTTATTAATGCAAAGAAGAAAATTTTACAAAAGTTTACAAACGCACCGTTGTTCGGATACATTCCATGAATTTAGTTTTTATTTCCCATACGGGCAGCCTCTACCTATTATAGATAAAGATCATGGTTAACATTGATTTATATGGATCAAAGCTTCCTTTCTTATAAGTGATGTCCAAGCTCAAGGGCCGCACTCATAATATGTTCTTACATGTCTTAATAAAACGTCAGATGGAAGTTAGAGGTTCACATGATCTTTAAGGGGCATAGTGCCGATCCCTAGGAATTTTTAACCTCAGCCGGACTCAAAAGTAGAAGATAATATTACAAATACTAATTTGTAGCCTGTATTATATAACTATGTACACATATAACTAGTGGGCTAAATACAGTTATTAAAGGGAACCTGTCACATGGAAATGCTAGCTAAACCACATATAAATATGTAAGGGACTTATCCCTAAAAATCATATCTGTAGCAGCCAATCAAACTACTCAAAGCCGTACAAGTGTAACAATTTCTATAGGGGTTTGAAGGAACCAGTCAGCACACTTTGTATGTACGGAAGTAATGTTATAGATGTGTAGACACTTACCCCTCTGTGCACAAAATAACTTATTTGCAAAGAACCGATGAATCAGTCATGAAGTATCTAAATAATGGTCTACGGGCAAAAGGACGAGGTGTTGTTTTAGTGAGGTCATATGCAACTTAGGCTGGAAGTGCACTAAGGTTGGGTCAAAACTCTTGGCGACTTCTTCGGAGAGCATCGACATGTCACTATTGTGCTTCCGTCCTGATTTCCATATGGCTTTCACCCTAGATTTCTCATGACTGGCACATCAGATCTATACAAAAAGGTAACATTTGGATTGAGTGAGAAGCACCAAGACATCTATACTAATCCTTCCATATGTAAAAACATGCAAATAGGATCCCTCAGTGCCGCCTCCAGGAATTTCAGGGCTCCATCCTGGCAACTTTTTTACTCCCTTGAGACTCCCCCCAGGCACCATCCCACTAAAATCCCACCACCCGCTCTCGGAAAAAAATCAAAAAAATCCACTTCTGCGCCACATCCTCACCATTCACACAGTAACAGTTCCTATCGAACACCAGATCACATACATACCCATCAGCTTTTGTTTTGGCCAAAAGATTTTATAAGCCACCACCACGACAATGAGACTCTTTTGGTCGGACACTACTCTACTCTACTCTATTACACATTTCTTAAAATATCCAATACTCTTTATTAGTATATTTTTCTTTACGGGAATGCATTACATACATTTTTTAAGTAATTGAAGCCAGATTGTGATAATTTTTTTATACTCTGCATTTCTGATTGCAGATTATTGTATTTTGTACCTTTCTGGAAGCTGCTCTATTAACTGCTTGGAGATATGGACATTGAACATATGCATGCATATGTATCACAATACATTATAGGGGACCCTATTTTTTCCATAGAAAACTTTTCTATACATGTTCTTATGTTTAGTGACGTGCAGATGCCATTGTGCAGCAAGGAGGAAGAGGTGACCTGTGACACTACTATAATGAGTGGGCAGGCAGGTGCGGGCACCTCATCACTTTCAAGCCCTCAACTCCTGCATATAATGTGTCACAAGGGCCCAGGGTGCGCTGTTTGCTTAGGAAAAAAGGGCAGGCAGACAGCGTCTCGATGTCAGATGCTGCCGGCGTCCTCTGCTGCAATGTAAGTAGCTTCAGCTGTGAGTGACTGGGACCCGGATCTTATTAAAGCAACATAATGTAATTAACTCGGGCCCCAGTGTGACGCGCAGTCTGCCTGGCCATTTATCCAGCATCTTGGCTGTGCTGCGTGCCTCTCCCAGTCAAGGCCCCACTCTTTGCTTCTGCTCACCAGGCCCCATAAACTAGCTATGGCAGTAATGGCCTGATGGCAGCCCTGGGTTCCCTTTACGTACAAAACATACTTGTACAAGATGATAGGCTATCATTTTATGGGTGACAGAATCCCTTTAAGTTCCATTATGAGAGCTGGATGAATATGATGACTTCCTCTTATAGCAGAGCTCCACAGAGGTTTACAACATTACAACACATTAAATTGTATTGCAACATCTCCGCCAATGATAAGGTCAGAAATTCCTAAGTACATATGTGTCCTTCACTTCTATTCCTTCACAAGCTCTAAAACCCAAGATGAGTGACGTGAAATAACCAGCTTTGAAAAAAAAACATTTTCGACACTTTGTCAGGAGAAGTATTTCCTATATGTGTCTATATGTTGCCACTCAATGGATTCATTGTAAAGTCCAGCCTCCTGAAGGCTATGCCAGCATGTCACAATGTGGGATCGTATCGGTATGGAGAGACATTGAGCGGGACCCTGAATAATGGCATGAGCTAAATTTTTATCCTTTGTTCCTATATGTGTTATGCATTTTTTACGCTTTTCACATCCTCCTGAAATGTGATCTTCACAAATGGTGACCGTCATGTGTAGTCTGAAATATTGGACTAATTGCAGAGGGACGAGAAGTGTTACTTTAGTGAATATCTACTATGTATGTTTCATAAAATATATTTCTCTTTGTAATACTGTCCAACTGGCAGCAGCTCAGTCGCCCACTGATCTCTCTTTGTATCCATTTACATTGACTCTGCAGCATCAACACAAATGTATCTGCTCTCTACAAGTTTCCGACAGAGATTGATATATTTCTAGCAGGACGTATTGCTCAGCCCTACAGTTTTACCAAGAAGCCATCTTCCAAGATTTGGTGATTGAGCAGATTCCTGATATACATATATTTCATTTCCCTGAAAGCTCCATTATTTTATTACCAGTTAAGGATGAGAGAAACGTAAGCTTTCAGAATGATGTATGGCCAATTAAAATAGTAGTGTTGGATCATGGCTATGTGATCACTTTACTGATTACTGTGTGACCCTGGAGCTGATTATGTTTAGTATCCTGATTAACAATTAATTGGGCTGATATAGTAGTGGCCTACAGGTATTGAGTTGCAATGCTGGTGGTTTTAATCTGCTAAAGTCACGATAGGAATAAGGGTTGAATATATTTATTACGAATCATGTAGAGTTCATTATTAGCAGCACTAGACAGGCTAAGCTGGAGGTGTCACACCACCATTCACATGGCCCCTACTTTCAGTATATATATTTTATTTATAAGTCGCCAGCAGTTACTTAGCTTCTTCCTTGACTACTTGTTGGAAGGCAGTAATTTACTACATGTATATTTAAGGCTTTACAGCAGGTAAGATGTATATGGACAATCAAATACATAATGTCAAATAATTGATCGTAAAAAAATATAAAAACTCCTGCACCAGAAGAACCAGACCTTTGTGCCAACTGTGGTCTTACTATCTTCTTGGTGAAGGGTACTATGATTCGACGAGCTGAAGTAGAAGAGTTTTCCTTCTCGGGGGTCTTGGTATCTAGAAAACTTTTTCACTATTGATCAAAGTGGATTCAGATTTACCTTTAGTTCTTGTTAAAAATCCAAGAATTGTATTGTCAATGGAGGTGTGAGCTAAGCTGGAATACTGATTCTTGGGTCATGTAGAGAAAATAATAGACTTTCCATACTAGAGATGAGCGAACCCAAACTTAAAAGCTCGGTGTTCGTACTGAATAATTAGAGTCCAGTGCTAAATGCTGAACATGGAACATCTCCCGGAAGTCCGTTGCAATGTTTGGAGTTCTTGGGCAAGTCCGGAGAGAGAGAAAGTGAAAAATTTTCCAGCTCAAAAGTTTAGATCCCTCTTGTTTTCAATGGCGTTCTGGTCCTAGTTCAAGTTCGCGAACAATTCTGGTACCCAAACTGAAGCTTGGAACAAAATAGCAGAACTCAAACTTCCATGGGTCTGATCATCCTTACTCCCTACATCAAAAAGAGCGTTTCATACACATCAGAAATCGTCAATTACAAGTGATAGGTTGTTTTTTTATGAAACCAAAAGAAATAGACCTAGCGGTAAGTGATTGGCTCCAAAGTCAGCAACAAATGGAGTTGTCTTCTCCTGGACATTTGAGGGTTATTTTTATGTGAAGGATTTGGCCTACAGAAGAACCCTCTGGTACTCTAGTGGACTAATATGAGAGTGTGGACCTTAGCGGTTTCCGGAGTACTCAAGGCAAGATTAGTAACCGAGTGCTGAAAAACAGGTTTAAGGGACACATCAGTATTATATACCACAAAGTATTGGGGTGATAATGGATGAACCAGTTCCAACAATAGAACATTTCGATGTTTCAAGAAAGCAGATTACATCAGTGAGAGACTAATAGATGAGGAATCCACAACCAACTAAAACAACGTGATTTTTACTTCTAGTCTGTGAGCATTTTGCTGGAAAAAAGTGATGAAAAGTTCAACAAAATCTATGGAGATGATTTTTTTTTCCCTTTGAGGCCAGTCTTGAGGAATGTCATGTATCCATAGATAGTACTACACTTTTTGGCCATCACTGATGTAGAGCACATAGTGTTTCCTGCAATATTTAAAAGGAATCTGTCAGCAGGTTTTTTTTCCATGTAATGTGATAGCAGCATGATATGGGGACAGTGACCCTGATTCAAGTGATGTGTCACTTAGTTTCCTTGGCTGAGCAGTTGTGATAGAATCACAGTTTTCTCTGCCGCTGCTCAGTTGTTGAGCTGTGCATAACTCTGCCCACGCCACAGCTTTTTGTCTACATTGTGTAGTGACAGAGTGATGGGGGGCGTTGTTGGACCGGGAAGCACAAGACACCTAGTCCTTTAGTGATAATATCCTGCTAATAAAACACCGATTGTATTGAAACAGCAAAACAAAGCCCAGTAAATATCATATAACCAGAATCGGCGTCTCTATCCCTACATCATACTGCTCTCAGATTACACAGACCAAAACCTGTCAACAGATTCCCTTTAAGCGACTATTAATCATTGCTACTCTTCAACCTCTGGAAACACTATCTATGAGATCCTCTTTGAAGAGAAACACTGTGTAATTGATATGTATCTATTTTCTTTCATCCTTTTTTTATTAACATGAACATTTTCAGTTAAAGTTTATAAACTGATCAAAGGGATGTGACAACAGATACAATGCGGAATAGAAATCCTTTCTGTTGCTTGACTTACCTTCATAGAATATTCAGTCAGTTGGATATGACATGGTTTGACATGTTAGATTTTTTTTTTTCGGAAAACATTATGCTAGTTTGCTAATTTTATTTAGACATTAGTGAAAATATTATTCAGTTGTTTTTTTTCTCTGCTACTTTTATAAATCTAGACTTTGTGTGCAGATTTTTAGGATGGATTTTTACTAATGATAACAATAGATCTTGAAAATCTATTTTTTTGTTTATGAAACCTAAAAATCGTAGGTTGTTATTTTACACAAATGTTAAGTGACAATATAGGATGTGTGGCATTTGCGCATTCTGCTTAATATACAGTCTCCACGCACAGGAGTTACTTTCCGTTCTGCCCTCTGGCAACTTACAGTTGCAGGAGCTGCCTATTTAATTTCTATCTCTTCGCGCTAGCACATCCTGGCAATGCCTCGCGAATAGGAAGAACATGTATGCTATACCCACAGGGAGGGAGGGTGCGTGGGACTAAGATATATATGTTGGTTTTATGGGGGTGGATATAAGGTGGATTGTGTTCACTGTAGATTTCTAGTATATTGTTTTCCATCTATTTAATAGAAAGAAATAATAATAATAATGAAAAAGAAAAATGAAATGTAACTTTCACATCACTGCATATTTATGTAGAAATAAGCATTAGAAATAAAATCAGTCGCAACATTTGCCTTTTTTATGTCATTTCAAACAATAATAACTAAGATTACTTTAGAATTACTTTCAAATCCCTTGAATTTAAAAAATGAATAATCCAAAATGTCGTAATCTGAAAACACTGCAACATTATACCTGTCAAGGTGTGTGATGTACAGTATTACAGGTGTTTCTCACAACATTAGAATATCATCATAAAGTTAATTTAGTTCAGTTCTTCAATACAAAAAGTGAATCTCATATATTATATAGAGTCATTACAAACAGAGTGAACTATTTCAAGTGTTTATTTCTGTTAATATTGAAGATTATGGCTTACATCCAATGAAAACCCAAAAGTCATTATCTCAGTAACTTAGAATACTTTATAACACCAGCTTGAAAAATTATTTAAAATCTGAAATGTTGGCCTACTGAAATGTATGTTCAGTAAATGCACTCAATATTTGGTCGGGACTCCTTTTGCATTAATTACTGCATCAATGTGGCGTGGCATGGAGTTGATCAGCCTGTGGCACTGCTGAGGTGTTATGGAAGCCCAGGTTGCTCTGAGAGCAGTCTTCAGCTCGGCTGCATTGTTGTCTCTGGTGTCTCACATATTCCGCTTGACAATAACCCATCGATTTTTTTCTAGAGTTAAGGTAAGGTGAGTTTGCTGGCCATTCAAGCACAGTGATACTGTTGTTTATAAACCAGGTATTGGTACTTTTGGCAGTGTGGACAGGTGCCAAGTTCTTCTGAAGAATGAAATTTCCATCTCCATAAAGCTTGTCGGCAGAGGGAAGCAGGAAGTGCTCTAAAATTTCCTGGTAGACGGCTGCACGGACTTTGGTCTTGATAAAACACAGTGGACCTACACCAGCAGATGACATGGCTCCCCAAACCATCACTGATTGTGGAAACTTCACACTAGACCTCAAGCAGCTTGGATTGTGGCCTCTCCACTCTTCCTCCAGACTCTGGGACCTTGATTTCTAAATGAAATGCAAAATTTTCTTTCATCTGAATACAACACCTTGGACCACTGAGTAACAGTCCAGTTCTTTTTCTCCTTGGCCCAAGTAAGATGATTCTGGCATTGTCTATTAGTCATGAGTGGCTTGATACAAGGAGTGCAACACTTGTAGCCCATGTCCTGGATACGTCTGTGTATGTTGGCTCTTGAAGCAATGACTCCAGCAGCAGTGCACTCCTTGTGAATCTCCCCAAAATTTTTGAATGGCCTTTTCCTAACAATCCTTTCAAGGCTGCAGGTATCCCGGTTGCTTGTGCACCTTTTTCTACCACACTTTTTTCCTTCCACTCAACTTTCCATTAATATGATTGGATGCAGCACTTTGTGAACAGCCAGCTTCTTTATCAATGAACTTTTGTGCCTTACCCTCCTTCTGGAGTCTATCAATGATAAAGGTGGTGGCATTTGTTCAGACACTAAAAAACTGTTGATAGGTCCCTATAATGGTGACTAATTACACTCTTTTATGGTAACTGTATTCTCTTATGACAGTGATGTATTCTATCAGAATAATACTCCCTGGCGCACTGCAAAAATTGTTCAGGAATTCAATATGGAATGTTACAAACAGTTTAAGGCCGGAATCACACTACAGTATAACACAGCCGAGTGCTAGAAGATTAAACATCACATAGCACTCTGCCCAGTGTTATTCTATGGGGCAGAACACATCTGTGATTATTTTCTCATGCCGATTTGGATTCAGAGAACAATCGCAGCATAAGGACGGCACGGTGGCTCAGTGGTTAGCACAGCAGCCTTGCAGCGCTGGGGTCCTGGGTTCAAATCTCACCAAGGACAACATCTGCAAGCAGTTTGTATGTTCTCCCCGTGTTTGCGTGGGTTTCCTCTGTGTTCTTCTGTTTCCTCCCACATTCCAAAGACAGGGAATTTAGATTGTGAGCCCCACTGGGGACAGTGCCGATAATGTATGTGAAGCGATGTGGAATTAATAGCGCTATATAAATGAGTAAATAAAAATAAATAAATAATGTGATTGGCAGCACGACTCTGGGCACTCACATCCATACAAGTGTACCCGAGTGCAGTGCGATATACGACGACGCCAGCTAAGGGTCATTAGCATATTGCATCCGATGCGCTTGCTATATGTCACTCCATTCTTAGATGTTGACTTGGCCTCTAAATTCCGCATATTTCGAATTGATCACTTTATTACAGGGAAATTTAGATTTTGAACCCCATAGAGATGATGGTTATAAAGTGATGTGGAATTGATAGTGTTGTATAGCTAACTAAAATAACAATCTTTAATTTTATGGATAAGTGGAGACCACCTTCCTGAATGTCATTTACCATTAAAAGCATATTTTATATGTCTCCTATGATTGCTAGATAACCCAAAATATCTGATCATCTGGAAGATCCCGCTTCTAATGATATCAAATTGAAGGAACATTTTTTGCATTATTACTTTATGGGTTTCTCATTTTATTTTAATATTGATAGTCATATTTATTCTTCTGTATACTGGCATTACGCAATATGATATAGTTAAGTTCCTTTTTATCTCTTCATTTATAATTAATAAAAAAGGAAAAACACTTGAGTTATTCCTTCAGGAACATTTGTAGCACATTGTGTGCATGTTATCTTCCTTTTGGGAAAATGCTCATCCTGCGCAAATAAATTAGTAAATATTTTAGCTGTATGTAAAAGATGCGCAGGGGTGATGAAAAAGCATAAAATGGTGATAACACCACAGCTAAGGCATCGAACGTCTGCTCTGTATGTAGGTATTGAACATATAATGAATGTATTAAAATTCAATCAGATACAACTGGGAGATAGAAATAGGGGTCAGTATTGGGACCTGTTCTCTTCAACATATTCATTAGTGATCTGGTAGAAGGTTTACACAGTAAAATATCGATATTTGCAGATGATACAAAACTATGTAAAGCAGTTAATACAAGAGAAGATAGTATTCTGCTACAGATGGATCTGGATAAGTTGGAAACTTGGGCTGAAAGGTGGCAGATGAGGTTTAACAATGATAAATGTAAGGTTATACACATGGGAAGAGGGAATCAATATCACCATTACACACACTGAACGGGAAACCACTGGGTAAATCTGACAGGGAGAAGGACTTGGGGATCATAGTTAATGATAAACTTACCTGGAGCAGCCAGTGCCAGGCAGCAGCTGCCAAGGCAAACAGGATCATGGGGTGCATTAAAAGAGGTCTGGATACACATGATGAGAGCATTATACTGCCTCTGTACAAATCCCTAGTTAGACCGCACATGGAGTACTGTGTCCAGTTTTGGGCACCGGTGCTCAGGAAGGATATAATGGAACTAGAGAGAGTACAAAGGAGGGCAACAAAATTAATAAAGGGGATGGGAGAACTACAATACCCAGATAGATTAGCGAAATTAGGATTATTTAGTCTAGAAAAAAGACGACTGAGGGGCGATCTAATAACCATGTATAAGTATATAAGGGGACAATACAAATATCTCGCTGAGGATCTGTTTATACCAAGGAAGGTGACGGGCACAAGGGGGCATTCTTTGCGTCTGGAGGAGAGAAGGTTTTTCCACCAACATAGAAGAGGATTCTTTACTGTTAGGGCAGTGAGAATCTGGAATTGCTTGCCTGAGGAGGTGGTGATGGCGAACTCAGTCGAGGGGTTCAAGAGAGGCCTGGATGTCTTCCTGGAGCAGAACAATATTGTATCATACAATTATTAGGTTCTGTAGAAGGACGTAGATCTGGGGATTTATTATGATGGAATATAGGCTGAACTGGATGGACAAATGTCTTTTTTCGGCCTTACTAACTATGTTACTATGTTACTATGTAAATTATAATATGTTACCGTATTGGCTGGTATTGGCTGGTCACCATGTGTGAAGTTTCATTTGATGTTATCTTTTGCCCTTAAGGGTTTGTTTCATGAAGAAAGCATCTTGTTAAGGGGAAGTTTTTGCATCTATCCGCTGATCACTGCGGGTTCGGTTTCTTTAACCTCCGCAATAAGCAATTATCTGGGAAGCTGTAACCGGATGTTTCCCCTTTGCAGTAAATGTAGCACTAGCAGTAAAACAAGGATAGCGCTGGTTTACACGTATAAAGAGTGTTCATAAAGGAGAACCTCCCTGTATGTCAGACCATAATAGGCTAGAAGGATTTTGTGGATAGTCTCCGTGCTGCCGACGGGATTTAAGACATACTGTATATCCCAGTTTGGTAAAATGATTGGTTTATTTCGACGCGTTTCGAAGTGCAAGGTTACTTCTACTTCAGGATAACCACATCAACCTTGTACTTCGAAACGCAGTTAAATAAACCAATTATTTTACTACACTGGGATATATGTCTTAAATCCCGTCTGCAGCGGGGAGACTATCCACAAACTCTTAACCTATTGATGTCTGATGGTCACTATCTGAGCTATGGATCTGCTACAGCTGATATTGCACTATATGCTGTTTTCTCGGATTAAACAGGTGAGTTTAATCTGAGCATAAAGCTCACTATATTCCTTGGATAAGACCCTATTTTGCGCTGATCTCTCCTACAGTTTTCCTTGTATGTCAGACCTAACAGGGGAGAGAATGCTTTAGTTTCTTCTACCAGGATCTTTGGCTACTTTATACTATTGGGATGACAAAGGATTCAACTGTTGAAATTAGAAACTTCCTATCCTACAGCTGCACATGTTTGACATTATATAAGTGTAAAATCATCTAAATAATAAAATAACTATTTAGGTTTTCAAAAAGTGAATTTACAAACCCCTATTTTCAGAGTTACTGCTAATTGGTGCCTGTGACAACATTTCTGTCCTCCATTACATCCACTTGAATGCTCAACTCACATCCTAACCCTATACCCGTCTCTGCGTGTGCTTACTTTTAAATAGCCCATTAGTTAAAAGTTAATCATTCAAATTATAACACCTTTTTATTTGATAGCTCTCAGTAGGAGAAGCAAAATAATCTTGTAGGTCAGACCTTTTTAATGGCTAACAAAAATAAAATGTTAGCCATTAAAAGGTTTCGTAACTGCAAGATTATTATTTTGTTTTTGCCATGGAGAGCAGTCAATTTTTTTCCAACTGGCTAACAAGGTAGCAAAACCTTTTTTCTTATTTTAACCTTTTTATTTGTGACCCTTGGGTTGTGTACTAGAGGTACAGTATGAAACAGAAATTATTGGTTCCAACATTTGTTAGATGTCATTGATATGCTTTCTTTGATGCTTCCAAAGAATATAGTTGTCTGCTCCTTTCTGCAATAGTTCTTGGGTAGTAGGCCAAACATATTTGCAAACACTGAGAATTTTAGGACTAAACACATCCAATCAATCATTGCAGAAGAAACAATTCTATCCTGAAGTTTAGGAAAAGTAAAGAGGTAGAAAAAAAACAGCTCACCAAAGCTCTAGATGTGTTCAAGCAAAGGGTTCCCTGATATCAAAATGTAGAAACAGGTGAAGAAAAAAATATCCAACTTTGTAAACTTTTGATTTAGAAATTAAGTTAAAAAGATTTCTTATCACGATTGGCAAAAGCAACTCGTTTCAAACGCATTCTGCATTCTTTGTCTAAGCTTTGCAAAGAGCGCAACATTTTTTCGAAACGAGTTGCTTTTGTCTATCATGATAAGGAATCTTTCTAACTTATTTTCTAAGTAAAAAGTTTATTTTCTACAAAGCTGGATTTTTTTTCTTATCCTGAAGTTTCTATTTAACATATAATACCTATTTACTCTAAAAGATGGACATTGGTACCTTTAGTCTTGTAAAGGCCAGTAAAAATGTTACTACTAATTTTATATAATATTATGCATAATATTAGGACTCTGCTTACTAAATAATTGCAGAGACCACCATATAGAAAATGTCAAGATTGATTTTTCCCCTTGTGTGGTGACAAAGCATTTAATCTGAATTATCAAGACTTATTATTTCAGCATGCCCTGGGACATGAGCTAGAGTTCATGTGAGAATGAATGTTGACTCTTATTGTCATTAAATTAATGTTCAATGGCTGCCATTTGTTGACTGGTTGCTAATAATTAGTGATGAGCGAATATACTTGGTCGGGTTTTCCCGAGCGCGCTTGGGTGATCTCTGAGTATTTATGACTGCTCAGAGATTTAGTTTTCCTTGCCTCAACTGGATGATTTATGGCTGTTAGCCAGCCTGAGTACATGTGGGGGTTGCCTGGTTGCTAGGGAATCCCCACATGTAATCAATCTGTCTAGTAGCCGCAAATCATCTAGCTGCCGCAAGGAAAACAAGGCAAGGAGTGTGCTCTGGAAAACCCCAGCAATGAGTATACTCACTCATCACTACTAATAATATGTTGTATCTGTCCTAGTATTGCTGTCTAGTATTGTTCTACTATCTTTTGGAAACAAAGACACAATGTTAATATGTTGATGACCCATTACTGCTCTGAAAATATGAAGGACAATCTATGCATGTTGCTTGAACACTCCGGCAGTGAGGTATGGCCTCCTTCCACCTTCCCCTAAACCTGTGGAGGTATGCCTGAATGAGATGTTGTGAACTATAAAAAGGAGAATCTACTGTGTTTAGAGAGACTCTACATTACAGTCACCTTGGCATCATGGCTCCAACTGAAGAAATAGAAAGCTGTTTCCTTGACCATCACTTAACCCTCAAAGATGTTTAGAGAATCCAGGTTGGACAATCAGGTCACCTGGCATCACACATCAATGGACTGTCAGCTTCCTAAGCTTCTCGTTACCTCCACTTAGTGGGTGCCTGGCAAAAACAGGGTGCCACTGTTGCAGATAATTGGCCCTGGAAGATACAAAGCTGCAGCTGCTCTAATCCCGGAGACCCAGCGGAAGGTTGAGACTCTGTAATATGCACCATCTTGGGTAACTGCTGGGACTTTTCTACATGTTATTGATTGTTGGTGGTTCAATAAATTATTACCACACTGTTTTACCCTTACCCGGTGTTGTCTGAGTAGTATTAGGCCCACTGTAAGAGGAGAGCGGGAGTTCAGTAGGATGATCCCTTGTCCATGCAGGCTCAAGCCAATGGAAAAGAGCACCCGCTGACCCCCGTGTCTTCACATTTTGCATATTGTGATTAACATTTGTATTATTTGTTCTGAGTTTCCTGATGGGGTAAAATGAATGTAATGTGCTTCCATTTACATGATACCATTGCTTTCTGTGTCCTAATCACACTCGCATTATTAATAGAACCTGTCTGTACTTTTGGCAATGTCAGCAATATTCCCACTAATTTATTTGAGCAATTTGAAAATCAATGATATTGTTTTTGCTTCTACAACCAAACAGTATCGTCAGGTTCTCATGCACTTTCATCTAACAGTTGTACGCTTTGTGTAGTAGAAATACAATATACCCATTCATTGTCTCAACTTCTTTTTTCAAATTTTAGCTTTTGTTCCATGATCCAGTAAATCTGACCTTTATGCCAATGCATGACTTTAATGCTCTCCATTTAGCTTTATGGCCTTATGTATGCTTAGTACTGTGATTCACATGATGTACTGCTCACCAGTACTAAAATAGCATATTCATCAAGAACCATGACTAGCTCCGTAATGTTCATTCTCACACCCTTCCATTCTTGTGTATAGAAGCAAAAATAGATTCAGCTGTTAATACAATCCACTTGATATTACTCATTCGCACCATACATTCAGTATAGGAAGATCTCCATATGTTAGGACTGGCGGAACGCACCTAGAATAAGATGTAAAATTAATAGATGCGTTCGCAGTCCGGGGTCCACCGTGCAGGTGAAAACCTGCTGCTAGTAAATGGCAGCTTAATATGGCGGTGGAAGCGAACCCAGTTAAGCCACTGGTCCGCAATACCGCACCTAGGAGTGCAAGCAAGGAGTCAGCGAACTCAACCCCAAGACTCAGGATTGAAGTCCGATCAGACTACTAGCACTCAACACCGCAACTGGGTGTGTTAGGTAACAGTAATAATTAGGGCACCGAAGTGCGAACTGTGCCAAGCTGGCAGACACCACTAAGAACCCAGACGTGGGTCAGGAGGCGCAATACTGGCGCGTGGCGCTGCACTGGCGGTCACAGCAATAGACGCTGATACATGTGTGACACGTTGAGTGGTTAGTCGGACGCTAGATAGAAGCCATACACCATACGCGAACAGTCATACAATAGGGTAGGGGTATTTAATGAACAACTTTCACTCACAACAAACACACGTATACAATTGTACACTAGCGCATGGCCATGCGGTCATGCGAAGCTTATATAGCTGCAGTACTTTCAGGACCTGTCAGGAGGACCAATGGGAACCACTGCAGCATCTGAGCATATGACCCTCGATCTCCAACGGGAGATCTCACCCTGGGCATGCTCAGAAGGGAAAAAGCAGGACTTAGTCTCAAAAGCGTCCAGTCGCTGCTGCCCAGCACTGGCTTTAATGGCAAAAACTGGAGAAGCAACAGCAAGCCTAAGCACAGAGTGAGACTGAGCCAGACGCAAGGACCGTCGTCTCTCCTGAGCAGGTTTACCTGTGGCAGGAGAGGAATGGGAGACTGCAGCAGAAGCGGCCCGAGATTCCCCCTGTGCAGAAGCGGGAACTCGACCCCTAACATTACCCCCCCTCCTAGGGCCCCCCCTTCCTTGGGCCTCGCTACGTTCGAAGGCAGCAATGAGCTGCGGAGCCCGAATGTGCTCAGCAGGCTCCCAGGATCTATCCTCAGGGCCGTAACCCCTCCAGTCTACCAAATAAAATTTTCTGCCACGAACCACCTTGCACCCCAAAATAGCGTTCACCTCGTAATCGTCCGTAGACGAACCCGACGTCCCGGTAGATGACTCAGAAAACCGGGACATGTACACAGGCTTAAAGAGGGACACATGAAAGGTGTCAGTGATACCTAGGCGTGGAGGAAGGGCTAGACGGTAAACCACAGGATTAACCTGTTCGAGGACCTTGAAGGGACCCAAGTAGTGAGAAGCAAACATAGTGGACTCAACACGCAGCCTGATGTTACGAGCGGAGAGCCACACTAAGTCACCTGGAGCAAAGGTCGGAGCAGGGCGCCGATGTGAATCGGCAGAGGACCTCATTCTCTCCTTGGAGGCCCGGATGGCATCCTGAGTGCGGTCCCAAATGTCTCGTGCCTCCACCACCCAGTCTGCCACCCTGGAGTCAGCAGAAGAGACGGGCATAGGCACTGGAACCCGCGGATGCTGGCCGTAATTAAGGATGAAAGGAGTCTGACCGGTGGAATCGGCTACAGCGTTGTTAAGGGCGAACTCTGCCCATGGTAACAAAGATGCCCAGTCATCCTGCCTGGCAGAGACAAAATGTCGCAGATATGTGACCAAGGTCTGGTTGGCTCTCTCCACCAACCCATTCGTCTTGGGATGATAGTCAGAAGAGAGATTTAACTCAATACTGAGAAGATGAAAAAGCTCTCTCCAGAACCGAGACGCAAACTGAGGACCCCGATCACTGACAATTTTGTCCGGCATACTGAGAAGGCGGAAGACATGTTTAATAAACAACGCTGCCAAGACCCGTGCAGAAGGTAGCCGAGGAAGCGGCACCAAATGCACCATTTTAGAAAAATGGTCGGTGATTACCCAAATAACAGTACAGCCACGTGACTTGGGCAAACCCACCACAAAGTCCATCCCGACCATCTCCCAGGGCCTGTCTGCCACCGGAAGAGGATATAACAATCCAGCTGGCCGTTGATGAGGAGACTTATTTTTGGCACAGGAGACACATGCCCGAACATAGTCTCCGACATCACGAACCATATGCGGCCACCAGTACATTCTCGCCAGCAACTCAGATGTCCTCTTTGCCCCAAAGTGTCCACCCACTCTGGACGAATGAGCCCAAGAGAGAACCTCCGGTCGCAAATTGATGGGAACAAAAGTCTTGCCCGGAGGCACAGACTCTAGCGAAACCGGAGCTACGGTTCTCAGACTCTCTGAAGGGACAATAAGCCGAGGCTCCTCTTCCTCCTCCTCAGTTGACACAAGGGAGCGAGAGAGAGCGTCAGCACGAATGTTCTTCTCCCCGGCGAGATAATGGAGAGTGAAGTGGAACCGGGAGAAAAACAAGGACCATCTAGCTTGACGAGAATTCAGCCGCTGGGCTGTACGCAAATAGACCAAATTTTTGTGATCCGTGAAGACTTGGAAGGGAAACCGAGCACCTTCCAAAAGATGTCTCCACTCTGAAAAGGCCAACTTCATTGCTAGCAACTCCCTGTCCCCGATGGAGTTATTTCTCTCCGCTGGCGAGAAGGTCTTTGAGAAGAAGAAGCATGGATGCTTCCGACCTTGAGCATCCTTTTGATAGAGGACTGCTCCAGCACCAACGGATGAGGCATCCACCTCCATAAGGAATGGCTTATCCACATCGGGATGATGTAAGATGGGAGCGCTAGCAAAATGGGACTTTATAGAAGTGAAGGCCTTGGAGACCTCTTCCGACCACAATTTGGGATTCGCTCCCTTCTTGGTGAGGGATACCAAGGGAGCTACCAAAGTTGAGAAGTGGGGGATGAACTGGCGATAGTAATTTATGAACCCCATAAAGCGCTGCACCGCTTTAAGAGAATGGGGTTCCTGCCAGTCCATCACAGCCTATGAGGATATCATCCAGATAGACTACAACCGAGGTGGAAAGCATATCCCGGAAGATATCGTTGACAAAGTCCTGAAAAACGGCTGGGGCATTACAGAGCCCGAAGGGCATCACCAGATACTCATAATTAGAGACTGTGACTGTTGTGGACGGTCGAACCAACAAACCAAACTTAATTCTGTTTATTACTATCATTTTTTATATTAATTTTATCACTTAATATTGATCAGAAATACATATGCTGACTAGCTGCTGTTAATATATGTTACCATAGGACATATTGCAAACTGTATTCTTATTAGCAGAAGCTCCCCACAGAGTATGATGTCAACACACAGCCTCTATGTAGCATGAGGTCCCCTCAAACAGCATGATATCCACACACAGCCCCCTAAAAAGTATGAAGCCCCCCCATGAAGCTCCCTACAGAGTGTGATGTCCATACACAGCCACTGAAACAGCATGAAGTCCCTTTAAACAGTGTGATGTCCCCAAACAGCCCCCTAAACCAGGGGAGGGGGGTTAATGCTACTATGAACAAACCATTGTACATGATTTTTTTCTGTATTACACAAGAGTAGAGGTCTTTAGGCAATAAGACAAATCTGGTATTTGTTTTAATTTTGTTTCCGTTCATCCTATTGACCTTTGATGGCCATTGTCTGATCAATGAATTGACTGCAATGAGCAATAAACCTGTTGCCACCACACTACCTTAAAAGCAGCTTGTACCTTCACCTACTGTCTCTTTCCCACTTCCTGGTATATTGTAAACTGTTGCAGGTAGAGTCCTCTTTCCCACTGTCTTTCCATCACTTACTTTGCTGTACTTAGCTATGCTTTTCCTACTTTATTACGCATTGTGATCTGATTGTTATGCACTGTAAAGCATGTTTTCGCAAGAACAGCTGCCTAGAACAAAGGAAGTTAATCATTAAGCAATAGAAATAGTCATAATAATAGCATGCCCAGTCCTTCTTTCCCCACCAACGTCATCTACTTTGGGACAGTGGGAGGCTTCAATGCACATTAGCTAAAAATTACATCAACACCTTAAAATAAGAAAAGGAACTTCATAAATAGTATGAAGGAAAATGTCCTACAGCTTTGTCCCTTGATTCATCGCGCTCAAACCATGGTATATATGTGCCAATGTAGTTTGAAGAACATAGGAAGAGACAAAAGTAGCCAAGAACCTCCCCTGCCCGACTTCTCCCCTCACTGACTCAGCTGATTGACTGGTCTTTCCCATGTGTATACCAAGAGACCTGTCAATCATCTTGTTTGGCAGCTTGGAAAGCTATATTTCCTCTAACGCAAGGAAGATTTCAGAAAAAATATACCTGGGTGAAGTCATGCAGCCAGGCTCTGATTCATACCTCCAATGGTTTGGGGGGAAAAAGTAATCAGCTGACATGTTTCCTTTAAGACAACCTCTCTACACATGTCTATTTTTATCTTACAGTATATTCATGTTTCCATACATTCACCTCCTTTTTGCTATCCTACCAAAGAAATATTAGAAAAAAAATGGAACAGTTAGCAGGATCAGACTACACAGGGTTTCTTTGTAGTCTGTTGCCATGGAGACCCATAGAGCTGCTTAGGAAATATATGTGCAGTGGAAAAATTAAGAAAAGATTGATCATTCATGAATGCAGGAGGTGCGTTTATGTCACCTTGCTCAGGAAAGTTTTAACTTACTGCTGCAGACTGACTTCAGTGTTTCAAGTTTGTATTTCTCAGACGGCAAACATATTTCAATTGTAAGAAGAAAAACAAGACTGATTAAAGAGCATAATTTATTTATAATGGACTAAATCCTATATTCAGTAGAACACAATTTTATGTAATGATTAATTCTTTAAAGCATATGCCTCTAGTGAGACATGCCATAAAATTTTAAACAGAAAACAAAAAGCTTTGTCAGATTTAATAGCATGGGATTTCAGATAGTGAACTAAAATGTTTACGTTTTTATATGAATGCTGCAAAATAAAAAAAAAAAACTTCAGTTTTTTTTTTTTTCATACTGACTGCAAATCCTTATTTAATGCACAAAATTAATAGTGTAAATGTGCAGGAGAGAGAAGGTTGTTTTTTCCTGTAATCATATCTTGAAAGGAATAAATGTCAGTCACATAACTGTTAAATTGTGTCTTTTGTGAAAAAAAAACAAAAAAAAACAATATGCCCTCATATGCCGTGGGAGCTCTACTTGTCTGAAGAGAAAGTGAACGCATCGGCTACCATTGTCATTAAATTGCAGTCTTTCATAAAGAGTGCATTAGTTGAAAGAAAAGCAATAACGCATCAATATCGTTTTGAATTATTGATATCTTCTTGTCAACAAAGCTTTCCGCTGAGCAGAAGAATATTTCTCTATAGATCAGTAGATAGTCATATCGGAAGGAAATACATAAACTATATTCAGAAATACTGTGAACAAAGGAATTTATAATGCGCACACAAAACAAGTAGAATATATATATTGATACGTGAATTATCACTTGTCTCTGCTGTAGACTCAATGCAATCTCTTAGATGTATTATTATTGCAATGTGGTTTTTATAATTTATATAAAGGTCTTTCTTGTTTTATTCTCTATAAAGCACGTCACATTCTGGTTTGTTATTTTCGGTGGACAACACACATGATTGGCTATTCTCTGTTGGAATGGAGACTTTTATACATTATTGTAACTTGTGTTCCTGCTAATGTGTTTGGAACCCTACAACATTAAGTAAGGAAGATGGGCACAAGATCTATCGGGGTATTACAGTAACTGCTATACTTAGACTAGCCTGCATTACAATGGATACAAGTATGGATGATATAAACAAGTGTTTAATTAGAATATCCCATAAAGTGCAGAATGGAGGTTACTAAAGCTACAAAATTAGTAAATGTTATTAAAAAAGTTTCTTTCTTTTTCTCTCTTTCTTTCTTTCTTTCTTTCTTTCTTTCTTTCTTTCTTTCTTTCTTTCTTTCTTTTTTTCTTTCTTTCTTTCTTTCTTTCTTTCTTCCATGCCTTCATTGTTCCTTCTTTCCTTTTGCCTTCCTCACTTTGCTTGCTTTTTGTAACCATTACTGCTTTCTCTTTTTCCTCTTCCTACCTTGTTTATCTTTCTTTCTTTAATCCTTATTTCCTTCCTCTCCCATTTCTTCCTCCCTTCACTCATCTTTTTTATTTTCCTCTACATCCCTTAATATTTCCCTCCCTATTCTTCCCATCTTTCCTGCTAACTATACTGTCCATCCATTACTTCTTCTTTCTTAACTTCCTTCCATCCCTCCTTTCCTTCCTTATGCCTTCCTTCCCTCCTTCTTTCCTTCCTTATGTCTTCCTTCCTTCTTTCCTTCCTTGTGTCTTCCTTCCTTCCTTTCCTCCTTCTTTCCTTCATTATTTCTTTCTACGATTTCTACCTATCTCATTCCAGTCTGTGTTTAGTTTTCTTTTTCTTCATCCATCTTCATTTTGCTTTGAGTCATAAGCCTTATTTCCTTCTTTCCTTTTCATTCCTCATTTCTTTCTTTTGCCCTTCTGCCCTCACTGTAAATATCAATCAGCCTTACATTTGTCCACTTGTAATGAGTTTATCAATCCATATTTTAATCCATTGTTTCATTGATTACATTGACTCACGGGTTTTGTAATCTGTTTTGATTATTTGTTTAAAATGATGTCCTCGGAAATGCCATTGTAAACCCACTAAGGCAAGTGGATTAATATTTCCCCAACTTCTCTCTAGTCCTGAGCTGAATAAAATGTTATTCTATGAACTATTAAAAATGTCATCAAAATAGAAATATGTGACTCAGAATGATAGCAATTGTAAAATATAACTAATGTTGATATTCTATTGTAGTCATCGGATTAAATGCATGGCGTGCACATTTGTTATTGAGGGGATCAACAAGTGTACTCTTTAATAAACATGTATTTGTTCCAGGAAAATTATCAGCATATTTTTCCTTTGACCTTGAAATCTATCCAACAGAGCTGCTGCCCTGGAATTGATGGATGTGAATGAATACACATTAGAGCTTATAAACCTGTTTGAGAAGTCTCTTCAATCTATTCAGAAAGCAAGCCAATAATGCTGTTCATGGTTCATATGTCCATAAGCGTTTGATTGACAGTGAAGGTTGGTAACTGCTACATGACTACAAATTTCAGGAAAATGTATTTTGCTGTATTTCGGCAGCTTACACATAAAATATGGAAAATTGTATTTTGGAATATGCTGGAACTCCCTGTTGATATTAATAAAAACGAATTGAGGAGAAAACTGGTAATGACTGCCACATAGTAAATTGCTTATAAAGGCATTCAGTACATGAATTATACATGTGGATGTCAGTGTTCTTCTAATGTACAGCATCTATCTATCAAATTCAAATAAGCTTTACTGGCAGGACCAAATAAACATTAGTTTTGCCAAAGCACGTGTATTATACAAAATAGGCATAGGCACTGTGGCGATGATGGCATAGGGACGGTAGGAATTATGGGTGGGGTAAATCCTGGTTGGGGGCTATGGAAGTCCATGGCATATCATAGTTCTCTATCTCGCAGCCTATGGCATGCGCTCATGCACTGTGCTGCTATCTTCACTGTGCTCTCCTCTTCCTCCAACAGGATAAAAGTTTTCTCTTCCTTCTTCAAAAAGTTGAAATCTGAGATAAGATCATAGAGTTTTCTGAAGTGTTTATCCTTCACTACTTAGTATTTGGTACAGTGAAGCAGGAAGTGGGTCTCATCCTCCAGGGCTTCCAGATTACAGTGTGGGCACAGTTTGTCCTTCCTGGACTTGTAGGTCTGTCTGTGACGGCCACACTCGATGGCCCGATTGTGTGTCCACTGAGTCTATACCGGCTCAGGATCTGGTGGTCTCTGGGGTCCAAGAGTTTCTACAGATATGAAGCCAGTCTGTAGTCTCCCTGTAGACTCTGGTACATGATCAGTTTCTGTGAGGTGATGATATCGTTCCTGCAGTCACTGACATACCTGTCCTGGCCCTCATCTACCATCTTCCTGATTCTGAATTTTGTTAGGCTGCTGTGATTGGTGTTTTGATCCAGTTGGATTTGGGTGAGCTGTTCCAGAGGTCCTTGTTCGGATGGACGAGCAAGACACTAAGACCGACGTCTCCACTGAGCAGGCTCCACTGTAGCAGAAGAAGAATGGGAGACTGCAGCGGAGATGGCCCGAGATTCCCCCTGTGCAGAGGTGGGAACTCGACCCCTAACACCTAGTGAGCTCATCTTTTTAGGGTGTAGTTTATATATTGCCTTGTGGAATTTTTCTTACATTAGTGTATACTATCAAGTATAAATTAGGTATTTTTATTCCTGGTTTTTTTTTTTCATTTTCTCTAATCTAGTTTGTAGATTAGTGATTTAAATATGACTGGCTTATTTTGGAATGTTTCAGGAAGTATACACTTTCTCTGTCTACTCTACATTTTCTATAAACAGATTTAGATAACAATGCATGGTGTTAATAATCATTAATCCTGTGCAAAAATATCATTAACCCATATATAGAAAAGATGCACATAAAGGATCAGATTAAACATTAAAAGATTATTTTATTAAACACCTTGGTATAAAATTAATTAAACCATAACAATATTGCGGGATTTTATGGTGGACAAAACTACAACGTGGAACCACAGGTCAGAGGCAAATCAATTTTCATTCCAACGCCCTCCACCAAACACTAATCATATGCATAGCCATTTCAATCCATAGTGAGACAAATAGCTCCACTGGTGGAATAGCATCAAGTAAAAAAGTATTATAGTGGTAGGAAGGGAGGGAGATTGCAAAGTACAGTCAAATATAATTACTACAGACCTGCGGTGCCACCACCCCTACGCGTGTTTCGGCATGTGTGCCTTCTCTCGGGGGAGTCTACATTTTCTACTAGAGATGAACATATCGGTAAAAAAAAAATCGTATCTGATTCATTATAGATTTTTATTGCTATTCAATTTGCTCAAATTTTTCAAAATGTCAGTTGTTCACTGTCTTGATGAATTCTTTTTAGAGTCTATAAGGAGTTAAAAAAACCTAAAACAAAGCATTATATGTAGCTCATTCTGCACCAGTCTGGCACTTGTCCCATTATACTTGGTCCGTCCGGTGCTGACTGGGACTAATGCTGTGTGATGACATATGGTCTCACCACTTGACATGACATTGCACTAGGCCTACTTAGCACAAGAGACATAGAAGACAGAGAAGAAGATCAAAGAGAAGAAAACTGTAGCTAGCGAAAGATTGGGGCAGGGATCTGTGCTGATAGGACCCGTGAGGGGCAAGTTGAGCATAACAGTTTTTACTTTTGTTAGATTCCTGGGTTGAAGTGATCTCGGAGCATAATTAATTTTTTTTAATTTTTTAACATCAATCATTGAACATTTAGTTTGCATTGAACACACTTTATAAGAATCAAATTTTCTTGTTAATTTTGAGTGAATTTGCTGAATTTAAATTTGGGTAGATCTGCTCATCTCTGTTTTCTACTGATCGTTGTGGTTGTCTATCCATCTCTGTCTATCTATCTACCATTTGCATTGAAATATTCTGCAAAAAAAATCCTCTCTTTTCATATTTATAAAAAAAATATCCATTTCCTCTTTTTATTCTGATAAGGTTTTTTTTTTATCCAATTTGCACTATAGGTTAAGAAAAATTAAATTAGAATACTATTTCCTACATATGTATCCTAATATCTTTTTTGTACATTTTGAAAGTTTGGTGGAGAACTCAATTATTTTCACATCAAATAGCCAACTCTACACTGAATCTGTGAAAGTGACAATTATTTTATTTCCTCTGCCCTAATCAGAAGGAATTGTATGGTTTTCTGAGATTTCGTAGCATTGAAAAGTGCCTTAGAAGGTGTCATCCTCAAGCCTCATTACACAGTAAGCAACAACTCTGCAACCTCGAGTAGTCAACAGTGAAATAAATGACGCAAGAAAGATACTTAAAATATAGAAGATACTGGCTTCGACCAAAACAGGAGCAGGATCCACTCACAGAGCCGCTTATTATAGATAATAAGGATGTCAAGGCTGCTATTTTCCAAAGATGTCTCTCTGATCTGACTTCCAATAAACTTAGGCAATCACAGTAGCTCACTCAGGATTCATTTGGATTTCTACAGCTCTGCTGCAGCAGTGCTCAATCATTCATAGATTAAAAGATGAAATAAAATTCTGAAGTTTTTATACCTTTTAAGCCTCTGTTTAATTGACTTGTGTTCATTAGTTTCCAAGGTCAGGCTCTTGCTAATTTTATTCAATGATAGGCAAGATACTGACTTTCTGCATTACCTGTCGATGTAATTTTTGCCATGTATGATACATTTAACTAGACATGAGCAGATGAGACAAAATTAAAATTCACCTTTTTGTTCGAATTTGCTTGGAAATTTGATTTGCAGAGAAGATATTGTTAGTGAAATTAATGTCACTTACTATGCATTGGGATCTCTCTGGACCCTAGAGTGTAAAAAAATAGGTAAACAAATGAAATGATTCTTATACTTACCTTACAGCTCACCTCTCCCGAAACTCTGCTACTCAGAAAAATGGTATCCAGCACCTGTCATTTTGATACATCTGCGAGGAAGCAAATTACAAAAAAACTGTTGGCTAATGTGGATTTTTTTCAAATTCAAGTAGAATTCGATTCCACTCTTCTCTAATTTTAATATGTTCTATTAATCAAGAACATACACCAGAGACATTATGAAAGGTTACAGGATTACCAAACTGTTTCTAAATAGGAACATGACACCTAAACAGACCCCATTATATTAATTACTGATGTCATGATAACATTAAGGTTATGGTTAAAACTTAGTCCACTAAATGGTCTACAAAATTGCTCATTGTTATATTGTTGAATATATAATGATCCTCCAATTTGTGCTTTTTGAGGTGTATTTTATGCTTATATGAACATATCGGCTAACGCTCAACAAATGAGCAATACCCTTGTTGGTCTGGTGCTTTGATCACTTATACCAGCATGAAAATCATCAATATCAGCATTGGTGTAAACAGGTAATGTGCTGCCAACAGCATGATGCTGTTTCGGAACAGAGCAGTTACATTACCTTTCGTTTGTTCCTCTGAGATCCCAATGAGTGGCAATTGATGCTTGTTAATCATAGAATCATAGAATGTTAAAGGAAGGGACCTTCAGGGTGATCATGTCCGACCCCCTGCTCAATGCAGGATTCGCTAAACCATCTCAGACAGATATCTAGCCAGCCTCTGTTTGAAGACTTCCATTGAAGAAGAACTCACTACCTCTCGTGGCAGCCTGTTCCACTCATTGATCACCTTCACTGTCGAAAAGTTTTTTTAATATCTATTCTGTATCTTCTCCCTTTCAGTTTCATTCCACTACTTCTCATGTTTCCATGTGCAAGTGAGAATGGTGATCCCTCAACACTGTGACATCTCTTCAGATATTTATAGACAGCTATTAAGTCTGTTCTTAACCATCTTTTTTGCAAGCTAAACATTTCCAGATTCTTTAACCGTTCCTTGTAAGACATAATTTGCTATCCGTTTACATCCTTCTCTGAATTTGCATTAATTTTTCAATGTATTTTATAAAATGTGGCGCCAGAATTGGACACAGTATTCCAGATATGGCCTGACCAAGGAGAAGTGTGATAATCACTTCACATGATCTAGACTCTGTGCTACTCTTAATACATCCTAGAATTGTATTTGCCTTTTTTTGCTGCTGCATCACACTGTTGACTCATGTGCAGTCTGTAATCTATTAGTATACCCAAGTCTTTTTCACACTTGCTGTTGTTTAGCTCTATTCCTCCCATTTTGTAGATGTAATTTTCATTTTTATTGCCCAGATGTGGAATCTTGCACTTCTCCCTCTTAAATACCATTCTATTAGTCACTGTCCAATCTTTTCTACAGGGTAGGCCATTGATGTGGGTACACCTGGGTGGGCCATATGGATACACCTAAATAAAATGGGAATGGTTGGTGATATCAACTTCCTGTTTGTGGCACATTAGTATATGGGAGGGGGAAAACTTTACAACATGGGTGGTGCCCATGGCACCCATTTTGAAGTTGACCATTTTGGATGCAGCTTTATAAATGGCCCACCCAGGTTTATCCATAAAAATGGCCCACCCTGTAGATTCTTCTGAATCCTTTCCCTGTCTTCTCTAGTGTTAGCTATCCCTCCTAACTTTGCATTGTCTACAAATTTAAATAGTTTGCCTTCATTTCCCTCATCTAGATAATGTATACAAAGTGTTGAAAAACACTGGGGCCAGGACATAAGGTACCTTCACACATAACGATATCGTTAACGATATCGTTGCTTTTGGTGACGTTGCAACGATATCGTTAAGGAAATCGTTATGTGTGACAGCGACCAACGATCAGGCCCCTGCTGGGAGATCGTTGGTCGCTGAGGAAAGTCCAGAACTTTATTTCGTCGCTGGACTCCCTGCTGACATCGCTGGATCGGCGTGTGTGACACCGATCCAGCGATGTCTTCACTGGTAACCAGGGTAAACATCGGGTAACTAAGCGCAGGGCCGCGCTTAGTAACCCGATGTTTACTCTGGTTACCATCCTAAAAGTAAAAAAAAAAACACTACATACTTACCTACCGCTGTCTGTCCCCGGCGCTCTGCTTCTCTGCACTCCTCCTGTACTGGCTGTGAGCGTCGGTCAGCCGGAAAGCAGAGCGGTGACGTCACCGCTCTGCTTTCCGGCCGCTGTGCTCACAGCCAGTACAGGAGGATGGTAACCAGGGTAAACATCGGGTTACTAAGCGCGGCCCTGCGCTTAGTTACCCGATGTTTACCCTGGTTACCAGTGAAGACATCGCTGGATCGGTGTCACACACGCCGATCCAGCGATGTCAGCAGGGAGTCCAGCGACGAAATAAAGTTCTGGACTTTCCTCAGCGACCAACGATCTCCCAGCAGGGGCCTGATCGTTGGTCGCTGTCACACATAACGATTTCCTTAACGATATCGTTGCAACGTCACCAAAAGCAACGATATCGTTAACGATATCGTTATGTGTGAAGGTACCTTATGTCCTGGCCCCAGTGTTTTTCAACACCGGCATCGTTGGTCGCTGGAGAGCTGTCTGTGTGACAGCTCACCAGCGACCAAACAGCGACGCTGCAGCGATCCGGATTGTTGTCGGTATCGCTGCAGCGTCGCTTAATGTGAAGGGACCTATAGCCTTGTGGTATCCCACTTGAAATACTTTTCCAAATGGATGTGCAACAATTATTACCACTCTTTGAGTATGGTCACTGAGCCTGTTATAAATCCACTTAACTGTAGCTTTGTCAATCCCGTACTTGGTCATTTTTTCAAAAAGTTCAGAATGAGAAACTTTATCAAATGTATTGTGTCAAGTTTGGCTAGTCTATATGCATACTTTGTGATTTAGAAGTAGTTGAACCCAAAAAATAAAAGAGGACTAACTGTGCTGTCCTGACCATAGGGCACCTCCAATTATTAGATATGACTCACCATGTATCGCAATTCTAATAAAAAAATGAGTGGTGAAGTTACATGATTTCAATCAGTTCATAGAATATCGTCTGGTTTAAGGTCTTCACAAAGGTGAATTAAGAAGTATATGCAAACTGTACCTTATACTAACAGAGAACTCATATCTTCTGCACGCAAATGGTGTGAGAGTTGTAAAAGCACTGTTCTTGTCTGTGTAAGCACTGTTCTTGTCTGTGTACATGAGTCAGGACACCGCCTATACAATGGTTTTATAATGGGTTTATATTACCTTTTTTGGACTATTAATGACATTGGCTACTTTTACCCTAACCTTAGCACATCCTAAAGACCTAAATTAGGAAAATAATAATGAAGCATTCAAATACAATAAAAAGTTACGTGTTTTATAAAGTTGCTGGAGGCCACATACTCCAACAATGTACAATGTATATCTAGGTCTTTTTTTCCAAACAAATCCTCCTTCAGCTTCCCATAAGTATTTGCTCTGCAAGCACTTTTACATGTATCCTATATATCCAAACCCCCCTATTTCTCCACTCCAATTTTCAGCTGTCAAGCTGCATTTCTACCTTTTTAAGGAATGGAAGTCTCAGAATGTTTCATTTCATGGTCATATTTAAGAACTTAATAGGAAGCAAATCATATTATTCCCTATAAATCTACACCCTAGCTACACGCAAGAAAATATCCTGCTCTATGAAATAAAGTACTAGGTTATAGATTTAAAAAAGTCATACCGACAAAATATCACATACATAAAATATAAGTTGTCCAAATTGTAAACAATTTCCTAATAAATATTTTATTTGATGAAATTAATCTCCATCACAGTGACATTCATCATCTGAGCAGAGACTAAAAAGAGAGCTTTGTTAAACAATGGTCTATCACTTCTTTGTGGTGTCATAAAAGCTACGACAAATTATTACATGACTTAGGGGACTTGTTACAGGTTATAAATATGAAATTGTGTTTACCTGATATAAATCATGCTCTTCTCCTGAATCTGGTGTTATATTTATTTAGTTTCTCTGCCTCTCCATTCATGAGAAACAATCCATTCTTCCCTCTGTGTAAATCTAGCCTTTTTAGTCAAGGAAGCATGGTCTTCAATTCTACTCTGGCAGTCTTCTTGAGGATCATACCCAGTTGCATAAAAAGGTTAAAGTTGTATTCAAGGAAGAGGGAGCTATCTCAGGAATAGAGAGTAGGGATGGGTGATCCCGAACTGTAAAGTTCAAGACCCGTACGAACACATAGTGTTCGGTCGCAAGGTCCCGAACATGGATTTCCATGGGAATCCCGTGTTAAAGTTCGGGTCCAGGGCCTGTAAAAGAAAGAAGAAAATTAATAATAAACATTATAAATATTATACTTACCTGTCCAGCGACGCGTCCTCCCTTCCCGCTGTCTCCCGGCTTCCGGGGCCACTCATTACCTTCCAATGGTATTCACTGCACTCGGCAGTCTTCAGCTTTTTGCGGCAGTGGCAGTGTTCGTGGTCAGTGGAATTCTTGCTTTATCATTTCCACTGCATGCAATTTAGAATTACAAGCTTTCCAGTATTAAGACTCACGTGAATTTATTTACCGCAAATCTGTGAAGTCAGTGAATTTGAATATCATAAAATCCATTCTTCTCTACTTATGACTATATCTGAGGTGCACACATAGCAAGATAAAAAATTTGGTCCCTTTTTGTCACCAATTCTCAACCCACTCTTCGTGTAGTTCCACCCACTTCCTGGGTTGTCTAGCATGAACAGCGCTCTAGAGATCTCCCCAGAATGGCTCAAAGATCTTGAAGTCAGGAGACTGAGATGGCCACTCCAGAACCCTCACTTCTTGCTCTGCTGTAGACAATGACAGGTCAACTTGGCCTTGTGTTTTGGATCAATGTCATGTTGGAACGTCCAAGTACATCCCATGTGTAGCTTCTGGGCTGATGATTGCAAATTTGCCTTCAGTATTTGCTTTTAACGTGCTGCATTCATCTTTCCTTAAACTTTGTGCCTTTGTAGATCATACATCCCCAAAACATCAGTGATCCACCTTTGTGCTTTACAGTAGAAATGGTGTTCCTTTCATCATTTGGTCTTGTTGACCTCTCTCCCAATGTGACGATTATGGTTGTGTCCAAAAAGTTAAATTTTGGTCTCATATCTCCAAATTACCTTGTTCCAGAAGTTTTGAGGCTAGTCTTTGTGCTTTTTTGTGTATTGTAGGTGAGATACCATGTGGCATTTGTGCAGTAATGACTTTCTTCTGGCGACCTGACCATGCAGTCCATTTTTCATGAAGCACATCCTTATTGTGCATCTTGAAACAGCCACACCGTTAGTTTTCAGAGAGTCCAGTATTTCAGCTGATGTGATTTGTGGGTTTGTCTATGCATCCGGAGCAATTTTCCTGGCAGTTGTGGACAAAATATGTGTTGGTCTATCTGGCCGTGATTTTGTTTTTACAGAGCCTCTGATTTTCCATTTGTTAATCACAGTTTGAACATTGCTGACTGGCATTATCAATTTCTTGGATCTCTTTTTGTATCCCTTTCCTGTTTTAAACAGTTCAACTACCTTTTGCCGTTCATCCGCTGACAATTCTTTTTCTTTCCCCATGACTCATAATCCAGAAATGTCAGTGGCTGAATGAAGGATGCTAGAGTCTGTCTGGATCCCAGAAACTCATTCAGCTTTTATGCACACTCTGATTACAAGAAGAACAGGTCACAGGTGAGGATGTTACCTTTAGTAGCCATTCAAACCCATTTGTGTCATTGTCTGTGCATGTTATCAGTCCAAAATCACCAGGGTATGTGAAAATTTGATCAGGGTCATTTGGATGTTTTGGGCTATCATTGAGATTTAAAAAGAGTAAACAAAGTAGTTTGAGAATAAATGACTTTACCCAACCACTATCCATGAGTGGAGAAAAAGTTTTGGAGTTATCATTCATGTTCTCTGGAGAAAGGCAAAGAAAGCCAAAATTCTGCTGGAGTTTGTAAACCTTTGAGCACAACCGTATGTATCAGTAGAAATAAGAGAACCTCCCAAAATTCAAATTCACTGGAATTGATCAGTTAATTTAATTTGGATAATTTTTTTTCATTCAAATTGATAGTGAATTGATTTCCATTATTGCACCACAAATGAGAATAATCAAACAGCCAGTAAGTGGTTAACAAAAAAAAATTACATTGTCTCTCCTGTTCTGTCAGAACAGTTCCCATCTGCTCTTTTTCAAGTCTACCAATGCTGACTCTTAGCCCATTTACATAAACAATAATAAAAAGACCGCATACATTTCTTTGACCGCTTTGATGTGTGTTGCAAATCACATGACCCAACTACCACTTTGTTTGATTTTTGCCAATCAAATCTCCCTAAATTTTGATTTGGATTAGTTCAGTTTTTTTTTTAAAGTTGTGTAGAATTTAGTTAATTCACTTTAATTTAGTTAATTTAGTTAATTTTAATTTAATTAATTTTAAGTTAATTTTAAGTAAATTCATTCATCTCTAGGTAACAGGTTATTTTTTTTTTATAGAAAAATAATCCGATGTTTTCACCCTCCTGATGGGAATAGTAGGATCTCAAAAGGAATAGCATGAGTCCATATAAAAAATAACCTTTTTCACTCAAGATATGACAATTCGTGTTGATGAAGTTTAATTCTTGTGATTCACAGCCGATAAATGAAAAAACAGAAACGATCATCCAACGTTTCGGCCTTTAAGGCCTTTCTCAAGGATTTGTAAAGCAGGGTGTATCGGAGTCCACGTCGTGCATAAGATCCGGTGAAGTAATGACATTACTTCACCGGATCATATGCACTCTATATACGCCATCACACCCTGCCACAGAAATCCCCGAGAAAGGCCTTAAAGGCCGTAACGTTTGATATTTATTTCTTTTTATTTTCACTTATCGGCTGTGAATTAGAAGAATTAAATTTAACTATTTTCATCAACAAGAATTGTCATGTCTTGAGTGACAATGGTTACTTTTTCATATAGGTTAGTTTTTTATAGTCCTGGCAAATATTTTGCACTTGTTTGAATATACAGGTGCCAGCAAGATGGATATTTACAGTCTTATTCTATCCATTTATGCATAAAAAAATGCTTCTTGCCCATTGATACCAACATAACACTTGTGAGATTAAGTTGGCTGAGCAAGTTAATGGGAAAATGAAGGTTATAGGTGATATATTTCACATTTCCTCTATTTCAGCTAATAAATATTTATTGTGTAAACTGGGTTTTCTAATTGGCCTTCCATGTCCAACGCTCATGATCTCTTTAGAGATTGTTTTATGCACTTCAGAATTACCGTGTTTTCTACAAACTGAACTAAAATAAATGAGTACTGGAAAGATCACCATCTCATACCAAGGCTTTTTGCTTGACAACATTCTCGACGAATAAAACCTGAAATGTGTAATCCCAGCGTTTTTCTTCCAAATGGATGATAGATGCTTTCTATAACACTAAACACGAAATATAATTATATGGAGAATGATAATTACTTGAGTAGCATTCAAGAATTCCTTGAGTGCTGTTTATAGTAAATAAGGTATTATTTAGTATTGCAGAGGGTGATTGCTGCCTTCACAAGGCATTGCAAATCGGATGCTGCACCAGCTTCTCAGAGTCTCATTTGCAATTTATCTTCTTGGAAATTGGACATGGCACAAATATACACATTTGGCTGATGACAGAAACATAAATATGTAAAGTTCATACAGTCCCAATTTTCTGCAGCTCTGAAATTCCCAGTGTAAAGAAAATTCATACTATGCATATAAAGGTAGGCAACCAAACATAGGAAGTAATTATCATACAAAGGGCAGTTTGCAGAATATGTATGCTTTTTACTTAGAGCAAAGCTCAAAGGGAGAGACAGAATTAGGAAAAACTTTATTTTTTTGCCAATTTTTTTTCTATATAGCAATAGTTTGAAAACAACCTCATTAATGATACACTCACATCAAAATTCTTATCCTTGAAATATTTTGCAATCATTATATAATGTAGCACTGTGCCTTTATAATTGCTCATTTTGTTCCTTTATCCAGCTAAATCTTCTCTTTTCCATTAATTCTAGGACATCACGTGATTAAAAATAGACTTGCTGAATCCATCTAAGCTCTATGTAGAAAAAGGAGGTTAATTTTCTCTGCACAAGTCATCACTGAAAAAGTCCCTTTTAGGGTGGAAGATGGAGTAGCTGGGTCAGAAGTTGAAGAGGTGAGTGATAAAGGCAGGAAAAAAACTTCCCGTTTTTACATAGAGCACAGAGAAGAATTAACTGGGTAGAAAGGCAAAATGAGCAATTGTAAGTACACAGTGTTATTAAATACGATGACTGCACTATATTAAGAGGATACAAACTTTGATGAGAGAGCTTCTTTAAACATCACAGTAAAAGGGTTGTCCATCTTCACTATCTTATTTATGTCGCCATGGAACCATGAGAACAAAATAATGGCTGGTTGACTGGCATTGTGTCCTTTTACCAAGAAGGTCTTCATTACAAATATAGCCTCGGGAAAATTGTGTCCAGAGATTGTATTTTCTCATAGTTTCCTCCAGTTTCCACCCACAATCCAAAAACATAATGACCAGTTAATTGACTTAGGACAAAAAAGTTCTAGTTGTGAAATAGAAATAGTGAAATTAAACTGCGAGCACCGCTGTTCACCAATAATAACTTATTTGAGCAATTACCTGTATATGGTGGTCAATGTAAAAATACTATAAATGTCAGATCTAGGGTTGAGCGAAACGGGTCGGCAATTTTCAGAAGTCGCCGACTTTTGGCAAAGTCGGGTTTCATGAAACCCGACCCGACCCCTGTGTGGGGTCGTCCATGAAGTCGGCGATCTTCTGAATCTGGAATCGGAATTCCGATACCGATTCCCCATATGTTTAAGATATCGGGAATTGGTATCGGAATTCAGATTTAAGTGTAAAATAAAGAATTAAAATAAAAAATATCGCCATACTTACCCTTTGACGTGCCCTGGTACTAAGCGGGAACCTTCCTTCCTTAGAATCAGCCTTCCAGGACCTTGCGGTGACGTCGCGGTGACGTCGCGGCTTGTGATTGGTTGCGCGGCCGCCCATGTGACCGCTCGCGCGACCAATCACAAGCCGCGACGTCACCGAAGGTCCTGGAAGGGCTGATTCTTAGGAAGGAAGGCTGCCGGAAAGAAGCAGGGCGCGTCCGAGGGTGAGTATATACCTAATAGGAATATACTCACCCTCGGACGCGCCCTGCTTCTTTCCGGCAGCCTTCCTTCCTAAGAATCAGCCCTTCCAGGACCTTCTGTGACGTCGCGGCTTGTGATTTGTCGCGCGAGCGGTCACATGGGCGGCCGCGCGACCAATCACAAGCCGCGACGTCACCGCGACGTCACCGCAAGGTCCTGGAAGGCTGATTCTAAGGAAGGAAGGTTCCCGGTTAATACCAGGGCGCGTCAGAGGGTAAGTATGGCGATATTTTTTATTTTAATTCTTTATCTTACACTTAAATATGGATCCCAAGGCCTGAAGGAGAGTTTCCGCTCCTTCAGACCCTGGGAACCATTGGAAACCCAATGCACCGCATTGGGTTTCGAGTTTCGGCCGACCCCGACCCCGACTTTTTTATAGGATCGGCCGATTTCACTCGACCCGACTTTTGAAAAAGTCGGGTTTCGTGAACCCCGACCCGATCCTATAAAAGTAAAGGTCGCTCAACCCTAGTCAGATCACATCAGTGAGGCAATCAACCCCATGGATGTAGTGAATGATGGCGGCTTTACACTTCTATCAAGTTAGTAAATTTCTACAAAGCAGAATGGTTGTGTATGAAAACCTGTGTAAGCCAATTAAAGTCATGCTTTGAGATCTTCTAGAATCCCATAAATTAAAAGTATCTAACATGATTTCAGGCTTGTCCAATCTTGAGCTACTGCTCAGGATTTTTTTCAGGGTATATACGGTATGTTAAAAGTGATGGATTAATAACATTTCTATATTTCTATGAAGTCACAAAGTTCCATTACTAATATGTTCGCATTCTTCCTAATTTATAAAAAATTTAAAAACATTTATATTTGTAAAATATGAAAGTAAAAGAATGGTTGAAATTCCATTGTATTCCTCTAGCTGTTGGTTAGGTTTTTAAATGTGCAGCTTTTCAGTGAAATGCTTTGCATGTAATTAGGTGCAGGTATCAAATCCAAAGCTACATTAATTAAACTCATTACTATGCTGCACACTGCAGCAGCTTTTCAATGTACAATATGTGGCTGCGTCAGATGCCAGGAGCCGGTTGGTGCTGTGTCTTACATTTGACACAGATCATTAGCTGAGAAATTTAGGCCTTCTGAGATCTGTCTTAGGTTTACAGGCTTTAAACCGTAAAAACCATGACTGACAGGAAAGCAAAATTGTATACATACAATTATAAGCCTTGCAGCCGCCTTCTGTATGTGCTGACTGCTAAAGATTTCCCGAAAAAGAATACACAGATGAAAACTGAAGGTCCTACAGCAAAATATCAGATGCGAAATGTAAAATTCACAATAGCATCAACAAATTGCTATAGCTGCTTCACAACTGGAGGCGCAAATCAAAATGTGGCAACTGTTCCACCACCCACCTCCCCTCAAAGTAGGGATATCTGGTACTATCCGGTACCCTGTAGCTCTCAGTCTTGTTTATCAATTATGATTGACTTTTCATTATAAAGAAATAATAATAATTTGTATCATTATCATGGCAAAATGTATATACTGTACTTAGAATTTATTTCAATCAAATGACAAATTTATACAAACAATAAGTTATTTTTTCTGACACAAACTAATTTACTGGGGAAAATGGGAAGAGATATCAAGAACCAACCAGATAGCCAAGTAAAATAGGTGGCACTGGAAAGACATTTCTTTTCTATCTGGACTAGAGCTAAATGGCATACTTTTTTGACAACAACTGTCTTCAAACCAGCTACTGGTCTCATCCAGGAGAAACAGTACCCCTTGTTTCAAAGGTCAACATCTGTCACTAGAAAAGCCATGCTTCTTTCTCTTTGGTGAATAACAAATTTGCATATTTGTTTCCCAATGAGCACTGACTCAGCTGTATGACTATTTATGCCAGCTGACTTCAGAAGACCCCGGTGGATAAAAAGAAACTCAGCGCAGTGACGTTTTTACTCCACCCATCTAACGTGGCAATTTCACAATACACTTCATGTTTCCTTTACATTGGTTTCCTGTTGTCAGTCCTCTTAATCAAGCTCAGATCAATTCACACAAGAGAGCCCTGATTTTCAGGATTGGTGAGGGTCTCAGAGTTTCGGACACCCCAGTGATCAGAAAGTTTTACCCTTATCCTGTGGATAAAGGGTTAATTTCAAACTTGAGAATACCCCTTTAAAGAGAACCTGCCATCACAATTTTGTACTGTAAAGTATAGTCATGTCTGTAATGGGGCTCTAAAACTGATAAAAGTTATCTCTTTGGTGAAGAAATCTACTTTTTTGCTCTTTAACCACCAGTTGAAGTTTTCTGGTAATGAGATTTCGGTGTACAGCGGATGGACTGTGCAATGTGTCTTCTCCATCCTGTCTATGATTCTACAGGCCCTCTGTCTGCCTCTGGTCTATGAATGATCTACCTTCTATGTTTGAAATCTCAGAACTGACCTGTCATTCAAAGACTGGAGGCAGACGGAGGGGCCGGGGAAACATAGACAGGAAGAAGAAGACCCAGTGCATAGTCCAGCCATTGTTCACCAAAATCTAATTAGCAGAGAACTTAAAATGGTTATTGAATAACAACAAAGTCTATTTCTTCACCAACGGTTTCAATCTAATCTGCATCGTAGCGCCATTACAGCCAAATGTCTTTACTTTGTATTACAGAATTGTGCTGACAGCTTCTTTTTAAGGGTGAGAAGCAATAACCATTCTTGTTTGGTTATAGAAAATTTGAGTACTGTGATTATGATTTTTGACAATGGTAGAATTAAATATTTCCTTATTTTGTCATTAGAGATAGCTGAACAGATTTCCTTGAATTAGGTGTCGGCTTGACATGCACCATCTCACTCAATTTACTTGTATTGAGCATGACCGGACATGTCTCGTTGGAATATAGGTTTTGGGATGAATGTTTGAAGTAACTCTATATGACTGCAAACCTCTGATTCCTCACAATGCGGTCATTGTACATGGTTAGGATTCTTCAATGTCAGCTGTGAGAGGGGGCGGTCAAGTGACAATTCATTTGCATTCATGTGATTACAAGTAGACTAAGGCTACTTTCACACTAGCGTCGGTACGGGGCCGTCACCATGCGTCAGCCCAACGTACCGACGCAAACTGCAAAAATAATGAACAACGGGGGCAGCGGATGCAGTTTTACAATGTATCCGCTGCCCCATTGTAAGGTCCGGGGAGCAGGGGGCGGAGTTCTGGCCACGCATGCCACGCATGCGCGGTCGTAAATGGCGGACTCGACGCACAAAAAAAGTTACGTGTAACTTTTTTTGTGTCGATCGTCCGCCAAAACACGATGCATGCGATGTGTGGCCACACGACGCAATGCGTCGCTAATGCAGGTCTATGGAGAAAAAGCGCATCCTGCAAGCACAATTGCAGGATGCCTTTTTTCTCCAAAATGACGCATTGCGACGTACAGCAAACAACGCTAGTGTGAAAGTAGCCTAAGTGTGCTCAATTAACTTGGATTGAGTGAGGCCGCATGCGCTTACTCAGAATGCGACCTCATACTTGCAGTCATGTGAATGTCTAATTTCACCACTGGCACTGGAGAATCCTGACAGTGTGCAATGTGCATGCTGCGAAGATTAAGAAGTCTGAAGTCACAGGAAGTGACCACAGACTTTCATCTCAAACCTGAATAACCCCTTTAAGGTTTATTGCATTAACAATATCAGGTTAGCTGCAGTTAAAGAGAGAAACCACACATGGTAATTGGCTGCAGCTGCCACGTGACGGTATAGCTGCAAACACTGGTAGGGACAATCTGGCCATTAATGCTGTGGCTGAAAGAAGGGTTTTTTTTTTAATTCTCGAACAAACCCCTTCTTCTATGAGATGATTTCCGATCCATAATACAAAACTGTAACATTTGCACTGAAGAATAAAAAGTCTAATCTAGTTTAGAAAATGAGTTATTCATTGTTCTTCCATCTTCCAGGTTATTGCCTGCACACATTAAACTATCCAACAAAAGATATATCTGTAACATTATACCAAATTAATTGGTGACATCTGACATTGTTCAAGCAAAGTTGCCATGCTAATAAAGTAGGCTTCTTAAAATACAAATTATATTACTAATTATATGAAGAAAATTTTTGCAATGTCAGTGAAATACAAGGGTGAATGAAAAATTAAATCTCTAGAAGATACTTTTGTAATTAATTAAATTTTGGAGAAAGTAGACACTGAATAAAAATAACTACCGCCTAACAATGAGCTGATTTATTAGAAAGAAAAGGAAAAGCTGTTTTCAAGCATTGTTGAAACTGTAACTACATTAATAACATATGTAAACACAATTAATCGTTTGTTGGAGCCAGTGATAATTATAGACTAAATCAGAATGCAAATTGCATGGTTGTTAAGTGCAGTGCGCCAGAGCATGTACATTTGTTTCTCTGGATGGCTATTCGGTTTTATATATAAAAATACTCTTCATAGGTTAGGCTGTTCACACAGATGAATTACAGCTGAATGTCTCATCTACATCTAGGCATAGTGAAATATGAAAGCTGAAAAACTGTGAAAACCCTAACATTTTAAAGCCCTACAATTCCCTATAATATGGTTCAAGGTAAAGAAAAAAATAATAAGTCTCCCCAATGGCACATTGAGTCTGATCCAAGAATACTCAATGTCCAGAAAAATTATTTAGAAGGAGCCTAACCATAACTAAAGGAGGGAGAATTGAAGTAATAAAAAGTTAAATGTAAAAAAAAAACGTTTAGGCTTGAGAATAAGCAAAAATGAACGAGGTAGAATTGGAGTAATTAAAACATGAAAGGTCCCGTCAATGGAACTATTATCAATTAGCCTAATGCAAGACATCCCTAACTAAAGACTATTTAAAAATAACTATACATTCCAACATAATGTTCCATGTTATGGTTTTAGGACAGTTTTGGTGCAGCCGCAACCTATACTAACCTATCTTTTTGCATTCACTATTCTCATATCTGACTAGTGCTATTAAAAGATGGTACTAATCCGCCCCAAGATATTTCACCAGACTGACAGGTGTCATCATGGGATTGAGGCTATAATGACCATACACATGGAATACTTGGTCTTTTAAAGCTTTGGTTCTGTTGTCATCTGAGGTAGACCACAGTGCTCAATACTTCAGGTTAATCATCACTGATGTTATATTTGACTAAGGTCACTATATCACCAATTGGTATCTCTGTTGAAATATCACACGTATCATTGGTATTTCCACTCACCTCTCCGTATCTTAAGGCCCCGTCACACTTAGTGACGCTAAAGCGATCCCGACAACGATACGACCTGTCAGGGATCGTTGCTGCGTCGCTATGTGGTCGCTGGTGAGATGTCAAACAGTGAGATCTCCCCAACGATGCAGCAGCGATGTGGCGACCTGTAGCGACCTGTACAACAATGTCACACGGCAGCTATTTCATGACGATTCAGACCTCAATGAGGGACGTCCTGTCAACGAGGTCGTTGGTAAGGTGTCAATCACAGCGATGTGTGCTACCCAGCGGGACCTCAACGATCAAAAAAAGGTCCAGGCCATTCCGACACTACAAGCGATCTCACAGCAGGGGCCTGGTCGCTGCTACGTGTCACACATAGCGAGATCGCTACTGAGGTCGCTGTTGCATCACAAAACTTGTGACTCAGCAGCGATCTCGCTAACGATCTCGCTTTGTGTGACGGGGGCTTGTGTTTATCCCGGAAGTACCTTGGGAACTCAATTTACTAATACTATTTCCTCTATACAATTTTCTGGCATCATGCCAACATGTCACTCAACACCAATCAACCGCCTTCCTATTGGGCATACAGTAGTTACCTGCTGCAACATCTCCGTCTAGTGCTACCAAGTAAGATTGATGATGTACATGTGCCTCCAATGGAACTGTCACTCATATCGAAGAAGATCCAATTTCATAAAAACTTTTATGCTCGAGCCTAATTAGAACTGAAGGTGGCAGAATTTGAGTAGTGAAAAAAGGAAAATTCCTCCAATAGCACTGTCACTCTTTTCCAAAAAAATCCAATGTAAAAAAAAAAAAATAGAATTTAACCAGAACTGAAGGAAGTAGAATCGGAGTAATGAAAACATGAAGTGTCCCTCCAATGGAACTGTCACTCTAATTAAAAAAAACCCCAATGTCATAAAAACCTTTCAGGCTGGATCCTAACTAGAACTGAAGGAGGTAAAATTGTTGTAATGAAGACATGACGAGTCCCTTCAATAGTACTTCCAACCTAGAACAAAATATTCAAATATAATCATGTTAAAATTCCAATAAATAAAATGTTCTAATACAAAAAGAATTATGTATTTCAGGGCACAAAACCCTTCATCAGGTTAGATCAGATGAAGGGGTTGCACCCAGAAACACTGCATCTTTTTTATATTGAAAAGTTTTATTTTATGGACTTGTAACACCTGCTTACAGTAGAGGTGAGTGGTAAGGTGAGTGTGAAGACTTTTAATTTTTTTTTAACCTTTTAAAAGCAATTTACGATACAGAATGTTGTTTTTTTTTTCTTTAAATTCAAGCAGAATCCAATTCCACTTGTATATATTTGCTCATCTCCAATCGTAAGAATAGTGTTTCATAATAGCTACATTTTATAGAGGGTTCAAAAACGGCAATATAGTAGAGTCCTACCGTCTGCAAAAGTGTCTTTCTTCTGTATATATTTTTGAGGCAAGTCATATATAGTGACAAAGGGTTGTGGAATTTTTTACACGCTAGCGACAAGGAAACATCCTAAGTCTACAGACAGATATAACTTTGGGACCAAAATACCTCAAATGTTTAAATAAAATTAGACACAAACTGAGAAAGTGTGAAGCCTACTAATTTATAGATAATTACGTATTTACCACATTGTATTTGATATTCATTTTAGACGTAATTAAGTAATTACACAATTTTCTATGAATATATTTATTAATAGAGCTCCACTGAGACTTTACGCAGTTTAGTTTATTGCAAGCTGGAATCATGCAAAACTAAGCAAAAATGAATGCAGATTTTCAAAGGAGATTTAACAACTTTAGGCTTTTCTACTATGTATAATTGATAGAGGTGGTAAATGCTCTTGTCTTGGAGCAGAGTTGGCGCAAAATCTGCACTGAGTCTGATCTGGTTGGCAATCTTGTTAAAGCTCCTAAATAAGTCATTTATTATCCACCCATTTGCCCTGAGCAGGTCAGACTCCTGACACTTGAATTATTTAGGTAGGAACTATCAGGACGTTGATGAATGCATGCCTTAATCCATCAAGCAGTGCGTAACCCTGCATTGATTGCTGTAGCCACAACTTGAAATGTTTTTTTTTTTACTTCAGATTAACATTTTTTAAATAAATTATTTTTCCTAATTTTTACATCAATGACCAAAAACCCATTTGTCATTTTCCATTTTACAACCTATACAAAATCATTATTTGTTCTAATAAGAAAAGTAATCAGTAAGAAAACAAAAACAATTAATGCAGAAGACAATGGCAATGTGTGCAAAATTAGAAAAAGATAAATTGAGGAACAGATAGAATTAGCATAATATATTTTGAAAATTATTACCTAAAATTGAGCAGACATCCCACTTTTGCAATGGTTAATGATCAGCTCAAATTTCTAGAGAAAGAAATTGTTAAATTCTCCTGAAGCTCCACCACAGATGAAAAGAGGAATTTCATGGTACCATTTAAATATTTAGTTGACTGATAAGTTAAGTTCTCCCAAGAGTGATACACTCTTTGAACATCCTGATCAATGTGCGGTTCACAGTATACGGCTCCACTTCCGGCCAGCAAAGGCCAGGTATTTCAAACACAGTCCTCTATATAAGTAGGGACATGAACCCAAACCTTCTTCTGCACAGAGATTGTCCGTCAGGGCTTAATGACACTCTGAATCTGCCTATGGACCCATTTAAGTCTCCTCAATGCATGGTCCCCTGATGAACCCCCAAAAAGGAAAGGGGGAATTGCATTGGGACAAGGGATACTTTTGACATATCCCCCAAATCCTTTTTTATTGCTTTTGATTTCTCTTGCAAGCCTTAATTCATTGGCAGCTTTAGATAATCTGATTCGCGCCCTGCAGGTTCTGCAGACAGCATTATATTCTTCTTTAGATATGCCTCCCTCTTGCCATTTGATAAACATTTCTTTCTTCCTTTTTAGCATGTTTTTAAGTTCTGTGTTCATTTGTCCTGGCTTCCTTAAATGCATCGTATTCTTCACTCTTTTAAGAATTGTTAATGATTGTGCTCTGAGAATCTCATTTTTCAAGATTTTCCATCCTTCCTGGACATTTTTGCCCTTAAGGATATCCAGCCATTGGATCCCTCCGATTCTCTTTCTGTGTCCCTTAAAACCTGCCTTTCTGAAATTTATCCTTGAAGTCTGAGTCTTCACAGGTCTTCCTCCTCTAGTTATCCAAAATTTGAAAATAGCATGGTCGCTGCCTCCTAGGGTCCCAGCCACTCTTACCTCCTCTACCATTTCCTCCCTGTTCATAAGGGAGGAAATGGTTTTAATAAATATTTCCTTTTCATCCACTATTTGTCTGTTATCACCAGTGGGTGCGGCACTCTCAGGATGAACTCCAGCTAAACCATTGATCCTAGAATTCACAACTTTGTAAGCTTCCAAACCTCCCTCTCCCTTCTCCCCTCCTCCCCACCACCATCTTCTTCTCATCCGGGAGAATCTAATCAAATTATGATCAAATTCTGATCAGAGTGTCATTTACATATTCGGCCTGATTCTGTTGGGAGAGAGGTTTACGGTCATCCGCACCTGCTTTAATAGCATGATAATTGATGAGTAAACTGTAATAAAAAATAAAAAAATAAAAAAAATCCCAAGAGAGGCATTTATCAGATGATAGGACCCGTCAGAGAAGTGTCACCTTGTCGTGGTTGATGGGCTCACATGAATTGGCTAATTTATGCACTAAGAACATTCACTGCTTTAATACTAGTTATTGTAGTACAAAATAAATTACGACAATAATGATATCTTTAGCGACATTTGGGGGTATTAGGACAGATTTCACGATGAACGATTCGAATGAAATCCTTTTAGTCTTTTTGTCTTTCTTTTTCAAGTTCTTTTTTTTTTTGGTTTCCCACAAACATTTCTGAAGGACAAATCCAACTTTAAATATGTATGAAGCTTTTAATTGACAAAAGCTGCTAACGTGGAATGACAATTCATTCTTCGCAATCAGAGCAACTGACTCGGATCTCAGCGGGATCATCAGAGAAATGTGGATTTGCTAAATCACGTTGTGAAAGTCACAATAATTTTGCTTTTAATTAAGTGTAGTGGTGTCACTGTTAATAAATGCCTTCCTAATCTGCATGAATTTTCTTTTCTCCGGCTTTTCTTTATTTTTTAATAATGAATTTGTCCATGCTCTGACTATTTCTAGTGAGACCAAAAATCCTGTGCACAACAGATTGATAAATCTTTTGAATGTTCAGTAACGTTACCAGAAAGTGTCTAGACGTAGATTAGTTTGTCCTTGAAACTAACTGTATTGTCTCTTTCTCTTGCTTTAACTGAAATATAAATAGGGCATATGTTACTGAAGAGAAAATGACTCAGTATTGAAAAAAATAATGAATGCTGCCAAAAAGTAAAGGAATTATGTACAGAGAGTCAATGCTCATTTTATGCTTCCTGTGGCTGCCATGAAACACAGCCCTATTGAGGCAATAATAGTGACGGAAGTGGTTGACGGGACATATTGACAATGAGGGGGACAATATAGTCCTCTAATTCATTTGAGTTGACTTCCACATTGCTGGAATACTTTAATAAATTAGGCTAAAATTAGAATTTCATTGGAAATAGGGATCACTGTAGGATGACACCAAATCAGTATGACTTTTGGCTGTTTTTTTATAGTTTATGTGCTAATTCTGGGACTCCCCCTCACCCCGCAGTAGACTAGATATGGTGAATAATAGGCATTAGGAGAAAATTATAGGAAATCCATAGACAAGTCTTCATGTCACAATTTACTGATTATTACAGCTCATAGATGACTCATTTGATTAATATTTTGTCGAAAGCTACTCTCAAATGGAGTTCTTCAACATACCACAAATGTCATTGAGACCAGTAAGAAAATAATATAGATATGGTGTGTGCAAATGATGAACGTTATTACATAATCTTTGATTATTTCAATTTATTATTTTGACTAACAGGTTGGGCGTGAAGATGATTGCATCAAGTAAAATTCAAATTTTTGAATGTTGTCAAGGGAAATTCAAATTTAATGTCCGTTATTATACTCTGAGGTCTATGCAGATAATAGAGCAGAATAATCACAAAATGTAAAAGAACTCACCTCCCACTCAATTCTCCCGGACCTCCTGCTCACCGTCACCCATTTGGTCATCACGGCATTTTCATAATATCACTGCTGCACGTGTTGAAATCTGCTGTGCAAGGAAATGCAGTGAGGACCGGATGAGTGACGGTGTGGAGGAGAGGGACCAGAGAGGTGAGTGGTGAAGTGAGTATAAGTATTTTATTTCATTTTTTTAACTTTCAATGGCCCTTTACAGTTCAGAAAAAAACAAGGCAACAAAGGAGAGGCTCAAAAAGAAGCACATTAAGGTCATGGAGTGGCCTACCCAGTCTCCAGACCTTAATCCCATAGAAAACTTATGGAGGGAGTTGAAGCTCCGAGTTGTCAAGCGACAGCCTCAAAATCTTAATGATTTAGAGATGATCTTCCAATAGGAGTGGACCAAAATTCCTCCTGACATGTGCACAAACCTCATCATCAACTACAAAAATGTCTGACTGCTCTGCTTGCCATCAAGGGTTTTGCCACCAAGTATTAAGTCTTGTTTGCCAGATGGATCGAATACTTATTTCCCAAATTCACTCATTAGATTCGAAGAACGGTCCATAGTGATCCATTCTACAAATAAAATAAGGCATCAAACAGTGTCTACACAAACTATCATAATGCATTTGCATGACACTAAGATACGAGCCAGATGTCCAGCTACAGGTACACCATTGACCTCATGCCACCATTCACAAAGGTTATTATGGTGCAGAAGAAGAAAGCAATGGAGGCTGGAAGGCTGTTCAGCGATTAATTCTGCTTTTCTCTTAGATGTCATGATAACTGGAGATTAGTCTGGAGACCACTAAGGCAATGGCATTAAGAATGTGAACGTGTCCCAAGAGCCATTTTCAACACAACAATGAAAGGCGGCATTTTGTTTGTCTTACTCTGAGCAGCCTTCATGGCCTAAATATGTTACCATATCCTGCAGCATCTCCGGACTTGTCTCCCATCAAGCACATCTTGGACCTCCATGGTCAGCAGCTGCAAAAAAAGCTGCCAGAAGTGGATGTTGATGATTTGCATGCTGAGGTGTATTTAGCATTGCAGAACATTCCTCACATGACTATTAATAACCTCATTGATAGCATGTCAAGGTTTGAAAGTAAATGTATTTTTGTGAATTGTGATCATACTCAGTAATAAATGCCTTGATACATTTTGAATATCTTGTTTCCACTTTTTCTTAATATGCATATCATTAACATTGCTATCAATCTAGCGAATTCCATAAATCCACAATACCTCCTTCTTGGTGCTGCAATTTCAAATATATATATATATACAGTATATACAGTATATACAGAGAGCAATACACCATGCTGACAGATATTTTGAGATGTACTGTACATAGGTCTCTTTAATTTGCTTTATATTCTTCTATCTATCATTCTCTGGAGCCACCAATTTTTCACATGGTCAGTATTATTTTAATGAAAACTTTAAACCATCTTCAACATTTCCCAGGCACATTTAGCCCGACCATCTTTTAATAAATATTTAAGACAGACACCAAGGCATTTACCGCGAGCCGAGGCAAAATTACTTGTCAACAAATTCAGGTAGTGATTACTTGTGTGGTGTCCCGGACATTAACCATACTGACACATTAGACATTTAACTGATGACAATAGTTGTGCGGCAGATTACTGCGCAATGTAGATTTAATCCCCTCAATGTCTCCATAGTCCTCAGCTACAGATACTGAAGTGTCACAAGTCTGACCTGCTCGGAGCAAATAGGTAGATAATAAATTACTTACTAAGTAGCCTTAACAAGAATGCCAAAGAGATCAGACAATCCTGTGCTCTTCCACAAGGTGTTCTTCCCTGAATGGCTACAACATTTAGCAGTTCTGTCAATTACTATTTCCAGCGACTACTAAGAATCAAGAGCCCAGAACGTAGCTCATATTATATCATTACGAATGGTATTTGTTAAACATGTATCCCTCTATATGAGTATCTGTGCATCGTGAACATATATTTCTTGCCTCATTTATTTGCTAAGTCCTTAAGAAACATGTCACAGTGTCTCACATCACATAATCATATTATAAGTGATAGTCATGATTGTGTTTTTATTAACTAAAAATGCAGCCAGTTCCACCCATTAGACTTCTAGTTAAAGGGTTTGTCAATGGCTGATAATGATGTATCCTAATGACAGGTCATCAATTTCAAAATGGCGGTGGTCCAACACCCAGCATCCCAAAAATCAGCTGTTTGCTGCTCCTGCATCAACTGGATGTACAAACTGTGCAACCCCGGAAAGGAACAGCTCCATACACTATGTGGTAGCCATTCTTAGATACTGCAACGTAGCTTCTATGATGGTTAACGCTAAAGAACATGACGTTCTTCTTTCCCAAGTAGTTATAAATGTTTAGTGTTAAATGAAATGTTTTAGAAAGAAAAGCAGACATGCATGGTAATTTTCAGGTAAATATCATAAAAATATTTGGTAGAATAGCTGGAAGAGCGACTACTAGAAGAAATTGAAGTTGTATTCTCCCTGCAGCTGCTTGCTTCCAGACCTAAGGGCAGTGCAGGGGATTAGAGCAGTCAGACCTCACTACACAATGAGCCGTCAGTTCTCCCGTCACTGAAATTTAACTAACATCCTGCTTTTCAGCGAGTTTGCAAAGCAGAATAGCAATGAAAATTCATGGGGAGTAATTGCAGTGCGCTCACTGTGTAGTGATCTCCGGCCAGCACAGCCCCTAGTGCCCAGCAGAAGGTTGAAAATGAGCCTCTGCATGTTTTATCTGTAACTGATCTTCCTAATAAATTTCTAAGCAAGTTTAAAATGGCATTAACCTGCAGAATACCACTATGTCTGCAGGTAAATACTGTTGTTTTTTTTTGGGGGGGGAGGGGCTATCAGCTTTGTTTTAAAGGGACTTTAAAATTGATGGCTTTTCCTTAGGACAGATCATCAATGTCTGATCAGTGGGGATGCAACCCCTGGCACCCCTGCCAATCAGCTCTTTCTGGTGCAATCGGGGCCTGACACTACTTGGTTCTGTAAACTGTATAGGGGCCGGGCCGAATAAAATCAATAGGGTGCAGATGTGCAGTACCTGGCTGTGGTCACTATTCTATCAACAGAGCTGTGCTGTTCTGTAACTGAACAGCTAATTGGTGGGGTTGCCAGGTATCACACGCCCACTGATTGGACATTGATGAACTGGCCTAAGGATAGGCCATCAATGTTAAAGCCTTAAACAACTCATTTCAACACAACATCGAGACTTTTTAACTTTTATGTATTATCATGGGTGAATCCATCTTGACTAGGGATAATATTACAAATTACCGTATATACTCGAGTATAAGCCGAGATTTTCAGCCCAAATTTTAGGGCTGAAAGTGCCCCCCTCGGCTTATACTCGAGTCACGGTAGCGGTGGGGTCGGCAGGTGAGGGGCTGAGGGCGCTGGGGTATACTTACCTAGTCCCAGCGATCCTCGCGCTGTCCCTGCCGTCCCACGGGCTTCGGCGCTGCAGCTTCTTCCTCTCTTCAGCGGTCACGTGGGACCGCTCATTACAGAAATGAATAAGCGGCTCCACCTCCCATAGGGGCGGAGCCGCTTATTCATTTCTCTAATCAGCGGTGCCGGTGACCGCTGATAGAGAAAGAAGCTGCAGCGCCGAAGACAGGAGGGGACAGCGCGAGGATCGCCAGGACTAGGTGAGTATGTTATATTCACCTGTCCTCGTTCCAGCCGCCGGGCGCCGATCCATCTTCCCGGCCGGCGCCTCCATCTTCCCGGCGTCTGCGCTCTCTGACTGTTCAGGTCAAAGGGCGCGATGACGCATATAGTGTGCGCGGCGCCCTCTGCCTGATCAGTCAGAGCAGAGACGCCGGGAAGATGGAGGCGCCGGAACGAGACGCCTGGAGCTGCAATCAAGGGAGGTGAGTATTTGGTTTTTTTTTTTTTATTGCAGCAGTAGCAGCGGCAGCACAGATTAATGTGGAGCATCTATGGGGCACAGTGAACGGTGCAGAGCACCGTATTAGGCACAGCTAGGGGGCACAATGAACGGTGCAGAGCACCGTATAAGGCACAGCTAGGGGGCACAATGAACGGTGCAGAGCACCGTATAAGGCACAGCTAGGGGGCACAATGAACGGTGCAGAGCACTATATGGCACAGCTAGGGGGCACAGTGAACGGTGCGGAGCACCGTATAAGGCACAGCTAGGGGGCACAGTGAACGGTGCAGAGCACCGTATAAGGCAAAGCTAGGGGGCACAATGAACGGTGCGGAGCACCGTATATGGCACAGCTAGGGGGCACAATGAACGGTGCAGAGCACCGTATATGGCACAGCTATGGGGCACAGTGAACGGTGCAGAGCACTGTATATGGCACAGCTATGGGGCACAGTGAACGGTGCAGAGCACTGTATATGGCACAGCTAGGGGGCACAGTGAACGGTGCAGAGCACTATATGGGGCACAGCTATGGGGAAATATGAATGGTGTAGAGCACTATATGGCACAGCTATGGGGAAATAATGATCTATTTTTATTTTTGAAATTCACCGGTAGTTGCTGCATTTCCACCCTAGGCTTATACTCGAGTCAATAAGTTTTCCCAGTTTTTTGTGGCAAAATTAGGGGGGTCGGCTTATACTCGGGTCGGCTTATACTCGAGTATATACGGTAATGCAGAAAGCTAATTCGTAAGTCAACATGAGCCATTCAAGTTGTACGGTTTGGTGTCGAGATTGTCCTTTCTGTATCAATATATCGCTAACATTTTAAGAAATAAATATAACCTAAAATAAAGATATAATACATAGGCACACTGAAGTACAGTGGGGCAAAAAAGTATTTAGTCAGTCAGCAATAGTGCAAGTTCCACCACTTAAAAAGATGAGAGGCGTCTGTAATTTACATCATAGGTAGACCTCAACTATGGGAGACAAACTGAGAAAAAAAAATCATTATGGTGCATATTATGGTGGAAAATAAGTATTTGGTCAGAAACAAAATTTCATCTCAATACTTTGTAATATATCCTTTGTTGGCAATGACAGAGGTCAAACGTTTTCTGTAAGTCTTCACAAGTTTGCCACACACTGTTGTTGGTATGTTGGCCCATTCCTCCATGCAGATCTCCTCTAGAGCAGTGATGTTTTTGGCTTTTCGCTTGGCAACACGGATTTTCAACTCCCTCCAAAGGTTTTCTATAGGGTTGAGATCTGGAGACTGGCTAGGCCACTCCAGGACCTTGAAATGCTTCTTACGAAGCCACTCCTTCGTTGCCCTGGTGGTGTGCTTTGGATCATTGTCATGTTGAAAGACCCAGCCACGTTTCATCTTCAATGCCCATGCTGATGGAAGGAGGTTTGCGCTCAAAATCTCACGATACATGGCCCCATTCATTCTTTCATGTACCCGGATCAGTCGTCCTGGCCCCTTTGCAGAGAAACAGCCCCAAAGCATGATGTTTCCACCACCATGCTTTACAGTAGGTATGGTGTTTGATGGATGCAACTCAGTATTCTTTTTCCTCCAAACACGACAAGTTGTGTTTCTACCAAACAGTTCCAGTTTGGTTTCATCAGACCATAGGACGTTCTCCCAAAACTCCTCTGGATCATCCAAATGCTCTCTAGCAAACTTCAGACGGGCCCGGACATGTACTGGCTTAAGCAGTGGGACACGTCTGGCACTGCAGGATCTGAGTCCATGGTGGCGTAGTGTGTTACTTATGGTAGGCCTTGTTACATTGGTCCCAGCTCTCTGCAGTTCATTCACTAGGTCCCCCCGCGTGGTTCTGGGATTTTTGCTCACCGTTCTTGTGATCATTCTGACCCCACGGGGTGGGATTTTGCGTGGAGCCCCAGATCGAGGGAGATTATCAGTGGTCTTGTATGTCTTCCATTTTCTAATTATTGCTCCCACTGTTGATTTCTTCGCTCCAAGCTGGTTGGCTATTGCAGATTCAGTCTTCCCAGCCTGGTGAAGGGTTACAATTTTGTTTCTGGTGTCCTTTGACAGCTCTTTGGTCTTCACCATAGTGGAGTTTGGAGTCAGACTGTTTGAGGGTGTGCACAGGTGTCTTTTTATACTGATAACAAGTTTAAACAGGTGCCATTACTACAGGTAATGAGTGGAGGAAAGAGGAGACTCTTAAAGAAGAAGTTACAGGTCTGTGAGAGCCAGAAATCTTGATTGTTTGTTTCTGACCAAATACTTATTTTCCACCATAATATGCAAATAAAATGTTAAAAAAAACAGACAATGTGATTTTCTGGATTTTTTTTTCTCAGTTTGTCTCCCATAGTTGAGGTCTACCTATGATGTAAATTACAGACGCCTCTCATCTTTTTAAGTGGTGGAACTTGCACTATTGCTGACTGACTAAATACTTTTTTGCCCCACTGTAAGTAAATAAATATAAAAAAAACATTGGGGACTTAATTAACATTTTTTCTAACAACCATCCCACCACGACAAGGTGAATCCAATCATGATGATCTCTATCTCTAGTAACTCACCTCGCTATTTGGTAACCAGGCCTCAAAATAAATGGGAGCAGAGCAGGACCTGACTGCGTATAAAACCAATGGAAAAGCTGAGTGGATAGATATTAGTGCACAGTAGATACACGGACACCTTGTCACTAGGGTTGAGCGAAACGGATCGTTCATTTTCCAAAGTCGCCGACTTTTGGCAAAGTCGGGTTTCATGAAACCAGACCCGATCACTGTGTGGGGTCGGCCATGCGGTACGCGACTTTCGCGCCAAAGTCACGTTTCGTATGATGCGCTTGGCGTCATTTTTTCAGCCAATGAAGGAGGATGGGCAGAGTGATGACATAGGTCTTGTCGCTTGTGCGCTGTAGCGATTCGAAATAATAATAATAATAATTTTTATTTATATAGCGCCAACATATTCCGCAGCGCTTTACAAATTATAGAGGGGACTTGTACAGACAATAGACATTACAGCATAACAGAAATACAGTTCAAAACAGATACCAGGAGGAATGAGGGCCCTGCTCGCAAGCTTACAGACTATGAGGAAAAGGGGAGACACGAGAGGTGTAACACCAGCTTTTCTGTTCAGGGACGGAGGAGAGAGAGAGAGAGAGAGAGAGAGGAAAAAAAAAAATTCCCATTGACTTTGCATTGGGTTTCGTGTTTCGGTCGATCCCCGACTTTTCGCCATAATCGGCCAATTTCACTCGACTCGACTTTAGAGATAGTCGGGTTTCGCGAAACCTGACTCGACCCTAAAGAAGTAAAAGTCGCTCAACCCTACTTGTCACTATTTGGTGCTTTTTACGCTTTAATGATTAATAAAAAAAACTGAACAAAATACCATATTTTTATGCATTTTTCTACTTTGTATTTTTCTACTACAGTGTGCATATGCATTATTTTTAGTTATATTTCTATGTTAATGACCATCCCCATTCACGTGCATCTGCATTTTACACTTATAAAAACAGGTGTGCTGGCGAATGTTTTTGCTTTTATTATAGAAAGGCTACACCTGCACCTCTCATATCTGTAAAATCCTGGACTTTGAAGACATAAAATTTCCGCACGCTGTCTAATACGATCAAGATGTATTTAAAATGTAAAGTTCTACAGAATATGGTGGCGCTATAGAAATAAAATTACTATTATTTATTATGATCTATTGCCAACTAGCACATTTATTAAAAATACAAACAAAATGTTAAAAAAAATGCAAAAATTTAAGGTGTTGTCCATAAAATGACACAACTGCTCTAGAAGGTGCGAAACACAATAAAGCTAAACCTTTCATAGTTGTGGTATGTTGGTAATTTCTTAGTTACCCAATGTAGCAGATGCTTCTAGCAGGGACTTCGTGCAGAGTTTTGCAGAGTGGCTCTGTTATTATAACTGCACCCTACTGGCATTACTTTCTTCTTATAAATGCAAAAGCACTGAATATTTTTTTTTTACTTTTATGCTAATGATGGAGAAAATATATGCACTTTTTTGTTTAGCTGCCTCTAGAAAAAACATTTTATTTTATCCTAAGCTATACTTATCTTCCTTTATGCCACTTTAATAATGCCAGAGTTGAGTTTATTTTACCTTTAGAAAACTATTCTGAAAAAAAAAATTGCATTGATGGCCATTTCCACTTGTAAATAGACAAAGTAATTGGAAGGTTTGCTAAATGTACAAGACCCGAGGGAACAAAAATGATGAGGGCTTTTTAAGCCATTTAAAGGGCCAACAAGTGAGTTCTTTGTGGATTACTCACATAAAGAGCTTTGACAACCTCACAGGTTTCCTATGTGCACTTTCAGAACTCACAGTTTTCTAAGCCTCAGAAGACTTTTCTTCGTGTCTAAACATGACCTGTGATCGCCCATAACATCACTTGTCTATAATTTCACCCACACTGAATTCCCTTAATGGACATTGAAATGAATAGCTTTTAACAAGCAATGATGCCTTTCACACTTTAGCTCAAGCAATGCCTAATGAGAGATAATGGATGCCACCCCTTGTGGATCTAGTGAGGAGGATTTTTGGCCTTCACTAATGTAAAGAAAGTTCCTACATCAGAACTATTGGCTATAAACCTTAATTTCATGTCTATACGTGGGGAAACAAATCTGATGAGTTATTCACTATTTTACTCTCATTATTATTTCCTATATTATAAATTACTAAATAGTATTCATTGTGTATATCATTTTTTTTATACTGTCGAAGGACAAAATTCTCCCTCATTTAAAATTCAGTCAAATCTCTTTAAGATCACCCCAAATAATTGTTTTAAAGTGGTCTTCTAGAAAAGCAGTCTTCTTCAAGATGGCCAATTTGCATAAAATATGGAAAAATTGAAAAAAGGGCATCTGGTCTAGATAAGGGAGTGGTCTTCTTTAAAGGTACCTTCTCACTGAGCAACTTTAGAATGAAAACGATAGCGATCCGTGACGTTGCAGCGTCCTGGATAGCAATATCGTTGTGTTTGACACGCAGCAGCGATCAGGATCCCGCTGTGACATCGTTGGTCGGAGCTAGAAGGCCAGAACTTTATTTCGTCACTGGATCACCCACTGACATTGCTGAATCGGCGTGTGTGACGCCGATCCAGCGATGTGTTCACTTGTAACAAGGGTAAACATTGGGTTACAAAGCGTAGGGCCACGCTTAGTAACCCGATAACTACCCTGGTTATCATTGTAAATGTAAAAAAAAAACACAACATACTCACATTCCGGTGTCTGTCACGTTCCTCGCCGTCAGCTTCCCGCACTGACTGTTAGCGCCGGCCGTAAAGGTGCTTTATGGCCGGCGCTCACAGTCAGTGCGGGAAGGTGATGGCGAGGGACGTGACAGACACCGGAATGTGAGTATGTTGTGTTTTTCTTTTTGTACATTTACAATGGTAACCAGGGTAAACATCGGGTTACTAAGCGTGGCCCTGCGCTTAGTAACCCGATGTTTACCCTGGTTACCCAGGGACTTCGGCATCGTTGGTCGCTGGAGAGCTGTCTGTGTGACAGCTCTCCAGCGACCACACAACGACTAAACAGCGACGCTGCAGTGATCGGCATTGTTGTCTATATCGCTGCAGCGTCACTTAATGTGACGGTACCGTTAGGGTATAAGCCTATGCTATTTTGCTGTAAAATAAAAATGAAAATGTAGCAAAGTTCCGTTCTTCTTAGTTCTGATCCGTAATCAGGACCCGAAGAAGCGCAGCAGCGCGAAACGGCCATCGTCCTTCTTGTCCACGTTCTCCCTATGGTTGCCTGCACATTTCCTAAATAAAGGATCGTTGTATTCAGGACCGGTGATTGCACTCTCGTTTTTTCTTCATTGGGACTTTCACACATTGCTGAAATCTGTGTATCATCCCGATCTCTGGCTGTCTTCAGATTGCATAGCAAAAATCTGCAGATTCCCTTAAACAATTGATTTGCTCATTTATCTAGCCATAGATTTTACCTTAGTACTTAGAAGCCCTGCCAAATATATCTTCTACTGTGGCATGAATCAGATAATAAAGAATGGGGAAAATATGTATTTGTTACACTGCTAATTTTGCAAGATTTCCCACATACAAAGAAAGGGGAGGTCTCTAATTTTAATTGTGTAAACTTCAACTGTGAGTGACCAAATCTAAAAATAAAAGCCAGAACATCACATTGTATGATTATTAAATAATTATATGCATTTTATTGCATAAAAAAGTATTTTATCACCTACCAATCAGCAAGAATTCTGGCTGTCACAGACCTGTTAATTTTTCTTTAAGAAGCCCTCCTACTCTGCACTCATTACCTGTATTTATTGCAACTGTTTGAATGCATTACCTGTATAAAAGACACCAGTCCACACACTGAATCACACTCCAACCTCTCCACCATGGCCAAGATCAGTCTAAGGACACTAAATTGTAGACCTACATAAGGCTGGGATGGGCTACAAGACAATAGGTAAGCTGCTTGGTGAGAAGGCAAAAACTGTTGGCACAATTATTAGAAAATGGAAGAAACATAAGATGATTGTCAACCTTCCTCAATCTTGGGCTCCATGCAAGATCTTGCCTCGTGGGGTAAGGATGATTCTGAGAAAGGTTAGGGATCAGCCCAGAACTTCATGGGAGTATCTGGTCAATGACCTGAAGAGAGCTGGGATCACAGTCTCAAACATTACCATTAGTAACACACTACGCCGTCATAGACAAAAATCCTGCAGGGCACACAAGGTACACCTGCACATGCCAGCACATCTCCAGGCCCGTTTAAAGTTTGCCAATGAACATCTGGATAAATCAGAGGAGGCATAGGAGAAGGTCATATGGTCAGATGAGACCAAAATATCAACTCCACATGCCATGTTTGGAGGAAGAAGGATGAGTACAACCCCAAGAACAATGTCCCAACCATGAAGCATGGTTGGGGAAGCATTAAACTTTGCGGGTGTTTTTCTGCAAACAGACAGGACGACTGCACCGTATTGAAGGGAGGTTGGATGAGGTCATGTATCGCAAGAATTTAGCTATCAATCTCCTTCCCTCATTAAGAGAATTGAAGGTGGGTCGTGATGGAGTTTTCCAGCATAACAATGACCTGAAACATACAGCCAGGGCAACTAAAAGGTGACTCCATAGGAAAAACTTCAAGGCCCTGGAGTCTGGTCTAGCCAGTCTCCAGACCTGAACCCAATAGAAAATCTTTGAAGGGATCTGAAACTCAATGTTGCCCAGCAACAGCCCCGAAACCTGAAAGATCTGGAGAAGATCTGTGTGGAGGAGTGGGCCAAAATCCCTGCTGCAGTTTGAGCAAACTTGGTCAAGAACAAAAGGAATTGTCGGACCTCTGTAATTGCAAACAAAGTTTTCTGTAACAAATATTAACTTCTGTTTTTCTATTGTATCAAATACATATTTTTTATGCAATAAATTCAAATTAATTATAGAAGAATCCTACAATGTGATTTCCTGGATTTTTTTAAGATTCTGTCTCTCAAAGTTGAAGTGTACCTACCATAAAAATTACAGACCTCTCCATTCTTTGTAGGTGGGAAAACTTGCAAAATCGGCAGTGTATCAAATACTTATTTACCCACTGTATATATCTATATGTCTGTAGATGTACTACACGCACAATATGTACTTTTATTATTGGAATGTTCACAGCAGAAACAAACTCATAACCTGAGTGTGTGAGTGTGAAATAGAGAAAAGGCAGGATGTTTTGTTAATTACAATCTTTAAGATCTATTGACCTGGGCAATAAGCCTGTCTTGGCCCATGTTTGTTATTGACGTGATTTCTCTAAGGACATTTTTGCTTTTGGTCCTTAATTGCTTATCACATACAGCTTTATTGTGCATGTGACAATGCATATGTATATTTACTGTACTTACTGTCTATATGATAAAGAAAAACAAAATTAGCTAGTATCGTTTATTGAGTAGTAAAAATTAGCATATCAGGCAATTCATCAGTTGGCGTGCATTTTCCCGGGAAATTTGATAAAGTTATTTTCTGTGAATGTAATTTCCCTTTACTGTGAGGTTTCTCTCTTTCCGAACCCCAGAGCATAGGATTTTCGAGTTTCTAGGGATGAACCTTTCCAAGGCTATGTTCCCATCTGCATTGGAAAGTCAGAGAAAATGTGCAAAAACTGTGCTGCAATATGAGGCACTATTCTGTCTAGTAAAATACCAGACACCCGGGCAGAAACTAGTTGAGCCCCATTATAGTCAATATTATCCATCTGTCAGCCCTGCCATTCATCATGCAAGGGAGACGGGGGAACTTATAACTATATCAGAACAGAAATACAAGAAATAAAATAGTCCCCATATCCTTTCTTTTCCCTTGTCAGTATCAGTGTGGGCCGATAAGTTCCAAAACTGTGATATCACTTTGTAAACTATCCTGGAAGGGCTGTAGTGAAGCTTCCATTATTAAAATACAATACTGTGGGGGCAGCACAGTGGCTCAGTGGTTTCTTTGTTACTTTGAATCACATGTGGTCCTGGGTCCAAATCCCACCAAGGACAACATCTGTAGGTTCTCCGCATGTTTACTTGGGTTTCCTCCAAGTTCTCCAAGTTCATCTCGCACTCCAATGACATACTGATCGGATATTTAGATTGTGAGCCCCAATGGGGACAGTGATGATAATGTCTGTAAAAGCGCTGCGGACTACAATGCTGCTGTATAAAAAAGGAAGGGAATTTAGATTTTGAGCACCAATGTGGACAGTGATGATGATGTCTGTAAAAGTGCTGTGGAATATGATGGCGCTGTATAACAAAAGGAAGGGAATTTAGATTTTGAGCACCAATGGGGACAGTGATGATAATGTCTGTAAAAGCGCTGTGGAATACGATGGCGCTGTATAACAAAAGGAAGGGAATTTAGATTTTGAGCACCAATGAGGACAATGGGGACAGCAATGATGATGTCTGTAAAAGTGTTGCGGAATTAATGGCACTATATCAATAAAGCATAATAAATATACATTTAAATAAAATAAGCAGGAATCACAGGCTTCTAAGTAGTTTTATACCTGCATGACTTCAAGTTTAATACTTTATTTTACATCCAGTAGGACATTGCATTTTTTTATACAGTATACTTTATAAATTGCACCGCCCTTTTCTCACCATGGAGACAACAAAAACCCTCACTGTCGCCCTGATCCACTCCCGCCTGGACTACTGTAACGCTATAAACAAAGCATAAGTGGAAAATATAAAACGTAACTTTTATTGAAACTAAAGCCACACAAAAACTAAACTAAATCAAACACCCAAGTGGATAAAAACAGGGGTAAGTCTCAATAACATGGTGTGGTGACCACAGAGACTAATTATCCCCTCATAGGACTCAATGATTCCTCTATAACATATCAAGAGAAATCAAAAAGAAACTAGGAAACAACTGAAGAAGCTGGAGTGGGAAAACCACATGCAGCACACAGCATACAACCTAGTTATATGAGCAGACAATAGAAACAAACCATCAGAACTAGCATATAGTATAAACAATGGCTATATAAATAGTATAAAAATGGAACAATCTCACCAGTTCCACGGTGTAGGTACAGGAGCGCCGGATGATCTCTAATTGGAGGTTAATCCAGTGATTCAAGGGGACGACAATCCCTATGTCAGTCCCTATGGGGCTATCAATATACTATCCCCAGCTAGAGCTAGAGTGCAGAGGACAGCATTGAGGGTAGCAGGACTCTTTGTCCTTCCTTTTTAGCATTTTGGCACTCTAGCTCCATGTACAAGCAAGTCCCCTGAAGAATTGTCTTGGATGAAACGCGTCGGGACGGACAATATAGGGAGAGTGCAGGGCATGTTTATACAGGGGTAGCTGTGGACTGCCCTTGTAAGGGCAGGAGCATTGGGGATAGTATATTGATAGCCCCATAGGCTATCTCTGTGGTCACCACACCATGTTATTGAGACTTACCCCTGTTTTTATCCACTTGGGTGTTTGATTTAGTTTAGTTTTTGTGTGGCTTTAGTTTCAATAAAAGTTACGTTTTATATTTTCCACTTATGCTTTGTTTATAGACTATTTAGAGTGGTACCGTCTATGCGATTGGCAGTCAACATATAGATTTTGCTTTTTTCTACTACTGTAACGCTCTATTAATTGGCCTCCCCCTCACTCAACTTTCCCCTCTCCAGTCTATCCTTAATGCAGCAGCCAGGGTCGTCCATCTGGCTAATCGTTACTCGGACGCGTCCGCTCTTCACCAGTCATTACATTGGCTGCCCATTCATTACAGGATACAATTCACAGTACTAGTTCTCACCCACAAAGCTCTCCACAGTGCGGCACCCCCTTACATCTCCTCCCTCATTTCGGTCTATCGGCCTAGCCGACCGCTGCGCTCTGCAAATGACTTTCGACTAACCTCTGCACTAATCCATACCTCCCACTCCCGACTCCAAGACTTCTCCCGTGCTGCGCCAATCCTCTGGAATGCTCTACCCCAAGATATTAGGACAATCCACAACTCGCATAGTTTTAGGCGCTCGCTCAAAACACATTTGTTAAGAGCGGCCTACCACGTTAACTAATCAAACTCATTTTATGTTTGTGTGTGTAGCCCATTCACTAGCTCCATCTATCCCCCACCCCCTGAAGATGGCTGGACCATCATTGTAAATACTTCATTGTAAATACACACCTGTACTTTGCATCTCCCCCTCCTCATTGTAGATTGTAAGCTCTCATGAGCAGGGGCAGCTTATTTTGCTTTATTGTATTGTTAACGTTGTTACCTATGACTGTTGTGTTTGAAACTGTTGAACTGTAAAGCGCTGCGGAATATGTTGGCGCTATATAAATAAAGATTATTATTATTATATTATTTATTGCATCTTTCCATGTTTTTAACCTTTTTTTCATCTATTCACATTTCACTAGTTCTTTACCCTTTTGTTCATCTTGTTTACACAATGGATTTATATGAAAATTGTTTAATTCATTGCATCATTAATTTTCTTTTCAAAGTGGCAAAAAAAGGCATACAAATATATATGCTGTACAAACAGATGACACATAGCGGTGCTTGAGCTAAAAGGCTGGTAAAACCAGCATGCTCATGCTTTGATAATGCTTTCTATAAAGACAATTAAACTCAGAAGAATATAATAAGTAAAAAGCGATTCGTTTTACAGATTTGCACTCCAAGAATACTCAAAATGAATTGAATTAGTGTGGTGAATGCTGGAGTCAAAAGTATCACTCTTAAATAAAAAAAATAAAAATGGGATAAAACCATTTAGGAAAATAACAAATGCATTTTACTTCCTTTCCTCCTCTGAAAATGAACTAGCAGGAGGCTTCACTATTGATTTAAATTGCTTTCCCTGTATTTGCTTTTAAAGTTGATTAATCCAGTCTTTTAATATATGTGCAATGGACATTTTACTTAGAAAAATTGCATGGCTCTAGTGTGTTTGTCCCCTGGGGCCTCTCTAAAAATGAGAAAAAGATCTCAGAGGTCATTTCCTTCATCAAATGAAAATAAAACAGAAACATTGTTAACTGGTAAAATATGCTTCACTAAAAAGGACTTTGATCCTACTCTATCTGCTAAAGTGAAATGTGATGTGCTCGGAGGCAGCGCGCGTCTAGCGACAGTGATCCGTGGAATTCCACACAATACACATCGCCTAAGCCTCTCCATTCAGCCGGAGATATTATTTGTCTTTCTGAGGCCAAGACTATTTATGCAGATTCTCAAATAAACAGATTAATGAAGATAAACTACGAACGATGTTGGAGCACTTGCATCTCTGAAAGCAGCATATGTTATTGTAAAGGATGATTGTGTGTTTACCGGAATGTAAACCGGGGCACGATATCTATCAAATCAGTAAAGTAAATGGATTTGTTTTAGAGGAAATGGTAGATGAGGTAAACACCCATGCCCCTCACTAAGATTGGTCTCTGTTCTAGGGCATATAGATTAAAGAGAACCTGTCAATTGCCGTTACAATGTAATTTTTGTTACTTCTGTAAGGGTACGTTCACATTAGCGTTTTGCGGGGCTGCGTCGGGCGCAGCCGCGGCGACGCATGCGTCATGTGCCCCTATATTTAACATGGGGGCGCATGGACATGCGTTGTCTTGCGTTTTGTGACGCAGGTGTCTTTTTTGGCGCAAGCGTTAGGGCGCAGAGGACGCAGCAAGTTGCATTTTTTTGCGTCCAAAATCATGCCAAAAAAGGACACATGCGTCACAAAACAATGCGTTTTGCATGCGTTTTTGTTTGCGCTGTGCGTTGCGTCGCTGACGCAGCCCCGCACAACGTAAATGTGAACGTAGCCTAAATGTGAACGTAGCCTAAATTTCTCTACATTTCTCTACATTTCAGTTCACTCGTTGTGTATGTCCTATTCTAATGTATAATGTATAATGTTCTTCTGTCAACTCCACTGTCATGTCAACTATGTAATTCCTTTATGATTTTTATGATTTAAGTCGTGCTGCTGTGATACCATAATTTCCCACGGGATCAATAAAGTGTATCGTATCGTATCGTATGCCTTATTCTGTGGACCTCGCGTTTTTTTGCAGGCCCAACGGCTCTTCATTAGAGATGATCGAACCCAAATTTAAAAATTCGGCATTCAAATTTCCCCAGAAATCTGTTGCGATGTTCGGAGGTGCGGGGGAAGTCCATTGGAGAGAGAGACCTAAAGTTTGTGTATCCATTGTTTTCAATGAGGTTTTGGTTCTATAAAAATGGTGTATAATCGCTGCGCTAACTGAACTGTAGTGAGGATGCAACGAAAATGATTAGTACCGAGACTGAATTAAAATAAGGTTTGCTTAGTACTCACTTGTATAAGTGGCATGAAAATGTGTATGTCAATCAGGGATTTCTGCTGGCTGGTGCAACTGTTAAAAAAGTTATAGCAATTATACTGTTTCTGTGATTAACTTGAGGTGTTCGTTAGTTATATCAAGTATATACGGAATACTAGGATTGTAAATGTTTTAGTGTACTTACTAGTGATCTCGTTGGTGGTATAGCGTGCACTACAGGACCTGTGCAGGGGGTAGTGGATAGGCAGTATTATTGTATGTTGCTGTGCCGGCTCTGGAAATACTGTCAATGAAGAGAAATATTACCGCGTTATAGCGGTGATAAGAGGAGCCTTTGCTGTGCACAGATCAGAGTATCTTTATAGTGCAGTTGAATCTATATAAGGTAAGTCAGGTATATATGCAAACTAATGCGGTGCACTTGCGGTGGTAAATACAGAGATCCACTGACTTGTGGTACGGTTAGCGGTACAGCGTGCACTGCAGAACTCGAGGGGTGGTAGGTAGGCAGTTACTGAGCCAAGATTCGGCGCTGGGGAGTTACTGCCAGTGAGGGGGAATGTTCTCGTTTAGAGTGGTGTGGTGAAGAGCATCTGGAGTGCAGAAAGACGCCAGCAGCCTGCGTGCTCCGGCCGTGAGCGATGCTAGGATGCGGCGCGTGGGGTCGGCGGAGCTAAGTTTGTGACATCACAGAATAGCGAGGACGGGAGCTCGGTTAGGGCACTAGCCAACTAGTTTTGAGAGGTGTCTCCTTTCTTCATCAGGGTTCTAGTTCAACTTCAGGTACAGTTCTGGTATCCGAAATGAACTTTGAAATAAAATTTGGGTAAGGTACAAGAACCCAAATTTCCACAAGTCCACTCATCCTTATTCTTCATTCCTTAGATATGGCTCATTCTTCCTTGTATGTAGATTTAAACCACCTTATGGAGAAAATTAGCAACTTTTGTCATATTCACCCAACATTGTCAACTTGAAACGTGAGTGTATCTCAGTATGTATGCCACAAAAGAGGTGTAAATTATGACAGAAGTGGACTCTTGTCCTAGATTGGTGTAAATTTACTAATGGGGGGTATAATGTGAAAGGAGGAAGTGTCAAATTCAATAAGAGGTGCACACACATGTATCCTACTCCAGCGGTCCATTTGTCAAAACTGGTGTGGAAAATGTAAGTTTTGAAGTATTTAGGCCCTGATATTGTTAGCTAAGGACGTATGACCCTCAACTCTTCTTTTTGAGAGCTTTCTTGAGGTACACACCCACTTGGCAAAGAAATGTACACTTACATACAAGGAAGAATCAGCCAAACCTCATTAACACAAGGGTGGAGGAACAACTACAAAGTATAACAAAAGCAAACAAACAACAATGAAAGATTTAGGAGAACAGCAACATTTAGGCCAGATAAAACAATTAGGTATTTATAGCAAGAGGTAAGTACAATTGACCTGTCAGCATCATGTTTGGACTGGTAAATGAAAATTCTGGATCATAATTTGCTTAAACTCTACTTTTGTACCATCGCTCTGTCATTCCTACAAGATTTTGTGAAAAAAATTGCAATTGGGTGTTAACATTGATCATGGGAATGGAGTACCGTATTTTTCGGACTATAAGACGCACCCAGGTTTTAGAGGTGGAAAATAGGGAAAAAATATTTGAAGCAAAAAAAAAAAAAGTGGTAAAATTGAATAACATACTATTATATGTGGTGTTATTAAATATAATAGTATAAACTAGTATGTTATGTTGGAAGCTGCGGGTAGAAGATGGTGCTGCAAGACCAGTGTGGTATCTGTAAAGTACTATATGAAGACGCCGGAGGGTGAGTATAAGAATGGGGGCACAGGGCTTATATTTAAAGCACCACTCCAGAACTGAAACACAACACTGGAATACTGCTTTAAGATCCCATTGGAAGAACTATAAATCCCAGCATGTCCTGCAGATCCTATGGCATGCTGGGAGTTATAGCTCAATACAGGAGTGGCAGAGTGCTTTATTTTGTGTTATAAAGACTAACCTTTTAATTGTGGCAGCCAGCCACACTGTGGTGAGGTGAAAAGCTGGAGAATCCCATGACTGCACACACAGAGCCCTCCCTGCCTCTCCACAGCACAGGTCATAAGAGGAAGCCAGCAGATTCTAGTGGGGAGTCTGAAGGATCTGTGATGACATCAGAAGAGGGAGGGCTCTGTGCCGTCATGTGATGCTCCAGCTCACCCTCTTCATGACATCACACAGGTCCTTATGCTTCAGCATCTAGCACAGCCCAGGCCTGTATGCGGCGATCTTGCCTCACCTGGCCCCTGCTGCTGCCCCTTCCTCCACCAGACATAGATCTCCCCAAATGCTGCAGGAATCCGGCGCTGGGGAAACCATGTGTGTTTCGTTGAAGGACTATTCATTTGCTGCTTCCTGCTGACTGCTCAGCTGACAGGTGGGCGGGGAAGCGGCTAATGAATATTCACTGCACTTTGATCATCAGGACCACATGGCTTCCCCAGCGCTGGATTCTGGGCAGCTGGGACATTTTTCTGCCTCCTGCAAGTGGGATCACAGTGTGATCCCACTAGCTGCTGCCCCCTCCACACATGCTACATTCCGACCATAAGACGCACCCACACTTTCCTCCCAAATTTGGAGGAAAAAAGAGCATCTTATGGTCAGAAAAATACAGTATGTTCCTATACAGTCCGGTAGAAAGGATTGGACAGCTTCAGACTGAAGGGACTCACCCCCAATTAATTAGATCGCTAACAAAGGTGTGGCACAACACAAAGCTCTAATAGAAAATGCTCCTGAAAAGTGTCATCATAACTATGTTTTCTTTTTAAAACAGATATGTTAGGAATGAAAAAATGACCCTAAAGACATCACTGGACAATATTGTTACCCTTTATTTGTCATATAATGAAAGATTATAAGAGTTCTCTCACTTTCATCAGAAAGCTTCCAGTTTCCAGGGGTTCCAGTTTCTAAAAACTTATCTCAAAGTGATGTTAAACTTAAATCTGTGGGGTAATTTGGAAGCAAATTTATAATTTCCCACCAGCTGCACCACTAGGGAAAAACATCTTCATGCCTGTATTGGTAAATAGCTGTATTCTGTATAAAAGAACAATTCTAAAGCTTCCTTTCTTTTGGAATGTTGGACATTGTTGGATTGACTAGGGACAACCTCAATTTCTTCCATACACTGTAATAATACACATGTTAAAGAATTGTTAAATTATGGGAAATACAATTAGTTCCCACAGATATGTTAGGAGAGGTGACAGCTTCTTTTTGAATTAAGAGGCTATCCATGTCATTCATGCATGTGGTGGGACTTTCAGGTTTTGAGATGCTCTTTTGGAGTTACTCTATCATTTGACTTTTAGATGAGGGAACTAAATGAGGACTGTCCATTTCTTATCAGGGAACATGTAAAACTTTTTGTTCTGCAGATCAAATTCATTTCCATTAACAGAAAGCATTAAGATACATTGGCTGCTCTTCAAAATCTCATCTAAAACAAAGAACCTACATGTAATGATGTTTTTTGGAGTAGAACATCTACTTGATGAATCTTTTTTCCACCTCAAAAAGATAGTGGTTTGGAAATATTTAACTAACACAGCACAATATTATGCCTACAAAATTCAGGAAAATGTTTGACTCCCGTACAATATTTGTAGTACAAGATCATTGCACTTGTTGAAAATGTAATGGCAACATTGATAAAATGAAACATTTACTTTTAATAATCTTCATGACAGGAGAGAATTTCCCAAGGCAGGAAACACTCAGGAACTTAGTCATCATCATAAGGAACTATCAAGCTCCTAACCTCCCTAAGGCCCGTCAAGATGATCAAGTTGATATAACCCTCATTGTGAAAAGCTTGAACGATGGTCACCTAAGAAATATTACATGATGGAAAGGAACTGCACGTATCTACGCTGTTTTCTATTATGCAGAGTCAAAAGTGCAATGGTTCCTTCCATATATTTTACACAATATTTGATACAGTTTCTCAAAAACAATATGAAACTATTTTGCTTTAGTCAGAAGTTTAAATACTAATGAAACATATTTATGAGCACAAATGCCTATTTTGGTCATCAAAGTGGCAAGTATTGGAATTTTGGAATATTTTAAGATATTGAAAATCTGTCTTTCTATGTAGATATAAAAGGCCCATTGTTCCCAATATAACAGGGTCATTGTTAGCCCACCAGACACTCTACAATAGTAAATTTAATAGTATGTGATACAGCTGCTTTCACTGTCTGAAGAAAGAATAATATGGTGTACACATTACCCCTTCTCATCTCACCCAACTGTAACTTTAATTAAATGAAATGATGTTGAAAGTAAATGTATATGCCAGTATAAAAACACGAAAAAGGTTAAACTTATCATATTTTGTGCTTTCTACAAGCCCTATTTCCATACCAAAAATAGGAATGACTATACAAGCGTGTGCAATGCTTCTTTTTTTAATTTGATTTTATTTTTCACACTTCTTTTATTACCACTTCTTAGATGTTACTAGCTTTAGCTTCCATTAATATTTTTCATGGACATCCTTTCTTCATCTCTGTTCTGAATAACACAAATCACAGAAAGATCCCTTCATTATAAGGAAGAAATTAAACAGAAGATGGAAGAGGGATACAAAGAATGAAATAAGAATGGAAGAGAGAGTAGGAATGAAAGGTGGAGGCAGGAAGGAAGCAAGTTAGGAAAGAATGAAGGGAGGAAGGAAGGAAAACTAAAAGGTACAGAGGGGAGAGAGGGAGGAAAGGAGGATGGAAGGAAGAAATAAAGAACAAAGATTAAAAAAAGAGTGAAAGGAAAGAATGAAAGAAGATGGGAGTAGTAAAAAAACAAAATGATGAAAAAGGAAGCCGGGAAGCTGGTAGCTAAAAAGGAAGGAAGAAAGCAAGTTAGGAAAGAAGGAAGGGAGGGAGGAAGGAAGGCTAGGAGGTAGAGAGGGGGAGAGAGGGAGGGAAGGAGGATGGAAGGAAGGAAGTAAGGAGGAAGGAAAGAAAGAACAAAGATTAATAAAAGAGTGAAAGGAAAGAATGAAAGAAGAGGGGAGTAGTAAAAAACAAAATGATGAAAAAGGAAGCCGGGAAGCTGGTAGCTAAAAAGGAAGGAAGAAAGCAAGTCAGGAAATAAGGAAGGGAGGGAGGAAGGCTAGGAGGTAGAGAGGGGGAAATAGAGAAGGAAGGAGGATGGAAGGAAGGAAAGAAGGAATGAAAGAACAAAGATTAAAAAATGAGTGAAAGGAAAGAATAAAAGATGGGAGTAGTAAAGAAAAAATGAGGAGAAAGGAAGATGGGAAGGTGGCAGATAAAAAGGAAGGAAAAAAGAAAGGATGGAAATGATTAGGAATGAAATAAGTGGAATAGAAAGATGGAGGGAAAATATGAAGGAATGACTGAAGAAAGAAAACAAGTTTAAAAAAGGGAAAAGGAAAGGAAGTAGATAGGAATGGCAGAAAGAATAAAGTGATATTTATTATGACATTTTGACCCTGATAACAATTACACTGTACAGTACAGAACAACAGACTGTTCACAGTGGTGCCAAGTCAAATAATTCATTGACTGCCATGAGCAAATGAACACATTGATTTTTAATCTATGTAGAAAGCAGGACAACTGCCAAAACGTCTCATTGTGCCGACATGCTATTACAAGACAGTGGACCTCATGTCATTCCTGTTAAAAATTTTGCTGAATATATTCCTGCCAAAACTATATCTTTCTATTAAGAACCAGAAAGGGAAATTTTATCAAGCTGTCACATTATATACATTTGAATCCCTACAACAATGTAAATGGGACATTTTGGGACATTTATTTAAATCAGCATAATCTCATTTCTGTCATCAAATTATACATATAAATCCACATGGGCACAGCAAAGAATAACCTGGCTTCTCTATAATATTGTACTATGAGCATATAAACTCTGCTGCCTGACTAATCCACCTGTCCCCCCGCTATTCCCCGGCCTCTCCCCTCTGTCAATCCATTCACTGGCTCCTCATTGCCCAGAGACTCCAGTACAAAACCCTAACCATGACATACAAAGCCATCCACAACCTGTCTCCTCCATACATCTGTGACCTCATCTCCGGTTACTTACCTGCACACAACCTCCGATCCTCACTGTTAGGGTTGGCGGAACGCACTGAATATATTTATTAGAAGAATAGGTGCGTTCGCAACCCAGGATCCACCGTGCAGGAAAGAACCCGCTGCTAAGTAAGGCGGTGAAGTATATTGGTATAAACAAACTCTGTTACTTCACAGAGTCCATTAGCAAAGAGAACGCTATGCCCTGTTTAGCTCACAGGGAACACAGCTACTTAGTAGAGCCGACAGTGGTCATGCAGCCAAATGCAAACATGCAGCTCCTCTCCGGTGGAGCCAGAATTCTAATGGCTATACGCCAACCCTGAATCCACACACATGAAACTCCTCGCTGGAGGTGCCAGCATTCTAGGGGCTTATTTCAGCCGGGTACCTAAATGCACACACAAGAAACTCCTTGCCGGAGGTGCCAGCATTCTAGGGGCTTATTTCAGCCGGGTCCCTGACTGCACACACACGACCACACTGGCGCTGAGCACATACATAATTTACAATTGCGCATGGCCGTTCGGTCATGCAAACCTTTTATAGCTGCAGAATGTACAGGACCTTCCCAGAAGGACCAATGGGAGGCTGCAACAGAAGTTAAGCACCTTCAGGTCCTTCCTGAAGGACCAATGGGATCTGCTGCAGTATCTGAGCATGTGACCCTCGATCTCCAACGGGAGATCTTGCCTTGGACATGCTCAGAAGGGGAAAAGCAGGACTTAGTCCTAAAAGCATCTGCTCACCGCTGCCCAGCACTGGCTTTAATGGCAGAAGCTGGAAAAGCAGCAGTAATCCTTTGCACAGAGTGAGACTGAGTAAGATGCTGGGACCGACGTCTCCGCTGAGCAGGTTCCACTGCGGCTGATATAGAATGGGAGACCGCAGCGGACATGGTTCGAGATTGCCCCTGTGCAGTGATGGGAACTCAACTCCTAACACTCACAAGATCTCCTTCTCTACTCCCCTCCTATCTCCTCTTCCCACAATCGCATTCAAGATTTCTCTTGCGCATCACCCCTACTCTGGAACTCTCTACCACAACATATCAGACCCTTGCCTACTATGGAAACCTTCAAAAAGAACCTTAAGACCCACCTCTTCCAACAAGCGTACAAACTGCAGTAACCACAGATTGACCAAACCGCTGCACGACCAGCTCTGCCCTCGCCTACTGTATTCTCACCCATCCCTTGTAGATTGTGAACCCTTGCGGGCAGGGTCCTCTCTCCTCATGTACCAGTTGTGACTTGAATTGTTTAAGATTACTGTACTTGTTTTTATTATGTATACCCCTCCTCACATGTAAAGCACCATGGAATAAATGGCGCTTTAATAATAAATAATAATATATATTAATAATAGTTACATATTTTGTTAATTTTTTTCACTCCATGTAGAAGTAAAAGTCAGCAATGCAGGGAGACAAATAGAGTTGTGTGAGTCTCCCGAAATTCAATTGGCCGACAGCTATTTTAGCTGACTCTTCCATACACAGGAGTTCTCGTTCGGCCTAGTGCTACTGTGTTTTCTATGTGAAAGCTGACACTAGCTCTTGAAGAAAATTGTGATTGGAAGTTCAAAATCAGACATACATGATTGACATCTCCCCTCATCATTAGCTGCCCGGGGTCCCAATACATATTAGAACATTTTCTAGACCGTCGGCAAAATGTTCGAAAGCGTTGATATCGGCAGTTTAGGACAATATTAGTCCAATGTGTTTGGGGGCCCTTAAATTGCTACTGCAGTCACTTTCTACTCATACTGATAGGCTTATTTCACTTCTGGAAATCTTTCCATCAAACTGATACATCCTTGGAATTCATCATATGATAAAATTTGAAATGTTCATAAAGTTATTGTCCTACCTGGAAATCAAACACTCCTACCAGGCCATATAGATGTCATTTTGCCTCAAAAGCAGAGAGTTGTAATAAAGAGCAGCATCTTAGCTGTTTGATTAATATGGAGTACACCCCACATCATTTTCACATCTTTGGCACTATATTTTAAGTTCTACATAGTAAAGCAAATCTATCATTTATTTAAAGACCTCAAAAAGTCCTTGAACATCGCAGTGCCGTTGCTGACTACAGATTGGTTCTTTTTAATACCTATGATTATAACCTCAGAATTACCCAGACTTCCTTAGAAAAAAATATAACTGTATTAGTCAACAGCGCCATTTACTTGGAGAAACCTCAAGAACATGAAGATCTTTCCATTAATACCTATAATAAAGGATTCCAGAAATGTCTATGTTCACGTCTCTCTATAGAACACACTGTTTTGGTTATGATGATACATTCTGTTATTATCCCATTGGGTATTGCTTGCAATGTTTTCTTTATTGATGAATCAGAATCAATCAGAACAACGTAGAATAGGTTGGCATTTTTTTTCGTCTATACAGCAGTTGATTTGTTAATGGAAAATAAATCTCTACATCCCGAGCAATTAACTAGTTTATAGAGAATACCAGACATGCCTCTGGCACATAGTTACACCGCTATTAATGTATGGAAACTATTTCTGACTGATGTAAAACATGAGAAGTGATAGTGAACAGTGACTCTGGAATTCATCAAATGCTAGAACGAAAAGAAGTGCAGGTCTGCTACCCTCTTACTGTTATGATAAAGTGTACACTTGCAGTATGTGGTCTATTTATTTCAGGAAAGTCGGATTTATGTTTGTATTCATTAAGCATAGTTCACACTTGGCTAAAACTTTGTGATTACATCTCTGCGGGACATTGTCACCTACTTGTCACAGCGTGAAATGTGCATCAGAGTACTAAACACGTACGGCTCCGATGTAAGGGCATTGACGAATGCCAGAAAGAAACAATTAAGCCCTTAGTTCTTGTGCAGACTAACATTAGGGAAAATAACATAATAGAGGTGATTAGCCATAAATATCATTCAGGCTAATAAAATAACTCTAACCAGAAGGGACAGAAAGAATAAACATTTTTTCTCCAAGTGCATGTAAAATAGTTAAGGATAAAACCACTTTGCTAAAAATCTTAATCAAAAGTAACTTACGGTTTTATGTATTTTATGTATACAGCTCCTACACAGTGTTATGTGTTTCCATAGGTTTATATTAAAACAATTAGAAAATCTTTGGAATATAGACATGGCTCTTCAGAAAATATATTGAGTAAATTGTCTCTCTTCAGAAGAAAGAAACTAGTTTCCAAGTGCTATCTACACAACAACCCTATAAGTCAACTTACAGCTCGTTACCAAGCCTTTCGACATGACCAAGCTGGGCACTCATCTAGAGGCAGGTGTTTCAGAATATTTTATCCTTCTAAGTATAAAGCAGTTACCTTTAGTAGGTTTCTAGCTTTTGAAAATAACTAATATGCATATTTTTCCTATGCAGCATTACCTATAAGATTCCAATCGCATCTGATTTCCTAAAAGAAAGCTAATTCACTTCGAAAGAAATAAATGAAAGATTCAGCCCTGCTATTTTAAAATATTGTAAGTCCATTAAAACTGTTTTAGGGATGACTAAATGGAATTGGTTGCTATACAGATTTTTTGTTAACTATTGTAGAGGCATCTGGAAGCCTCTCTCTCATAGAGATTAACATGCATGTTTGGCTGAGTTGAACTTGCATGTTAATGAGCAAATGGAGAATGATTGTTCTTGGAAACGACAGTTGGCTGGCAGATATTTCATGAGCATGGCTCACTTTGGGCATGAGCCAGAATGATCTAAAAGTGCAATCAACAGCTTAACATGAACACATATTATGTCTTATTATGTACTGTATACATATATATATATATATATATATATATATATATATCTACTATATCTACTATATAATTGTCTAAGGGTCACTTCCGTCTTTCTGTCTGTCTGTCCTTTTGTCTGTCACGGATATTCATAGGTCGCGGCCTCTGTCTGTCATGGAATCCAAGTCGCTGATTGGTCTCGCCAGCTGCCTGTCATGGCTGCTGCGACCAATCAGCGACTGCCACAGTCCGATTAGTCCCTCCCCTGCAGTCAGCACCCGGCGCCCGCTCCATACTCCTCGCAGTCACCACTCACACAAGGTTAATGCCAGCGGTAATGGACCGCGTTATGCCGTGGGTAACTCACTCTGTTACCGCCGCTATTAACCCTGTGTGACCAAGTTTTTACTATTGATGCTGCCTATGCAGCGTCAATAGTAAAAACATCTAATGTTAAAAATAATTTAAAAAAAAATAAAAAATCATTATATACTCACCTTTCGCGACGCTCCGGTGACCGCTCCATGCAAGCGGCAGGTTCTGGTGCCAAGGATGGTATGGGAGAAGGACATGCCATGATGTCATGGTCATGTGACCGTGACGTCATCACAGGCCCTGCGTGCCTGTGCGAGAAGGACATGCCATGATGTCATGGTCATGTGACCGTGACGTCATCACAGGCCCTGCGTGCCTGCGCGAGAAGGACCTGCCATGATGTCACGGTCATGTGACCGAAATACAAGGGGCCCTCGGAAGGTGAGTATATGTTTATTTTTTATTTTTAACCTGTGACATATGTGGTTGGGCATGGGCAATATACTATGTGGCTGGGCAATATACTATGTGGCCCTGTGCTTTATACTACGTCACCGTGCAGTATACTACGTGGCTCTGTGCTGTATACTACATCACTGGGCAATATACTACGTCACTGTGCAATATACTACATGACTGGGCAATATACTACGTGACTGGGCAATATACTACGTCACTGGGCAATATACTATGTAACTGGGCAATATGCTATGTGCCTGGGCAATATACTACGTCACTGGGCAGAATACTACGTGGTTGGGCAATATACTACGTGACTGGGCAATATACTATGTGGCTGGGCAATATACTACGTGACTGGGCAATATACTACGTGGTTGGGCAATATACTACGTGGCTGGGCAATATACTACGTGGGCTGTGCAATATACTACGTGGCTGGGCAATATACTACGTGGCTGGGCAATATACTACGTGGCTGGGCAATATACTACGTGGGCTGTGCAATATACTGCATGGCTGGGCAATATGCTACGTGACTGGGCAATATACTACGTGGCTGGGCAATATACTACGTGGCTGGGCAATATACTACGTGGCTGGGCAATATACTGCGTGGCTGGGCAATATGCTACGTGACTGGGCAATATACTACGTGGGTTGTGCAATATACTACGTGGCTGGGCAATCTGCTACGTGGTTGGGCAATCTGCTACGTGGCTGGGCAATCTGCTATGTGGCTGGCAATATACTATGTGGCTGGGCAATATACTACGTGGCTGGGCAATATACTACGTGGACATGCATGTTCTAGAATACCCGATGCGTTAGAATCGGGCCACCATCTAGTATATATATTGTAGCGATTTCACTCACTCAGCTGCGACGGCTGACACTCAGGAGACGTGTTCCTTTAAAGTTCACTGGGTTTATTGCTTCATAAACCATGTGGCAAATAACAGAAAGCAAAATGGGCCTTTGGTTCAGGCAAAGAAAAGCAAGTGTCCAGTTCATCCGGCTCAGTCCTGAAGCCGTAACACACTCAGGAGGGTTTCACCTCCACACATATCTGCTGTGTAAAGGATTAGCCAGTCTTATAAAGAGCTAACCCCACCCAGTAACCCATCACATGATTAGCCATGTGGTCTGACATTACCACAGGTCCTGAAACACATATACAAGATTATGTGCAAGAAAGGAATACTCCGGGCTACATTACAGCAATCAGGCACTTATGTGGCACATACCTCCCATCGACCACAAACCCTTTAGCCATGCTACATACCTCCCCCCTCTGCCTAAAGCCGTGGGGCTTGGCACTTTCCCCCACTAAACAAGGGATTCTCGATAGGGCATCCGCATTACCGTGCAGCTTTCCGGCCCTATGTTCCACATGGAAACTGAAGTCCTGCAGGGCTAAGAACCAACGGGTGACCCTAGCATTTCTACCCTTCGTTTCTCTCATCCACCTAAGTGGAGCATGGTCGGATATCAGTCTAAATTTACGTCCCAGCAGATAGTACCGTAATGTGTCCACTGCCCATTTTATGGCCAAGCACTCCTTCTCAACGACTGAGTAGTTCTTTTCAGATGAGGACAGCTTCCTACTCAGATAGAGAACAGGATGCTCCTCCCCATGTAGTTCTTGGGAAAGGACTGCTCCCACCCCAACATCTGAGGCATCTGTCTGAAGAATAAACTCTTTCTTGAAGTTTGGGGCCATCAGAACGGGTTGCTTACACAAAGCGTTTTTCATTTCTTGGAAGGCTGACTCTGTTTCTTCGGACCACGTAACCATTACTGGTTTTGTCCCTTTTAGCAGGTCAGTCAGAGGCGCAGCCATCGTGGCGAAGTTTGGGATGAACCTCCTGTAATATCCCACGATTCCCAGGAAGGCTTTAACTTGCTTCTTGGAAACTGGTTTTGGCCACGTTTGAATTGCCTCCACTTTACTGATTTGGGGTTTTATTTCTCCGTGACCCACTATGTATCCAAGGTACTTAGCTTCTTCTTTACCCAAGGCACACTTCTTTGGGTTTATAGTAAATCCGGCCTCTCTTATAGCATCCAACACCGCTTGGACTTTCTCCAGATGACTCTCCCAGTCCGGGCTAAAGATGACGATATCATCTAGGTACGCAGCAGCGTAGGCCTTATGGGGTGCAAGAACTCTATCCATAGCTCTCTGGAAGGTCGCCGGAGCTCCCTGTAGGCCAAACGGCATCCGGGCATACTGGAAGCATCCATCAGGTGTCGAAAAGGCTGTCTTCTCCTTGGCTTCCTGCGCCATGGGGATCTGCCAATACCCCTTTGTCAGATCCAAGGTGGATATATATCTGGCGTGCCCAAGCCTTTCGATGAGCTCATCAATACGGGGCATGGGATAAGCGTCGAACTTGGAGACCTCATTCAACTTCCGATAGTCGTTGCAAAACCTCCACTCTCCATCAGGTTTTGGGACCAGGACAATTGGGCTTGACCAACCGCTCTTGGATTCCTCAATGACTCCAAGCCTCAACATATGCTCCACTTCCTTGGAGATAACTTCTCGACGAGCCTCAGGAATACGATAAGGTTTCACATTCACCCGCACATGGGGCTCTGTTAGGACCTCGTGCTCTATGACCTTCGTGTATCCTGGCAATTCTGAAAACAGGTCCCTGTTTTTCTGGAGTAACTCCCGGCACTGCTGTTTCTGGGTTTTCGATAGCGTCTCTGCTATAGTAACCGCTCCAACCTCACCTTCTGGGTTGTTTAACAATGACGGAGTAACTGTCGGCTCTCTATCTTGCCATGGCTTGATGAGGTTGACATGGTAAACTTGGAATGGTTTCCGTCTTCCTGGTTGGTGAATTTTATTATTTACCTCACCAAGTTTCTCGACAACCTCATATGGCCCTTGCCATTTGGCCAAGAACTTGCTTTCCACCGTTGGAACTAACACCAGAACTCGGTCTCCCGAATTGAACTGCCTCACTCTTGCAGACCGGTTGTAGACCCTGGCTTGAGCTTCTTGTGCTTGGAGAAGGTGTTCTTTCACGATAGGCATCACCTTTGCAATCCTCTGCTGCATCAGGGCCACATGCTCAATGACGCTTCTGTGGGGCGTGACTTCGGCTTCCCAGGTTTCCTTGGCTATATCCAGGAGTCCTCGTGGATGTCGGCCATATAGAAGCTCAAACGGTGAGAACCCTGTGGAGGCCTGTGGAACTTCACGAAACATCAGATAGGGTAAGAGACAATCCCAGTCTCTACCGTCTTTCTCTATAGCTTTTCTCAGCATGCTCTTTAGAGTCTTGTTAAACCTCTCAACAAGACCATCTGACTGGGGATGGTACACCGAGGTCCTCAACTGGGAGATCTTCAGGGCTTTGCATAACTCCCTCATCACCTTGCTCATGAAAGGTGTACCCTGGTCAGTCAGGATCTCCTTTGGCAGACCTGTCCGGGAAAAGACATGGACCAACTCGCGGGCTATGCTCTTTGAGGAAGAATTCCTCAAGGGAATTGCCTCAGGATAGCGTGTGGCATAGTCCAGGATGACTAATATATACTGATGGCCCCGAGCTGATTTAACTAAGGGACCGACCAAGTCCATGGCAATTCTCTCGAACGGTACCTCAATAATGGGCAGTGGCACAAGGGGGTTCCGGAAATGAGGAGTAGGAGCAGTTAGCTGACATGTAGGGCAGGACCTGCAATAGTTCACTATTTCCCGGTGACACCCAGGCCAATAGAACCTCTGCACAACCCGTTCCTGCGTTTTTTCCACCCCTAGGTGTCCACCCAAGATGTGTGAATGGGCCATGTCCAACACTTTCCGTCTATACGGACCCGGCACTATCAACTGCTCTACCAACTCCTCCCTTATTTTCGTGACCCGGTACAACAATTCCCCCCTCAACAGAAAATGGGGAAATCTTGTGTCTGCCCCCGGCTCCTGTACCACCCCGTCAATAACTGTGACATTATTAAAGGCTTCCCTCAGAGTGGGGTCCCTATGTTGGGCAGTCCCAAAATTTTCACCGGTAACCTCTAACTCCAGAATGTCAGATGTAGGGGATACTTCCTCCTCATCCCCAACCAAAACACAAAAAGGAAAGCTGTCTGCCTCTGGGTGTGGCGATACCGTTCCAGGGTTCACTGGTTCCCTGCCAGGGAGCTCAGAACCCTTTCCCCACAAATCCCAAAACAAACAGAAATCCCGGCCAATAATTATAGGGTGCAACAAGTCCTGAACTACGCCGACTATGTGGGATTCAGTGCCACATGCCGTTTCAATGTCCACCCTGGCCATAGGGTAGTCCTTTGCATCACCATGTATGCACCGCACTCCGACCTTCTTTCCTGGGAGCAGATGAAGAGGAAAAGTGGCCCTCACCAGGGTCACTAGGCTCCCCGAGTCTAACAGTGCCGTTACTGCTCGACCGTTCACCTTTACGGGACACGCTTGAGGTCCCTCGTTGGATGGAGAGTTCACACTACAGACTGGATACGCATAGTATGAACAACGGCGTCCCATGCTGCAGTCCATCTGCTCAGTGGCTTGGGAACAACGGGCAGCTATATGTCCTGGCTTGTGGCACCTCCAACAAATAACATCACCCGTGGGGACCTTGGGCACCACCTCCCCCGCCCTTTGTGACCTTGGACGCACCACCCCTTTTTGGGACTCAGCTGCCCTCTGGGACCCCCAGTACGGCATGGGCTGCCTCCCGAAGGAGCCTTCCAACCCTTGGTATCTCTCAACCAGTCCGATCAGCTCGTCGGCATTCTGGGGATCACCCTGGGCAACCCAAGACTGTATAGGCCTCGGGAGGGAATGGACAAACCGATCCATCATCACCCGTTCTACCATCTGTGCAGGCGCAGAGGATTCTGGCTGCAGCCATTTCTGGACCAGGTGCAACAGATCAAACATTTGGGAACGAGGTGGTTTGTCCCGGTGATAGCCCCAGGAGTGAACTCGCTGTGCCCTGACAGTCAGTGTCACCCCCAGACGTGCGAGAATCTCGGCTTTCAATTTGTGATACTCTTTGGTATCCTGCAAGGTCAAATCATAGTACGCCTTCTGGGGTTCTCCCGTCAGGTATGGCGCAAGTACCTCTGCCCACTGCTCTGGCGGAAGTTTTTCCCTCTCAGCGACCCTCTCAAACACCGTCAGGAAGGCCTCAACATCATCCCCGGGAGTCATTTTCTGCAATGCACGTCTTACCGTCTTCCGGACGTGGGTGTCATCAGCCAAACCTGGGGTTGGGGCGCTCGCCTTGCCCTGGATGGCGGTTGCCAGAAGCTGCATCTGCTGCTGATGCTCCTGCTGGCTCTGTTGTAACTGCTGCCGTTGCTCCTGCTGGCTTTGCTGCATCTGCTGCTGGCTCTGTTGTAACTGCTGCCGTTGCTCCTGCTGGCTCTGTTGTATCTGCTGCTGGCTCTGTTGTATCTGCTGCATCAACAGCCTGTTGGTCTCTTGCTGCCTTTGCTCCTGCTGGACCAAGTGTTTCAGCAGGTCCTCCATTTTCTCCGGCAATGCTTGCTGGCTTGCAACAGCCTTGACCCAGGCCATTCAAAAATAAACTCACGTCTCCGCTGGGAACGCTGCTCGCAGGTCTCCACCAATTGTAGCGATTTCACTCACTCAGCTGCGACGGCTGACACTCAGGAGACGTGTTCCTTTAAAGTTCACTGGGTTTATTGCTTCATAAACCATGTGGCAAATAACAGAAAGCAAAATGGGCCTTTGGTTCAGGCAAAGAAAAGCAAGTGTCCAGTTCATCCGGCTCAGTCCTGAAGCAGTAACACACTCAGGAGGGTTTCACCTCCACACATATCTGCTGTGTAAAGGATTAGCCAGTCTTATAAAGAGCTAACCCCACCCAGTAACCCATCACATGATTAGCCATGTGGTCTGACATTACCACAGGTCCTGAAACACATATACAAGATTATGTGCAAGAAAGGAATACTCCGGGCTACATTACAGCAATCAGGCACTTATGTGGCACATACCTCCCATCGACCACAAACCCTTTAGCCATGCTACAATATATATATATATATATATATACAGTGCCTTGTGAAAGTATTCGGCTCCCTAGAACCTTTTAACCTTTTCCCACTTATCATGCTTCAAACATAAAGATACCAAATGTAATTTTTTGGTGAACAATCAACAACAAGTGGAACACAATTGGGAAGTTGAATGAAATTTATTGGTTATTTTAAATTTTTGTGGAAATTCAAAAACTGAAAAGTGGGGCGTGCAATATTATTCTGCCCCTTTACGTTCAGTGCAGCAAACTCACTCCAGAAGTTCATTGTGGATCTCTGAATTATCCAATGTTGTCTTAAATGCCTAATGATGATAAATATAATCCACCTGTGTGTAATCAAGTCTCCGTGAAAATGCAACTGCTCTGTTATAGTCCCAGGGTTCTGTTTGAAGCACAGAGAGCATCATGAAGACCAAGGAACACAACAGGCAGGTCCGTGATACTGTTGTGGATAAGTTTTAAGCTAGATTTGGATACAAAATGATTTCCAAAACTTTAAACATCCCAAAGAGCACTAATATTGAAATGGAAGGAGTATCATACCACAGCAAAGCTACCAAGACCCGGCCATCCCTCTAAACTTTCATCTCAAACAAGGAGAAGACTGATCAGAGATGCAGCCATGAGGCCCATGATCACTCTGAAGGAACTGCAGAGATCTACAGATGAGGTGGGATAGTCTGTCCATAGGACAACAATCAGTCGCACACTTCACAAATCTGGCCTTTCTGGAAGAGTGGCAAGAAGAAAGCCATTTCTCAAAGATATCCATAAACAACCATAAAAGTGTTGTTTAAAGTTTGCAACAAGCCATCTGGGAGACACACCAAATATGTGGAAGAAGGTGCTCTGGTCAGATGAAACCAAAATTGAACTTTTTGGCAACAATGGCAAACAATATGTTTGGCGTAATGGCAACACAGCTCATCACCCTGAGCACATTATCCCCACTGTCAAACATGGTGGTGGCAGCATCATGGTTTGTGCCTGCTTTTCTTCAGCAGGGACAGGGAAGATGGTTAAAATTGATGGGAATATGGATGGAGCCAAATGCAGGACCATTCTTGAAGAAAACCTATTGGAGTCTGCAAAAGACCTGAGACTGGGATGGAGATTTGTCTTCCAACAAGAAAAAGATCCCAAGCATAAAGCAAAATCCGCAATGGAATGGTTCACAAATAAACGTATCCAGGTGTTAGAATGGCCAAGTCAAAGTCCAGACCTCAATCCAATCGAGAATCTGTGGAAAGAGCTGAAAACTGCTGTTCACAAACAATCTCCATCGAACCTCACTGAGCTCGAGCTGTTTGCCAAGGAGGAATGGGCAAGAATTTCAGTCTCTCAATGTACAAAACTGATACAGACATACCCCAAGTGACTTGCAGCTGTAATCACAGTAAAAGGTGGAGAAACAAAGTATTAAGTTAAAGGGGCCGAATAATATTGCATGTCCCAATTTTCAGTTTTTGAATATCCACAAAAATTTAAAATCACCAATACTTTTTGTTCAACTTCACAATTGTGTTCCACTTGTTGTTGATTCTTCACCAAAATTTTAGATTTGCTATCTTTATGTTTGAAGCATGATATGTGGGAAAAGGTTGAAAAGTTCCAGGGGGCCGAATACTTTCGCAAGGTACTGTATATATAAATACACACACACAAATCCCTAGCAGCTCAATGTCATGCAGCAGGATAAAAGTTTAATTAAAGCAATGATTTGTATTATTGCAATTAATAATACAAAGCAACATGTAGAAAACAGGGTGTAAACAAACCTCCAATAATAATAGGCAATATACAGGGTGGGCAAAGCATATGCACCTAAATAAAATGAGAATGGTTGGTGATATCAACTTCCTGTTTGTAGCACATTAGTATATGGGAGGGAGAAAACTTTTCAGATGGGTGGTGACCATGGCAGCCATTTTGAAGTTGGACATTTTGGATCCAACTGTATTTTTTTCAATGGAAAGAGGGTCATGTGACACATCAAACTTATTGAGAATTTCACAAGACAAATAATGGCGTGCTTGGTTTTAACATAACTTTATTCTTTCACGAGTTATTTACAAGTTTCTCTTTGTTTACTGCCATTGACAGTTAACACGTGAGGAGAAGATAGAAACTGTGTTGATGTCTGGTGAACACAGCACCCGAGTCATTGCAGCAGATATCAATGCAAGACACCCTACACAAGAAAACTGTCACCATTCCCATGTGACTTAGGTGTATCCATATAAATGGCTCACCCAAAAAAGTTTGCTCCATCACTGATCATAATGTTCTGTGTAAACTGAGGGTCCTGTTCCAATTTTTGTTTGCCCATTCTACAAATACAGCTTATTGTCTGCTATTTTTGCAAGACAGAGACATAAGGTCATTGAACAATCGATCTTTGATAGCATTGTGTAGGACCCTGTGGCTTGTTGACTTGCAAAACAGTGGAGAAAAAACTATGCAAATTGATTAAGTGCTCAAACAATGAGAGTTAACTCATCCCACCTCCCCACTGACCTGTGGATGATGACCTGAAACATAGAAACTCAGAGATTACAAAAAATACAGCCAGGAGTACTCTACAGGACAGCAACCAGGACATAATGACTCCGTCACGAGGGACACAGATTTCACAATCTGCAGGATGTCAGCTTATGGGACCACAGCCCCGGCTGAAGAATGCATATCTGCTCCATTGACCATCACTGAATCCATGGGTATGTTTGGGAAGCCAGGACTGGGACCCACCCGTCACCTGGCTCCAAGGAGACTTTTGGAGAAGCCAGGTTGTGATCCTCCAATCACCTGGTCATGTGCCTCAATAGACTGTCAGCTTCTTAAGCTTGTCATTTTCTCCTCTCTGTGGGTGTAGCAGGTGGGGGTAGTTAGCTCTGGAAACTTGGAGTCGCAACTGCTATAATCCCAGTGAGTCAGCGGAAAGGTGAGACTGTAATTATGCACCATCTTGTGTATTTTGCTAGGACTGTTTTATGTAGTATTGTCATTCCCTGGTTCTTTACAGTATTGCCACACTGTTTTACCCTCACCCTGTGTTGCATGAGTAGTATCATGTCCATGCGGTCTCGGGCTAGCTGATGAGAGTACCTGCTGACCTCCCATGTCTTCACATTTAGTGGCAGCAGTGGGATACTATTCAGCCCAGCGGATCTGGGGAAGCAGTGTAAATAATCATTGCACGCTCTAGATGAATTTATAGCAGCAAATTTATTTCACATACAGTGAATGACAAATTAGCAATATATGGTGAAGGTACAGGAAGTATTTACAGGTGGCAAGTGACAAGATGGGAAGCTGCAGTGGACTTGTATTTGTAGACATCATCCAAGGGCTATACAACCAGGGAGGCATATAGACAGACCCAGCAGACCATAGGAGACACATACACAACAGGTTTTGGATGCCACTATGTCCAACCCCACTAGCTATGCCTTGGAAGAGGACCAGATTGGATGTCTAACCCCAAAAAGAAACAACAACTACAGGAGCTGTGCCAGCTTTAACGGATTGAATACCAGGCTACTGACACCCAATTGGATTTAATCCAGGAACCACAGGATGCAGAGGACTCCATGTGTGGACGCAATGGATATGAGTTGGTTCTCATCAATTATGTATGGAGTTTATTTGCAAGGAATGCATGGACTATGCTCTGAGGAAACTGAATGATATAAAGTTTTGTTATTATGAAGGTGAGACCTCTTATATTCATGTCTATGCTTAAAGACATGCTTATGGACTGTCCTTGATAAGTGGAAAAGGATGATTGAAAGCCTATCATGTCTGGCTAATTAGGAAGGCATTTAATCTTAGTTATCTAGATGTAAATTCAGTAGGCTCAGAGACATATATAATTATCTTTATGCTGATTTTTTAATTTATGTGTCATTCTTTGGTTGGTTAAGAAACACAGACTATTGATCCTATGAGCCTTTGAAATAGACTTTTGAGTTGAAGTTTGTTGCAGCATATTGTGTTTTTATATTGGATGATGAATACACAGGGTAATTGAAAAATAGATGTTTGCTAATATGTCCATTACACATTGTCCAGGCTAGCTAGTTTGATGACCTGCAAAACACAGTAGGACCAACTATGTAGATTGATTAAATTCTCATACAATGAGAGTTAAATTCATCTCACCTTCCCCCTGACCTGTGGATGATGACCTAAAACACAGATGTTGTTAGGGCTAGCGGAATGCACCAAATAATAAGATAGATTAAGGTGCGTTCGCAGCCCAGGGTCCACCGTGCAGAGATGGAACCTGCTGCCAAGTAATGAAGGACTATATGGTGGTACAATGTGAATACACACACGGGTTAACTTCACCCTGTGTGAAGGAAGCGAACCCTTTTAAGTCACAGGGCTGCGGTACCGCACACAAGAGCGCAAGCAAGGAGTCACCAAGCTCAGTCCCAAGACTTGGGATCCGAGTCCGACTAGACTACTTGCGCTCGACACCGCTAATGGCGGTTCAGCGTAACCAAAGTAATAATAAAAGATGCACGAGAGTGCATGCGGTGCCGCAGTGGCGGACGCCACTAACCAACCAGGCTTGGGTCAGGAAAGCGCTGTGAAAGCGCACGGCGCCGCACTGGCGGTCACAGCAATTAGACGCTGTATGGTGTATAACGTGCTGGTAGCTAAGTCGGGCGCTAGATAGCAATCACCCACCTTCCGCGAACAGTCATCCAATAGGGAGGGGATTTTAATGAACGACTTTCACTCACAACATACACACGTTTACAAATGTACACTAGCGCATGGCCGTGCGGTCATGTGCTGCTTATATAGCTGCAGCACGTTCAAGACCTTCAAATAAGGGACCAATGGGAACCGCTGCAGCATCTGAGCATGTGACCCTCGATCTCCAATGGGAGATCTCACCCTGGGCATGCTCAGAAGGGAAAAAGCAGGACTTAGATCCCAAAAGCGTCTGCTCGCCGCTGCCCAGCACTGGCTTCAATGGCAGAAGCAAGCAAAGCAGCAGTAATCCTATGCACAGAGTGAGACTGAGCAAGACGCTGGGAACGACGTCTCCGCTGAGCAGACTCCACTGCGGCAGGAGAAGAATGGGAGACCGCAGCAGAGATGGTTCGAGATTTCCCCTGTGCAGAGGCGGGAACTCGACACCTAACAGATGTGGGTATAAAAAAAGGATTTATATCATTCTGAAAGGAGAACCAGAGACTCTTTACAACAAAAACAGCCATGAACATTCTTCAGGACAGCATGGCTCATCACGAGGGACACAAATTTGACATTCTACAAGATGTCAGCTTAGGGAACCATGGACCCGGCTAAAAGAATACAGATCTGCACCATTGACCATCACTGAACCAATGGATACATATGTGGAAGTCAGGATTTGGACCCACTGGTCACCTGAGATCCATGGATACATTTGGGAAAGCCAGGACTGGGCCCCACCAGTCAACTGGCTCCATGTAGACATTACGAAAAGCCAGGTTGTGACCCTCCAGAAACCTGGCCAAGTATCTCAATGGACTGTCAGCTTCCTAAGCTTGTCGTTACCTCCTTTCTGTGCGTGCCACAGGTGAGGGTAGTTGGCTCTGGAAGCTCCAAAGTCGCAGCTGCTGTAATCCCGGTGAGTCTGCGGAAGGGTGAGACTCTGCAAATTTGCACCATCTTGGGTATTTTGCTGGGACTGTTTTATGTTACTGCTTATTTATTGGTTCAATAAAGTATTGCCACACTGCTTTACCATACCTCTTTGTTTTCTGAGTAGTACTATGCCCACAGAAGGAGAGAGGGTGTTCAGTGGGATGAGCCCTGGTCCATGCGGTCTCGGGCCAGCAGATGAGAGCATCCACTGACCCCTCGTTTCTCCACAGAGGGTCTTTACTTTTAAAAAAGGAAATGGATACATTTTCAATATGAAAAATTAAACTATTTTAACATGTTTCTATGGTTCTATTTTGTGTATGTACTGATGTTAATGTATTTTCAATGAGGTCACATGACAGGAAATCTTTTCTACATAGATTCTACTATGATAATCTCAGAAAAATGGTAAGATATTTACATTGTATTGCAGGAAGAAAATGCAGCAATGAGTAATTTAGTAAATGCTAATAATTAAAAAAAATGATCTAGATACATTTTCTAAAAATACAAGATCCATTTAAATGTATGCAGAGATACAAGAGACGGAGGCAGAGAATAATGTATCTGTATCTACATTCATAGCTTGCAACCTGTCATTCCTGAAATCATTAGTTTTCCACTGCGCTATTGAAAAAACATCTAAAGTAAGTTTATGAGAAAGAGCATTCATTATTAAAATGTTTTAATTCTCTGCCTTCTGTAAAAATGTGGAGAGAGATTAAAAAGTTTGTTAGAAAAACTCAATTTCCATGCTCCTCACAGCAGTGTTCCAGACACAACCCCTGAAAGAATTTGATGGACTATGTTCATTGACAATTTGCACACCTATTTCATAGTCATTTTCTTCTGACAAGAAAACAGCAGCCTAACTGGCGGATAAAATGCTGATGAAAAGAGTACAAGTGGAACCATTTGTTTCAGAGGCAGGTACTTGGAGAATCGTGAATTACAAACAGACAATAGAATGGATTTCTTTGTTTTTTCCATTTTATTGAAATATAATTTTTCCCTCCTATTAAATACAATAATTAATGCAAAGTCTTACTGTCAGATTCAGTTTTGAATTTATAGGTAAAAATGATAAGTGTGTAGGCTAGAAAATTTGCTGAACCTGTGTTTTTGATCCCTAGAGATTTTAGAGGTAATTTTGTTTTGACAATTTGAGAAAAAAATTAGGGTTAGAGTTGGGCAAATTAATTCGAGTAAAGTTGAACTCTTCTCAAATTTTACATAAATCTGCATTCTCCAGAATTTTTGCAATTCACTGTGAGCAAATACTGCAAGATGGTTTCTGGATGGTCACCATTTTTCCGATCTGTAGAGGACTGGCAAAAGATTAATAAACATAAAAAACAAATGCCCATCTCAGTGTCACCTCTGTTGCACTCTCTCTCCTATACAGTCCTCTGCACTTCTTACTAGAGATGAACGATGTTCGAGTCAAACTGTTCGTCAATTTCAAATTCGAGCTGTTTTGGGCGGTGTTCGAGTCGTTCGACGAACCCGAACAATTTGCTTAAAATTCAGCTGTTCGAGTTTCTGTTCAATAAATGTTTGTTCACCAAAAGCCTCGCTTGATTTGTACATTAAAACTGTTTATCATTGTTAATAGACTGTTTCAGTGTATAGTGGGCGGGGGTGGGGGTGGGGGATAGATCTGTGCTGAAATAACGCCGATCTCCATTTTTTTTTCCTGCATTTAAAGTGGGGCAGTACAGTCTCTCAGCCTATCAGCAGTGCACACACACACACAGCAATGAGCATGTGATGCACACAAGCAAGGGCATGTGTCATTGGCTGTGTATGTCACATGTCTTTGCCCTATAAGAAACAGCCATTTGCCCCGTCACCACCATTTCCTCACTGCTGCAGCTTAGTGTTAGACGGCACTGCTGCTGCTGTGGGCGCTATACAGACTAATAGTGTTTTTTTGGAGCAAATTGTCAGAGAGATAGGTTTAGGGAGTCGGGAGGCGTCGGGACTAGTTGTAATATCAGCCCTTTTCATGGTAGGTTACAGCAGTTCATAGCACTGTTTGCCAGGCAGGTCTGTGCCAGTGCTGTGCAAGTGTTTATCACAGCATTTAGTGTAATCTAGCTCAGCCAATCCTTTGGGGCTAGTAGCATTGTCTGATAGTCATCTGAGTAGCCCTCCTGTGAAGCTAGCTACACCGCCTGTGTATCTCAATTTTCACTGCATCTATTCCGGTTGATAGTTTAGGGCGTAGGAGCAGTGTTTGCACGTCAGCAGAGTAGCCTGCCTGTGAAACAAACTATACCGGCTGTGTATCTCAATTTTCACTGCATCTAATCCAGTTGATAGTTTAGGGCCTAGGAGCAGTGTCTGCACGTCAGCAGATTAGCCTGCCTGTGAATAAAACTATACCACCTGTGTATCTCTATTTTCACTGCATCTGTTATGATAAGGTAATTCAGTACCACAATGGACATAGAGGTCAGAGCACATACAGTGACCTGACAATAACCCAAAAACATTGAACGAGCTCTGAGACGTGGGAACTCTGCTGACCGCAATCCCTAATCCTCTCCAACCACACTAGAGGCAGCCGTGGATTGCGCCTAACGCTCCCTATGCAACTCGGCACAGCCTGAGAAACTAGCTAGCCTGAAGATAGAAAATAAGCCTACCTTGCCTCAGAGAAATACCCCAAAGGAAAAGGCAGCCCCCACATATAATGACTGTGAGTTAAGATGAAAAGACAAAAGTAGAGATGAAATAGATTTAGCAAAGTGAGGCCCGACTTTCTGAACAGAGCGAGGATAGGAAAGGTAACTTTGTGGTCAACACAAAACCCTACAAAAACCACGCAAAGGGGGAAAAAAGACCCTCCGTACCGAACTAACGGCACGGAGGTACACCCTCTGCGTCCCAGAGCTTCCAGCAAGCAGGAAAAAACAAATAGACAAGCTGGACAGAAAAAAACAGCAAACAAAATAGCAAAGCGGAACTTAGCTATGCAGAGCAGCAGGCCACAGGAACGATCCAGGAGGAAACAGGTCCAATACTAGAACATTGACTGGAGGCCAGGATCAAAGCACTAGGTGGAGTTAAATAGAGCAGCACCTAACGACTTCACCACATCACCTGAGGAAGGAAACTCAGAAGCCGCAGTACCACTTTCCTCCACCAACGGAAGCTCACAGAGAGAATCAGCCGAAGTACCACTTGTGACCACAGGAGGGAGCTCTGCCACAGAATTCACAACATGCATCTAATCCAGTTGATAGTTTAGGGCCTAGGAGCAGTGTCTGCACGTCAGCAGATTAGCCTGCCTGTGAATAAAACTACACCGCCTGTGTATCTCAATTTTCACTGCATCTAATCCAGTTGATAGTTTAGGGCCTAGGAGCAGTGTCTGTACGTCAGCAGAGTAGCCTGCCTGTGAAACAAACTATACCGCCTGTGTATCTCAATTTTCACTGCATCTAATCCAGCTGATAGTTTAGGGCCTAGGAGCAGTGTCTGCACGTCAGCAGAGTAGCCTGCCTGTGAAACAAATTATACAGCCTGTGTATCTCAATTTTCACTGCATCTAATCCAGTTGATAGTTTAGGGCCTAGGAGCAGTGTCTGCACGTCAGCAGAGTAGCCTGCCTGTGAAACAAACTATATCGGCTGTGCATCTCAATTTTCACTGCATCTAATCCAGTTGATAGTTTAGGGCCTATGAGCAGTGTCTGCACGTCAGCAGAGTAGCCTGCCTGTGAAACAAACTATACCGCCTGTGTATCTCAATTTTCACTGCATCTAATCCAGTTGATAGTTTAGGGCCTTGGAGCAGTGTCTGCACATCAGCAGAGTAGCCTGCCTGTGATACAATCTATGCTGCCTGTCTATCTCAATTTTCACTGCATCTAATCCTGTTATTAGTTTTGGGCCTAGTACCACAGTTTGGCCACTCAGTTCTGCTCGGTTTTCATCCATCGGTTGTTGTGCCAACAACTACAGATACAGAGTTGCCAATTAGTTAAGCACTAAAATGAGTGGCAAAAGGAATGCTGCTGGTGGAAAGGGGAATAGGCATGTTGGAAATGGAAAAAAAGGTTGTGTCCGTGGGGTAGGTGGTCAAGCAACAGTAACATCTGCAGAAGAAAGACCATCTTCCAGCCAAAGTAAGATGTCTACTTCTTTTCGTGGACAATCTGATATGATCCCTTTCTTACGACGATCGCTACAAGCATCGCCAAAAATTCCAGATGAGGCACAAAAACAGCAGGTGCTTGAACTGATATCAAGTGCTCGTTCAAGTGGGCTCTCCTCCATGTCAACTTCAACATCACAACTACTCCAGTCCTCAGAGTTGTCTCCCCGATCGCACTTGCTTCCTCACAGCTCCCAAGTCTCCAGCTGCCCGTCTGAGCATGGGGTAACACACATGGTTGAGTCTGTAGAGCTGTTTACGCATACTATAGCTTGGGATTCAGAGGTCTGCTCCAGAACTTCTGTGAATCCAGACAAGGAAATGATCTGCATTGATGCCCAGAATCTTTGTGAATCGGATCCAGGCCCAGATGAAGACGGTTCTGAGCATAATGTAGACCCTCGTTCCCAAACTGTAACTCCTGTTGGTGGAGACAATGAGGAAGATGATGATGAGACTGAGATACCTGATTGGAACGAAAACTTGACTTTTTGGTCGGGACAGGAAGAGGTTGGCTCTGAAGACGGGCGTGAGATCACACAGGATGATCATGACGAGTTTGTAGACCCCACTTACTATCAACCACCAGTCCATGAAGTCAGCAGAGGAGGTGGAGGAGGATGCTAGTGACGAGTCTCACGATGAGGTAACGGTGCACCTTCCTGGACAGAGAAGGAGTACCAGAAACACGTCAACAACTGCATCCTCAACCCCAACTGTGCCTCAGATCAGAAGTCGTGATGGCTCTTCAGGTCATACGGGCTCTAAGCCTTGCATAGCCTGGGCATTTTTTGACATCACAAAGGATGACCCATCTCATGTTGTCTGTAAGATTTGTCAACAGAATCTCAGAAGAGGCCAAAAAAACACTAGCTTGAGTACTTCATGCATGAACCACCACATGGATATGAGGCATAAGTTGCAGTGGGAAGCTCACTGTGCTACAATCCGGCCTAGTGGGCCGGGTCAACCACCGTCTGCCCCATCACGTGCATCCGCGTCCTCTTCATTCTCTGTGACTGTGGGCACAGCAGTTGCACATGGTTTTGGATGCAGACCTTCCACCTCTTTACCCACAACAGCCAGTGTGATTAGCAGGTCTTCAGGACATTTGCACGTGGAAACACCTGCTGGTGTTGAGCGCTCTCCAACATCGACACCACATTTTGATCAAGGCAACATAACATCTCTGCCTGCACCTTCCTCACAGACCAGCAGTTTGCCGGGACACCCTACTCAACTCCGTCTAAGCACGGCAGCAAGTCCTCAGTCCCTCAGATGTGGACAAGTAAAAGACCATTTCCTCCTAGCCATGACAAAGCTAAGAGGTTAAATTTCTCCATCTGCAAGCTGTTGGCTACAGAAATGCTGCCTTTCCGCCTGGTGGACACAGAGGATTTTCGAGACCTTATGTCTGTCGCAGTGCCCCAGTACCAGATGCCCAGTCGCCACTACTTCTCAAAGAAAGCTGAGCCTGCGCTACACCAGCATGTCGCACACAACATCACCGCTTCTTTGAGAAACTCTGTGTGACAGGGTACATTTCACCACAGACACTTGGACGAGTAGACATGGACAGGGGCGTTACATGTCGGTGACTGGGCACTGGGTAACTATGGCAACATCTGGAGAAGGGGCTGCTGTCCGAGTCTTGCCGTCCCCACGAGTTGCTCATCGATCCTCTGTATCTAGAAGTTCCTCCACTGCTTCTGCCTCCTCAACCTCCTCTCGGTCCTCCACCTGCACCCAAAGCCTGTCTGGTAATGCCACCCGCGTTGTAACTGGGCAGTAGGAATCCTGCACACCTCCTCACTATGCTGTCACCAGGGCTCAACAGCATCAGGCAGTGTTTACATTGAAATGTCTGGGAAATGTGAGTCACACAGCAGAGGAGTTGTGGTCAGCTCTGGAGACCGAGTTCTATCAATGGTTGTCTCCACTCAACCTGCAGCCAGGGAAGGCTGTGTAAGACAATGCTGCAAACCTGGGTGCAGCCCTTCGCCAGGGCAATGTCAAATACGTGCCTTGTATGGCTCACATTTTGAACCTGGTTGTCCAGCAATTTTTATCCCACTATCCCGGACTAGATGGGTGTCATGATCCCAATGGCAGGGGATCACAAAAGGACAAGCACACAAAAAACAGAACAAGCTCTAGGGTGATGGAAACTGAGCTGACCGCGATCCTGAACCTAATTCACAACACTAGCAGTAGCCGGGGAACGTGCCTACGATGATTCTAGACGTCTCGCGCCAGCCGAAGGACTAGCTTCCCCTATTAGAAGAAACAAAGACCTCTCTTGCCTCCAGAGAAACAGCCCACAGAAATAGCAGCCCCCCACATGTAATGACGGTGAAATGAGAGGAAAGCACATACGTAGTAATGAAAACAGATTCAGCAAAATGAGGCCCGCTAAAACTAGATAGCAGAGGATACAAAAGTGAACTGCGCGGTCAGCGAAAAACCCTACAAAAAACCATCCTGAAATTACCTGAACTCATGTGCCAACTCATGGAACATGAGGAGTAATATCAGCCCACTAGAGCAACCAGCAACAAGGAATCACATAACTGCAAGCTGGACTTAAAACAAAAATAAAGCAAAACGTGGAACAGGAAAATCAAAAACTTAGCTTGTCCTGAAGATTACTGAAGCGGAAAGCAGAGGTAACAAGACACACTGATTACATTGATCGCCGGCGAGGAAATGACAAGAAAGCCAGGTTAAATAGGAAACTCCCATATCCTGATAGAACAGGTGGACACCAGAGACCGCAGAGAACACAAGTCACCCTGTACCATCTGTAACCACCAGAGGGAGCCCAAAAACAGAATCCACAACAGTACCCCCCCCCTTGAGGAGGGGTCACCGAACCCTCACGAGAACCACCAGGGCGACCAGGATGAGCCCTATGAAATGCACGGACCAAATCAGCAGCATGAACATCAGAGGCAACCACCCAAGAATTATCCTCCTGACCATAACCCTTCCACTTGACCAAATACTGAAGTTTCCGTCTGGAAACACGAGAATCCAAGATCTTCTCCACAACATACTCCAATTCTCCCTCCATCAGCACCGGAGCAGGAGGCTCAAGCGAAGGAACAACAGGTACCTCATACTTCCGCAACAACGACCGATGGAACACATTATGAATAGCAAACGATGCCGGGAGATCCAAAGAAACGACACAGGGTTAAGAATTTCCAAGATCCTATAGGGACCGATGAACCGAGGCTTGAACTTAGGAGAAGAGACCTTCATAGGAACAAAACGAGAAGACAACCACACCAAGTCCCCAACACGAAGTCGAGGACCCACGCGGCGACGGCGATTAGCAAACTGCTGAGCCCTCTCCTGGGACAACTTCAAATTGTCCACCACATGACTCCAAATCTGATGCAACCTATCCACCACCATGAACACTCCAGGACAATCAGAAGGCTCCACCTGACCAGAGGAAAAACGAGGATGAAACCCCGAATTACAAAAGAAAGGAGAAACCAAGGTAGCAGAACTAGCCCGATTATTAAGGGCAAATTCGGCAAGCGGCAAAAAGGTAACCCAGTCATCTTGATCGGCAGAAACAAAACACCTTAAATAAGTTTCCAAGGTCTGATTAGTTCGTTCCTTCTGGCCATTCGTCTGAGGATGGAATGCAGACGAAAAGGACAAATTAATGCCCATCTTAGCACAGAACGTCCGCCAAAATCTAGACACAAACTGGGATCCCCTGTCAGAAACAATGTTCTCCGGAATCCCATGCAAACGAACCACGTTCTAAAAAAGCAGAGGGACCAACTCAGAGGAGGAAGGTAACTTAGGCAAGGGTACCAGATGAACCATCTTAGAAAAGCGGTCACACACAACCCAGATGACGGACATTTTTTGAGAGACAGGGAGATCCGAAATATAGTCCATGGAAATGTGCGTCCAAGGCCTCTTCGGGATAGGCAAAGGTGACAACAATCCACTGGCCCGAGAACAGCAAGGCTTAGCCCGAGCGCAAACTTCACAAGACTGCACAAAAGAACGCACATCCCTCGACAAGGAAGGCCACCAAAAAGACCTGGCCACCAAGTCTCTAGTACCAAATATTCCAGGATGACCTGCCAACGCAGAAGAATGGACCTCGGAGATGACTCTACTGGTCCAATTATCCGGAACAAACAGTCTTTCAGGCGGACAACGATCAGGTTTATCCGCCTGAAACTCCTGCAAAGCACGTCGCAAGTCTGGGAAGACGGCCGACAAAATCACCCCATCCCTAAGGATACCAGTGGGCTCAGAATTTCCAGGGGAATCAGGCACAAAACTCCTAGAAAGAGCATCCGCCTTCACATTCTTTGAACCTGGCAGGTATGAAACCACAAAATCGAAACGGGAGAAAAACAGTGACCAACGAGCCTGTCTAGGATTCAGACGCTTGGCAGACTCAAGGTAAATCAGATTTTTGTGATCAGTCAAGACCACCACACGATGTCTAGCACCCTCAAGCCAATGACGCCACTCCTCAAATGCCCACTTCATGGCCAAAAGCTCCAGATTACCAACATCATAATTCCGCTCAGTGGGCGAAAACTTTCTAGAAAAGAACGCACATGGCTTCATCACCGAGCAATCGGAGCTTCTCTGTGACAAAACCGCCCCCGCTCCAATCTCAGAAGCATCAACCTCAACCTGAAAAGGAAGCGAAACATCTGGCTGACGCAATACAGGAGCAGAAGAAAACCGGCGCTTAAGTTCCTGAAAGGCCTCCACAGCCGCAGGAGACCAATCAGCAACATCAGCACCCTTCTTAGTCAGATCCGTCAAAGGCTTAACAACACTAGAAAAATTAGTTATGAAACGACGATAGAAATTAGCAAAGCCCAAGAACTTCTGTAGACTCTTAAGAGATGTAGGCTGCGTCCAGTCACAAATAGCTTGAACCTTGACGGGATCCATCTCAATAGTAGAAGGGGAAAAAATATACCCCAAAAAAGAAATCTTCTGGACTCCAAAGAGACACTTTGAACCCTTTACAAACAAAGAATTGGCCCGCAGGACCTGAAACACCTTCCTGACCTGCTGAACATGGGACTCCCAGTCATCAGAAAAAAACAAAACATCATCCAAATACACAATCATAAATTTATCCAGATATTCACGGAAAATATCGTGCATAAAGGACTGGAAGACAGAAGGAGCATTAGAAAGTCCAAAAGGCATCACCAAATACTCAAAATGGCCCTCAGGCGTATTAAATGCGGTTTTCCACTCATCACCCTGCTTAATCCGCACAAGATTATACGCACCCCGAAGATCAATCTTAGTGAACCATTTAGCCCCCTTAATGCGAGCGAACAAATCAGTCAACAATGGCAAAGGATACTGATATTTGACCGTAATCTTATTCAAAAGACGGTAATCTATGCAAGGCCTCAAGGAACCATCTTTTTTGGCCTAGAAAAAAAAACCTGCTCCCAAAGGAGACGAAGATGGACGGATATGTCCCTTTTCCAAGGACTCCTTAACATAATCCCGCATAGCAGTATGCTCTGGCACTGACAGATTGAACAAACGACCTTTAGGAAATTTACTGCCAGGAATCAAATCTATAGCACAATCGCAATCCCTGTGAGGAGGAAGCGAATTGAGCTTAGGCTCCTCAAAAACATCCCGATAATCAGACAAAAATACAGGAACCTCAGAAGGAGTAGATGAAGCGATAGAAATCGGAGGTGCATCATCATGAACCCCCTGACATCCCCAGCTTAACACAGACATCGTTTTCCAGTCCAAGACTGGGTTATGAGTTTGTAACCATGGCAGACCAAGCACTAAGACATCATGTAAATTATACAGTACCAGGAAGCGAATCACCTCCTGATGAACGGGAGTCATACGCATGGTCACTTGTGTCCAGTACTGAGGTTTATTCATAGCCAAAGGTGTAGAGTCAATTCCTTTCAAAGGAATAGGGACTTCCAGAGGTTCCAGACTAAACCCACAGCGGTTGGCAAATGACCAATCCATAAGACTCAGGGCAGCGCCTGAATCCACATAGGCATCGACGGAAATGGCTGATAATGAACAAATCAGAGTCACAGACAGAATGAACTTAGACTGTAAAGTACTAATGGCAACAGACTTATCAACCTTTTTTGTGCGTTTAGAGCATGCTGATATAACATGAGCTGAATCACCACAATAAAAACACAACCCATTTTTCCGCCTATAGTTTTGCCGTTCACTTCTGGACTGAATTCTATCACATTGCATTGTCTCAGGTGCCTGTTCAGAAGACACCGCCAAATGGTGCACAGGTTTGCGCTCCCGTAAACGCCGATCAATCTGAATAGCCATAGTCATAGACTCATTCAGACCTGTAGGTGCAGGGAACCCCACCATAATATCTTTAATGGCCTCAGAAAGGCCATCTCTGAATCTTGCAGCCAGAGCGCACTCATTCCACTGAGTAAGCACCGACCATTTCCGAAATTTCTGACAATATAATTCTGCTTCATCTTGCCCCTGAGAGAGAGCCAATAAAGCTTTTTCAGCCTGAATCTCTAGGTTAGGTTCCTCATAGAGCAAACCCAATGCCAGAAAAAACGCATCCACATTGAGCAACGCAGGATCCCCTGGTGCCAATGCAAATGCCCAATTCTGAGGGTCACCCCGCAGGAAAGATATTACAATCTTGACTTGCTGAGCAGGGTCTCCAGAGGAGCGAGATTTCAAAGAAAAAAACAACTTGCAATTGTTCCTAAAATTCAGAAAACTAGATCTATCTCCAGAAAAAAACTCTGGGATAGGAATTCTAGGTTCAGACATAGGAGCATGTACAACAAAATCTTGTATATTTTGAACCTTAGCAGCAAGATTATTCAGGCTGGAAGCCAAACTCTGGACGTCCATGATAAACAGCTGAGGTCAGAGCCATTCAAGGATTAAGAGGAGGTAAGACGCAGCAAACTCTGAGGGAAGGAAAAAAAAAAACAAAAAAAAAAAAAAAACACTTCCTCAGACTACTTTTCCTCCTACTTCAGCCAATATGATTACCACTTTTCGGGCCGGCGATACTGTCATGATCCCAATGGCAGGGGATCACAAAAGGACAAGCACACAAAAAACAGAACAAGCTCTAGGGTGATGGAAACTGAGCTGACCGCGATCCTGAACCTAATTCACAACACTAGCAGTAGCGGGGGAACGTGCCTACGATGATTCTAGACGTCTCGCGCCAGCCGAAGGACTAGCTTCCCCTATTAGAAGAAACAAAGACCTCTCTTGCCTCCAGAGAAACACCCCACAGAAATAGCAGCCCCCCACATGTAATGACGGTGAAATGAGAGGAAAGCACATACGTAGTAATGAAAACAGATTCAGCAAAATGAGGCCCGCTAAAACTAGATAGCAGAGGATACAAAAGTGAACTGCGCGGTCAGCGAAAAACCCTACAAAAAACCATCCTGAAATTACCTGAACTCATGTGTCAACTCATGGAACATGAGGAGTAATATCAGCCCACTAGAGCAACCAGCAACAAGGAATCACATAACTGCAAGCTGGACTTAAAACAAAAATAAAGCAAAACGTGGAACAGGAAAATCAAAAACTCAGCTTGTCCTGAAGATTACTGAAGCGGAAAGCAGAGGTAACAAGACACACTGATTACATTGATCGTCGGCGAGGAAATGACAAGAAAGCCAGGTTAAATAGGAAACTCCCATATCCTGATAGAACAGGTGGACACCAGAGACCGCAGAGAACACAAGTCACCCAGTACCATCTGTAACCACCAGAGGGAGCCCAAAAACAGAATCCACAACAGATGGGCTTCTGCAGAGGGCACGGTCGCAGTGTGCTCACTTCCGCCATTCGCATCCCGCAGCTCAACGACTTGCATCTCTACAGAAGTCGTTGGGCCTGCCAGTTCACCGGCTGAAATGCGATGTGCCCACATGGTGGAATTCAACTCTGCACATGTTGCAGTGACTGTGGCAGCACCGACGAGCCCTGGTGTAATATGTTATGACTAGTGTTGAGCATTCCGATACCGCAAGTATCGGGTATCGGCCGATACTTGCGGTATCGGAATTCCGATACCGAGATCCGATACTTTTGTGGTATCAGGTATCGGTATCGGATCAATAGGGATGTGTAAAATAAAGAATTAAAATAACAAATATTGATATGCTCACCTCTCTGGCGGCCCCTGGACATCACGCTGGTAACCGGCCGGCTTCTTTGTTTAAAATGAGCGTGTTTAGGACCTGCGAATGACGTTGCGGCTTCTGATTGGTCGCGTGCCGCTCATGTGACCGCCACGCGACCAATCAGAAGCCGCGACGTCATTCTCATTCACTAAACTCCTAATTCTAGGAATTAAGGACCTGCGAATGACGTCACGGCTTCTGATTGGTTGCGTGGCGGTCACATGAGCGGCACGCGACCAATCAGAAGCCGCGACGTCATTCGCAGGTCCTAAACGCGCTCATTTTAAACAAAGAAGCCGGCCGGTTACCAGCGTGATGTCCAGGGGCCGCCGGAGAGTTGAGCATATCAATATTTTTTATTTTAATTCTTTATTTTACACCTCACTATGGATCCCAGGGCCTGAAGGAGAGTTTCCTCTCCTTCAGACCCTGGGAACCATCAGGATACATTCCGATACTTGATGTCTCATTGACTTGTATTGGTATCAGATATCGGTATCGGCGATATCCGATATTTTTTGGGTATCGGCCGATACTATCCGATACCGATACTTTCAAGTATCGGATGGTATCGCTCAACACTAGTTATGACGTATAGCCTGGGCCAACGAGATCAAGAGGTGAGGCAAATCACGCTGCAGGAGTGGTCTCAGATCAGGGTCCTATGCACCCTTCTGCACAGTTTTGAAATAGCAACAAAGATGTTTAGTGCTGACGATGCCATTATCAGCATGACCATTCTTATGATTAACATGCTGGAGCACACATTACACAGTGTTCGGAGTCAGGTGGTGGAACAAGAGGAGGAGGAGCAGGAACAGGAGGAGTCGTATGCGGAAGGGATCATATCTCCAAGGTCAAGAAGGTTGGCAGCACCAAGGCAGCTGGCATTGGAGGCTGGGGGAGAGGGATTACCGAGGGCGCATGTTAGCAGCCAAACTGTTGAGGAAGATGCAGGAGGCGAAGAAGAAGTGGAGGACGAACTGGCACTGGGCATGGAAGACTCATCAGATGAGGGAGACCTTTATCAAATTTCTGTTGTGTGAGGTTGGGGGGAGAGGGCAGACGAAGGAAGCATGATTCTCACCTCGCCACCACCAAGACAACAAGGACTTGGTCCTCCTGGATGCGCAGGACACATGAGTGCCTTCTTGCTGCACTACCTGCAACATGACCCTCGGATTGTCAGAATCCGAAGTAATGCCGACTACTGGGTTGCCACACTCTTAGATTCCCGGTCCAAAAGCAAATTTGGCGAAATAATTCCTGCCATAGAAAGGGATTCACGCATGCAGGAGTATCAGCAGAGACTGTTACAGAATCTAACATCTGCTTTTCCACAAAACACCAGTGGTGCACGAAGTGAATCTCTGAGATCTAACTTGCCAACCGTGGGACTATCGAGTCATCACTCAAACCGTAACAGTAACATCGTATCTGGTGGTAACAGCAATTTTTTCCAATCGTTTCAAGATTTTTTTAGACCATCTTTTGCAAGGGCACAGGAGACAAGAAGTCTGACGCACAGCCAACTCCTAGAGAGGATGGTACAAGAGTATCTCCAAGTTAACATGGATGCCATGACTGTGGAACTGGACCCTTGCTCATTTTGGGCTTCCAATCTTGAAAAATGGCCTGAGCTCACCACTCACGCCTTGGAGATCTTGTAGTGCCCCGCAGCCAGCGTTCTCTCTAAACGTGTGTTCAGCGCTGCTGGTGGTGTGCTGACAGATAAGCGCACGCAGCTGTCCAGTGACAATGTAGACAGACTAACGTTCATCAAGATGAACAAATCCTGGATCCGCAAGGACTTTTCTACCCTTGTGTCATCTTGGGGAGAGTAAAAGCTTGATAATTTTTGAAAATCACCTCACCAACTGTTTTAAAAAACTCTGGCAAAATTGATGCCACTTAAGTGGTGTCTGTGGCAATTTTTTGGAAAAAATGGAGACTCTTTACTTAGTTCCCTTCCTGAGTTTTTCATGACGTTGCCATTGTCAATTCAAGGTGGGTGGGGTCATCTGCAGAGTTGTTTACTCATTCTATGGCCTGGGATTCAGAGGTCTGCTCCAAAGCTTTAGTGTCTGCTAGTCAGCAGAGTAGCCCAGCCACCTGTTTACCTAAGTACTATTTTTAACGGCATCTGGCCCAGAAAATCCTTTTGGGCCTAGTAGAATTTAGTGCTACTCAGCAGCGTACCCCACCCATGAAGCAAGCTACACCGCCTGTTTACCTAAGTACTCATTTGTAACGGCATCTAGCCCAGGAAATCCTTTTGGGCCTTGTAGAATTTGGTGCTACTCAGCAGGGTACCCCACCCATGAAGCAAGCTACACCGCCTGTTTACCTAAGTACTATTTTTTAACGGCATCTAGCCCAGGAAATACTTTTGGGCCTAGTAGAATTTGGTGCAACTCAGCAGCGTACCCCACCCATGAAGCAAGCTACACTGCCTGTTTACCTAACTACTATTTTGTAACGGCATCTAGCACAGGAAATCCTTTTGGGCCTAGTAGAATTTAGTGATACTCAGCAACGTACCCCACCCATGAAGCAAGCTACACCGCCTGTTTGCCTAAGTACTATTTTTTAATGGCATCTGGCCCAGGAAATCCTTTTGGGCCTAGTAGCAATTTCTGCTACTCAGCAGAGTACCCCACCATGAAGCAAGCTACACCGCCTTCTTTCTTTCTCAATCTAACCCAGGGGTCCCCAACTCCAGTCCTCAAGGCCCACCAACATGTCATGTTTTCAGGATTTCCTTAGTCTTGCCCAGGTAATAATTGCATCACCTGTGCAATGCAAAGGAAATCCTGAAAACATGACCTGTTAGTGGGCCTTGAGGACTGGAGTTGGGGACCCCTGATCTAACCCCTCGGCTCTGGGGTGTCCACTCTCCCTCCAGCTCTCTCCTTCTCACAGGTGGACTACCGCGTGTTTTCAAACTGTGGCGAATCTTTTGGGCCCAGGCATAAGTAGTCGTCGAGGTAATGGATAATATATGCCGCCTTACAAACGTCAATGACGATACATTCGAGGAAACTGCTTTTTGGAAGTGCATTTGGACAGCAAGGTGGATTGCTGTTAAGGGAACTAGAGAAAAAAAAAATCTTTAAATCTTCAGCATAGCAAGTGTGAGCGAGCTGAGTGTGGCCTGAGCGTAAGTGTGGACGGCGGTAAGTGTGACTTGTGATTCAGTGAAGAGGTATTTGGAAAGCCTTTAACAAATACCTGTGTGAATTGGTGTGAGTTGCTGAATTGGGGGTAGCTATATTCATAAGAGGTTAACTTAGGGTGGGGGCTCATAATTAAGGGTTTATAAGGGGCAGCTGTTTGGGGCTCCAGTCCTTTTTGGAAGTGCATTTGGACAGCAAGGTGGATTGCTGTTAATGGAACTAGAGAAAAAAAAAATCTTTAAATCTTCAGCATAGCGAGTGTGAGCGAACTGAGTGTGGCCTGAGCATAAGTGTGGACGGCGGTAAGTGTGACTTGTGATTCAGTGACTTTGGAGTCAGGGAGTTTCCAAGGGAGGAATTACTGAATTGCTGTCTGATTTTTATTAATACTTTGTATTTATTTATTTTTTTTTTTTTATTGAACTGTTCTGTCTGGTGCAATCCCCATTAGGAAATGTGCTCCACTCTTGTTAATGCCATCCAGTGCACATCTTGCCACATGTATGCAGTCCTTGAGCAGCCGATCGAGGGTGCATACTGCTGTGCGAGATGTGAGCACGTTGTGCATTTGGAAACCCAGATTCTGACTCTAAATGTGCAGCTGGCAACACTGAGATCCATAGACAATATGGAGAGGAGTCTTCTGCTCACAGAGCAGACGCTCAATGGGACAGATGAGGGGGGGATGGTGGGATGGAGCTGCAGGACAATGAAGTAGCAAGCTGGGTGACAGTTAGGAACACTGTTGTGTGCCAGGGAGGCTAGTCCTGACCTGGCACACCCCAATAAGTTTGCTAAGTTGGCAGATGAGGGGGGTGCCAGTACAGGGGTAGCACTGCTGCAGCCAGGCATGTCCTCTGAAAGCCAGAAGAGTGACTGCTCCAGTAAGGAGGGAAATAGGAGAGCAGGGCAGGCCAGACAGGTGCTGGTAGTGGGCGACTCAATTATTAGGGGAACAGATAGGGCAATCTGTCACAAAGACAGGGATCGTCAAACGGTGTGCTGCCTACCTGGCGCTCGAGTCCGACACATCGCTGATCGGGTGGACAGATTATTGGGAGGGGCTGGTGAGGACCCAGCGGTCATGGTGCACATTGGCACTAATGACAAAGTTAGAGGTAGGTGGAAGGTCCTTAAAGATGATTTCAAGGAATTAGGCTGCAAGCTGAAAGCAAGGACCTCCAACGTGGTATTTTCCGAAATACTGCCGGTACCACGTGCCAGGCCAGAGAGGCAACGGGAGATTAGGGAGGTTAATAAGTGGCTCAAGAATTGGTATAGGAAAGAGGGGTTTGGGTTCCTGCAGAACTGGGCCGACTTCTCAGTTGGCTACAGGCTCTACTATTGTGAATTCTGTGGTCGAGCTCCCTCCTGTGGTCACAAGTGGTACTTCGGCTGATTCTGTCTATGGGCTTCCGTTGGTGGATGTGAGTGGTACTGCGGCTTCTGAGTTTCCTTCCTCATGTGATGAGGTTAAGTCGTTAGGTGCTGCTCTATTTAACTCCACCTAGTGCTTTGATCCTGGCCTCCAGTCAATGTTCTAGTATTGGTCTTGCTTCCTCCTGGATCGTTCCTGTGGCCTGTTTATCCTGCATAAGCTAAGTTTTGCTTGTGTTGTTTTTGTTTGCTATTTTTTCTGTCCAGCTTGCTATATTGGTTTTTCTTGCTTGCTGGAAGCTCTGGGACGCAGAGGGAGCACCTCCGTACCGTTAGTCGGTGCGGAGGGTCTTTTTGCCCCCTCTGCGTGGTTGCTTGTAGGGTTTTGTGTTGACCGCAAAGCAATCTTTCCTATCCTCGGTCTATTCAGTAAGTCGGGCCTCACTTTGCTAAAATCTATTTCATCTCTGTGTTTGTATTTTCATCTTAACTCACAGTCATTATATGTGGGGGGCTGCCTTTTCCTTTGGGGAATTTCTCTGAGGCAAGGTAGGCTTATTTTTCTGTCTTCAGGGCTAGCTAGTTTCTCAGGCTGTGCCGAGTTGCATAGGGAGCGTTAGGAGCAATCCACGGCTACCTCTAGTGTGGTATGATAGGATTAGGAATTGCGGTCAGCAGAGTTCCCACGTCTCAGAGCTTGTCCTATGTTATTTGTAATTATCAGGTCACTTGTGTGCTCTTAACCACCAGGTCCATTGTGGTTCTGAATTACCTATTCATAACAGTACTGGAGGCCCAAAGTACTAATGCTTCTCAATAGAGGGAAAAAAGAAGTTCTGAGACCATTTTTTTTTCTTTGCACTGTGTTTTGCCTTTTTTTTCCCCTAGACATTTGGGTGGTTCAGGACACAGGTGTAGTGATGGACATTAAAGGTCTGTCTTCATGTGTGGATCATCTCACTGCAAGAGTACAAAATATTCAAGACTTTGTGGCTCAGAATTCTATGTTAGAACCAAGAATTCCTATTCCTGATTTGTTTTCTGGAGATAGAGCTAAATTTCTGAGTTTCAAAAATAATTGCAAACTGTTCCTGGCTTTGAAACCTCGCTCCTCTGGTGACCCAGTTCAACAAGTTCAGATCATTATTTCTTTATTACGTGGCGACCCTCAAGACTGGGCATTTTCCCTTGCGCCAGGAGATCCTGCATTATGTAATATTGATGCGCTTTTTCTGGCGCTCGGATTACTGTACGATGAACCTAATTCAGTGGATCAGGCAGAGAAAAATTTGCTGGCTCTGTGTCAGGGTCAGGATGAGATAGAGATTTATTGTCAGAAGTGTTTAGAAAGTGGTCCGTGCTCACTCAATGGAATGAATGTGCGCTGGCAGCTATTTTCAGAAAGGGTCTCTCTGAAGCCCTTAAGGATGTCATGGTGGGATTTTCTATGCCTGCTGGTCTGAATGAGTCTATGTCTTTGGCCATTCAGATCGGTCGACGCTTGCGTGAGCGTAAATCTGTGCACCATTTGGCGGTATTATCTGAGCATAAACCTGAGCCTATGCAGTGCGATAGGACTTTGACCAGAGCTGAAAAGCAAGAACACAGACGTCAGAATGGGCTGTGTTTCTACTGTGGTGATTCCACTCATGCTATCTCCGATTGTCCTAAGCGCACTAAGCGGTTCGCTAAGTCTGCCACCATTGGTACGGTACAGTCGAAATTTCTTTTGTCCGTTACTTTGATCTGCTCTTTGTCTTCTTATTCTGTTATGGCATTTGTGGATTCAGGCGCTGCCCTGAATTTGATGGACTAGGACTTTGCTAGGCGCTGTGGGTTTGTCTTGGAGCCCTTGCAGTGTCTTATTCCATTGAGAGGAATTGATGCTACGCCTTTGGCCAAGAATAAGCCTCAGTATTGGACCCAGCTGACCATGTGCATGGTTTCTGCGCACCAGGAGGATATTCGCTTTCTGTTGTGCATAATCTGCATGATGTGGTCGTGTTGGGGTTGCCATGGCTACAAGTCCATAACCCAGTATTAGATTGGAAATCTATGTCTATGTCTGTGTCCAGCTGGGGTTGTCAGGGGGTACATGGTGATGTTCCATTTCTGTCTATCTCATCATCCACCCCTTCTGAGGTCCCAGAGTTCTTGTCTGATTACCGGGATGTATTCGATGAGCCCAAGTCCAATGCCCTACCTCCGCATAGGGATTGTGATTGTGCTATCGATTTGATTCCTGGTAGTAAGTTTCCTAAGGGTAGACTGTTTAATTTATCTGTACCTGAGCACGCCGCTATGCGGAGTTACGTTAAAGAATCCTTGGAGAAGGGTCATATTCGCCCGTCGTCATCGCCATTGGGAGCAAGGTTCTTTTTTGTGGCCAAGAAGGATGGTTCGCTGAGACCTTGTATTGATTACCGCCTTCTAAATAAAATCACGGTCAAATTTCAGTACCCCTTGCTGCTGCTATCTGATTTGTTTGCTCGGATTAAGGGGGCTAGTTGGTTCACCAAGATATATCTTCGTGGTGCGTATAATCTTGTGCGTATTAAACGGGGCGATGAATGGAAAACTGCATTTAATATGCCCGAGGGCCATTTTGAGTACCTGGTTATGCCATTCGGACTTGCCAATGCTCCATCAGTATTTCAGTCCTTTATGCATGACATCTTCTGAGAGTACCTGGATAAATTCCTGATTGTATACTTGGATGATATTTTGGTCTTCTCGGATGATTGGGAGTCTCATTTGAATCAGGTCAGAATGGTGTTCCAGGTCCTGCGTGCTAATTCTTTGTTTGTGAAGGGATCAAAGTGTCTCTTTGGTGTTCAGAAGGTTTCATTTTTGGGGTTCATTTTTTCCCCTTCTACTATCGAGATGGAACCTGTTAAGGTCCAGGCCATTTATGATTGGACTCAGCCGACATCTCTGAAGAGTCTGCAAAAGTTCCTGGGCTTTGCTAATTTTTATCGTCGCTTCATCTGTAATTTTTCTAGTATTGCTAAACCATTGACCGATTTGACCAAGAAGGGTGCTGATGTGGTCAATTGGTCTTCTGCTGCTATGGAAGCTTTTCAAGAGTTAAAGCGTCGTTTTTCTTCTGCCCCTGTGTCGTGTCAACCAGATGTTTCGCTTCCGTTCCAGGTCGAGGTTGATGCTTCTGAAATTGGAGCGGGGGCTGTTTTGTCGCAAAGAGGTTCTGATTGCTCGGTGATGAAGCCATGCGCCTTCTTTTCCAGGAAGTTTTCGCCTGCTGAGCGAAATTATGATGTTGGCAACCGAGAGTTGCTGGCCATGAAGTGGGCATTCGAGGAGTGGCGTCATTGGCTTGAAGGAGCTAAGCATCGCGTGGTGGTCTTGACTGATCACAAGAACTTGACTTATCTCAAGTCTTCCAAACGGTTGAATCCTAGACAGGTTCGTTGGTCGCTGTTTTTCTCCCGTTTTGACTTTGTGGTTTCGTACCTTCCGGGCTCTAAAAATGTGAAGGCGGATGCCCTGTCTAGGAGTTTTGTGCCCGACTCTCCGGGTTTGCCTGAGCCGATGGGTATTCTCAAAGAGGGAGTAATTGTGTCTGCCATCTCCCCTGATTTGCGGTGGGTGCTGCAAAAATTTCAGGCTAATAAACCTGATCGTTGCCCAGCGGAGAAACTGTTTGTCCCTGATAGGTGTACGAATAAAGTTATCTCTGAGGTTCATTGTTCGGTGTTGGCTGGTCATCCTGGAATCTTTGGTACCAGAGATTTAGTGGCTAGATCCTTTTGGTGGCCGTCTCTGTCGTGGGATGTGCGTTCTTTTGTGCAGTCCTGTGGGATTTGTGCTCGGGCTAAGCCCTGCTGTTCTCGTGCCAGTGGGTTGCTTTTGCCCTTGCCGGTCCCGAAGAGGCCTTGGACACATATCTCTATGGATTTTATTTCGGATCTCCCCGTCTCTCAAATCCATTTGGTACCCTTGTCGAAATTACCTTCCTCCTCTGATTTGGTGCCATGTTGTGAATTCTGTGGCTGAATTCACTCCTGTGGTCACAAGTGGTACTGCAGCTTCTGAGCTTCCTCCCTCAGGTGTTCTGGTGAGCTCGTTAACTGCTTCATTACTTAACTCCGCCTGATGCTGCTATCCTTGCTCCTTGTCAATGTTTCAGTGTTGGATCTGAGCTTCTCCTGATTGTTCCTGTGACCTGCTGCTCTGTATAGCTAAGTGCCTTTTGCTTTTTTGTTGCTTTTTTTCTGTCCAGCTTGTCTTTTGTTTTGCTGGAAGCTCTGAGACGCAAAGGGTGTACCGCCATGCCGTTAGTTCGGCACGGTGGGTTTTTTTTGCCCCCTTTGCGTGGTTTTGCTTTAGGGTTTTTTGTAGACTGCAAAGTTCGCTTTACTGTCCTCGCTCTGTCCTAGAATATCGGGCCCCACTTTGCTGAATCTATTTCATCCCTACGTTTTGTCTTTTCATCTTACTCACAGTCATTATATGTGGGGGGCTGCATTTTCCTTTGGGGAATTTCTCTGGGGCAAGTCAGGCCTATTTTTCTATCTTCAGGCTAGCTAGTTTCTTAGGCTGTGCCGAGTTGCCTAGGTAGTTGTTAGGCGCAATCCACAGCCGCTTTTAGTTGTGTTTAGGATAGGATCAGGTGTGCAGTCTACAGAGTTTCCACGTCTCAGAGCTCGTTCTTGTATTTTTGGGTATTTGTCAGATCACTGTGTGCGCTCTGATCGCTAAGCACACTGTGTTTCTGGATTGCCTTCATAACACCTGTCATTAGCAAACATAACAGTATAAGGAGCCAAACTAATGATTCTCAATAGAGGGAAAGAAAAAGTTCTGACATCATTTTTTTTTTTTTTTCTGCTCTGTGTTCACTTTTTTTTCTTTCCCCTAGACATTTGGGTGATTCTGGACACAGGTGTGGACATGGATATTCAGGGTCTGTGCTCTTCAATGGATAATCTCGTTATAAATGTACAAAAAATTCAAGATACTATTGATCAGAAATCTATGTTAGAACCAAGAATTCCTATTCCTGATTTTTTGGAGATAGAACTAAGTTTCTAAGTTTCAAAAATAATTGTAAGCTATTTCTGGCCTTGAAACCTCATTCTTCTGGTAATCCTATTCAACAGGTTTTGATTATTATTTCTTTTTTGCGCGGCGACCCTCAAGACTGGGCATTTTCTATTGCGCCAGGAGACCCTGCATTGAGTAGTGTCGATGCGTTTTTCCTGGCGCTCGGATTGCTGTACGATGAGCCTAATTCAGTGGATCAGGCTGAGAAAAATTTGCTGGCTTTGTGCCAGGGTCAGGATGATATAGAAGTATATTGTCAGAAATTTAGGAAATGGTCAGTACTCACTCAGTGGAATGAATCTGCGCTGGCAGCTTTGTTCAGAAAGGGTCTCTCTGAGGCTCTTAAGGATGTCATGGTGGGATTTCCTATGCCTGCTGGTTTGAATGAGTCTTTGTCTTTGGCCATTCAGATCGGTCGACGCTTGCGCGAGCGTAAATCTGTGCACCATTTGGCGGTACTGCCTGAGGTTAAACCTGAGCCTATGCAGTGCGATAGGACTATGACTAGAGTTGAACGGCAGGAATACAGACGTCTGAATGGTCTGTGTTTCTACTGTGGTGATTCCACTCATGCTATTTCTGATTGTCCTAAGCGCACTAAGCGGTCCGCTAGGTCTGCCGTCATTGGTACTGTACAGTCCAAATTCCTTCTGTCCATTACCTTGATATGCTCTTTGTCGTCGTTTTCTGTCATGGCGTTTGTGGATTCGGGCGCTGCCCTGAATCTGATGGATTTGGATTATGCTAAACGTTGTGGGTTTTTCTTGGAGCCTTTGCGGTGTCCTATTCCATTGAGAGGAATTGATGCTACACCTTTGGCCAAGAATAAACCTCAATACTGGGCCCAGCTGACCATGTGCATGGCTCCTGCACATCAGGAAGTTATTCGCTTTCTGGTGTTGCATAATCTGCATGATGTGGTCGTGTTGGGGTTGCCATGGCTACAAACCCATAATCCAGTATTGGATTGGAATTCCATGTCGGTATCCAGCTGGGGTTGTCAGGGGGTACATGGTGATGTTCCATTTTTGTCGATTTCGTCATCCACCCCTTCTGAGGTCCCAGAGTTCTTGTCTGATTATCAGGATGTATTTGAAGAGCCCAAGTCCGATGCTCTACCTCCGCATAGGGATTGTGATTGTGCTATCAATTTGATTCCTGGTAGTAAATTCCCTAAAGGTCGATTATTTAATTTATCCGTGCCCGAACACGCCGCTATGCGCAGTTATGTGAAGGAATCCCTGGAGAAGGGACATATTCGCCCATCGTCATCACCACTGGGAGCAGGGTTCTTCTTTGTAGCCAAGAAGGATGGTTCGCTGAGACCGTGTATTGATTACCGCCTTCTTAATAAGATCACTGTTAAATTTCAGTATCCCTTGCCATTGTTATCTGACTTGTTTGCTCGGATTAAGGGGGCTAGTTGGTTCACTAAGATAGATCTTTGTGGTGCGTATAATCTGGTGAGAATCAGGCAAGGAGATGAATGGAAAACTGCATTCAATACGCCCGAGGGTCATTTTGAGTATCTAGTGATGCCGTTCGGACTTGCCAATGCTCCATCTGTGTTTCAGTCTTTTATGCATGACATCTTCCGTGAGTATCTGGATAAATTCCTGATTGTTTACTTGGATGACATTTTGATCTTCTCAGATGATTGGGAGTCTCATGTGAAGCAGGTCAGAATGGTTTTTCAGGTCCTGCGTGCTAACTCTTTGTTTGTGAAGGGATCAAAGTGTCTCTTCGGTGTGCAGAAAGTTTCATTTTTAGGGTTCATCTTTACCCCTTCTACTATCGAGATGGATCCAGTTAAGGTCCAAGCCATCCAGGATTGGATTCAGCCGACATCTCTGAAAAGTCTGCAAAAGTTCCTGGGCTTTGCTAATTTTTATCGTTGCTTCATCTGTAATTTTTCTAGCATTGCCAAACCATTGACCGATTTGACCAAGAAGGGTGCTGATTTGGTTAATTGGTCTTCTGCTGCTGTGGAAGCCTTTCAGGAGTTGAAGCGTCGTTTTTGTTCTGCCCCTGTGTTGTGTCAGCCAGATGTTTCTCTTCCGTTCCAGGTCGAGGTTGATGCTTCTGAGATTGGAGCAGGGGCGGTTTTGTCACAGAGAGGTTCTGATTGCTCAGTGATGAAACCATGTGCTTTCTTTTCCAGGAAGTTTTCGCCCGCTGAGCGTAATTATGATGTGGGCAATCGAGAGTTGCTGACCATGAAGTGGGCATTCGAGGAGTGGCGTCATTGGCTTGAAGGAGCTAAGCATCGCGTGGTGGTATTGACTGATCATAAGAACTTGACTTATCTCGAGTCTGCCAAGCGCTTGAATCCTAGACAGGCCCGTTGGTCGTTATTTTTTGCCCGCTTCGACTTTGTGATTTCGTACCTTCCGGGCTCTAAAAATGTGAAGGCGGATGCTCTGTCTAGGAGTTTTGTGCCCGACTCTCCGGGTTTATCTGAGCCAGCGGGTATCCTCAAGGAAGGAGTCATTGTGTCTGCCATCTCCCCTGATTTGCGGCGGGTGCTGCAAAAATTTCAGGCAAATAAACCTGATCGTTGTCCAGCAGAGAAACTGTTCGTCCCTGATAGGTGGACTAATAAACTTATCTCTGAACTTCATTGTTCGGTGTTGGCTGGTCATCCTGGAATCTTTGGTACCAGAGAGTTAGTGGCTAGATCCTTCTGGTGGCCATCTCTGTCACGGGATGTACGTACTTTTGTGCAATCCTGTGGGATTTGTGCTAGGGCTAAGCCCTGCTGTTCTCATGCCAGTGGGTTGCTTTTGCCCTTGCCGGTCCCAAAGAGGCCTTGGACACATATTTCGATGGATTTCATTTCTGACCTTCCCGTTTCTCAAAAGATGTCAGTCATTTGGGTGGTCTGTGATCGCTTTTCTAAAATGGTCCATCTGGTGCCCTTGGCTAAATTGCCTTCCTCCTCTGATTTGGTACCTTTGTTCTTTCAGCATGTGGTTCGGTTGCATGGCATTCCTGAGAATATTGTTTCTGACAGAGGTTCCCAGTTTGTTTCAAGGTTTTGGCGAGCCTTTTGTGGTAGGATGGGCATTGACCTATCCTTTTCCTCGGCTTTCCATCCTCAGACTAATGGCCAGACCGAACGAACCAATCAGACCTTGGAAACATATCTGAGATGTTTTGTTTCTGCAGACCAGGATGATTGGGTGTCCTTTTTGCCGTTGGCTGAGTTCGCCCTTAATAATCGGGCCAGCTCGGCTACCTTGGTTTCTCCATTTTTTTGCAATTCTGGGTTCCATCCTCGTTTCTCTTCAGGACAGGTTGAGTCTTCGGACTGTCCTGGTGTGGATTCTGTGGTGGATAGGTTGCAGCAGATCTGGACTCAGGTAGTGGACAATTTGATCTTGTCCCAGGAGAAAGCTCAACTTTTCGCTAATCGCAGACGCCGTGTTGGTCCCCGACTTCGTGTTGGGGATCTGGTTTGGTTATCTTCTCGTCATATTCCTATGAAGGTTTCCTCTCCTAAATTTAAACCTCGTTTTATTGGTCCGTATAGGATTTCTGAGGTTCTCAATCCTGTGTCTTTTCGTTTGACCCTCCCAGACTCCTTTTCCATACATAATGTATTCCATAGGTCGTTGTTGCGGAGATACGTGGCACCTATGGTTCCATCTGTTGAGCCTCCTGCCCCGGTTTTGGTGGAGGGGGAATTGGAGTATATTGTGGAGAAGATTTTGGATTCTCGTGTTTCTAGACGGAAACTCCAGTATCCTGTTAAATGGAAGGGTTATGCTCAGGAAGATAATTCCTGGGTTTTTGCCTCTGATGTTCATGCTTCCGATCTTGTTCGTGCCTTTCATGCGGCTCATCCTGGTCGGCCTGGGGGCTCTGGTGAGGGTTCGGTGACCCCTCCTCAAGGGGGGGGTACTGTTGTGAATTCTGTGGCTGAATTCACTCCTGTGGTCACAAGTGGTACTGCAGCTTCTGAGCTTCCTCCCTCAGGTGTTCTGGTGAGCTCGTTAACTGCTTCATTACTTAACTCCGCCTGATGCTGCTATCCTTGCTCCTTGTCAATGTTTCAGTGTTGGATCTGAGCTTCTCCTGATTGTTCCTGTGACCTGCTGCTTTGTATAGCTAAGTGCCTTTTGCTTTTTTGTTGCTTTTTTTCTGTCCAGCTTGTCTTTTGTTTTGCTGGAAGCTCTGAGACGCAAAGGGTGTACCGCCGTGCCGTTAGTTCGGCACGGTGGTTTTTTTTTGCCCCCTTTGCGTGGTTTTGCTTTAGGGTTTTTTGTAGACTGCAAAGTTCGCTTTACTGTCCTCGCTCTGTCCTAGAATATCGGGCCCCACTTTGCTGAATCTATTTCATCCCTACGTTTTGTCTTTTCATCTTACTCACAGTCATTATATGTGGGGGGCTGCATTTTCCTTTGGGGAATTTCTCTGGGGCAAGTCAGGCCTATTTTTCTATCTTCAGGCTAGCTAGTTTCTTAGGCTGTGCCGAGTTGCCTAGGTAGTTGTTAGGCGCAATCCACAGCCGCTTTTAGTTGTGTTTAGGATAGGATCAGGTGTGCAGTCTACAGAGTTTCCACGTCTCAGAGCTCGTTCTTGTATTTTTGGGTATTTGTCAGATCACTGTGTGCGCTCTGATCGCTAAGCACACTGTGTTTCTGGATTGCCTTCATAACACCTGTCATTAGCAAACATAACAGTGCCATTGTTCTTCCAGCATGTGGTTCGTTTACATGGCATTCCAGAGAACATTGTTTCTGACAGAGGTTCCCAGTTTGTTTCGAGGTTTTGGCGAGCCTTTTGTGCTAGGATGGGCATTGATTTGTCTTTTTCCTCGGCTTTCCATCCTCAGACAAATGGCCAGACTGAACGAACCAATCAGACCTTGGAAACATATCTGAGATGCTTTGTTTCTGCAGATCAGGATGATTGGGTGTCCTTTTTGCCGTTGGCTGAGTTCGCCCTTAATAATCGGGCAAGCTCGGCTACCTTGGTTTCGCCGTTTTTCTGCAATTCTGGGTTCCATCTTCGTTTCTCTTCAGGGCAGGTTGAGTCTTCGGACTGTCCTGGTGTTAATACTGTGGTGGACAGGTTGCAGCAGATTTGGACTCATGTAGTGGACAATTTGACCTTGTCCCAGGAGAAGGCTCAACGTTTCGCTAATCGCAGACGCTGTGTGGGTCCCCGACTTCATGTTGGGGATTTGGTTTGGTTGTCATCTCGTTATATTCCTATGAAGGTTTCCTCTCCTAAGTTTAAGCCTTGTTTCATTGGTCCGTATAGGATTTCTGAGGTTCTTAATCCTGTGTCTTTTCGTTTGACCCTTCCAGATTCTTTTTCCATCCATAACGTATTCCATAGGTCTTTGTTGCGGAGATATGTGGCACCTATGGTTCCATCTGTTGATCCTCCTGCCCCGATTTTGGTGGAGGGGGAGTTGGAGTATATAGTGGAGAAGATTTTGGATTCTCGTGTTTCGAGACGGAAACTCCAGTATCTGGTTAAATGGAAGGGTTATGGTCAGGAAGATAATTCCTGGGTCTTTGCCTCTGATGTCCATGCTGCCGATCTTGTTCGTGCCTTTTCATAACACTCTACGCTAGGGACATCATAAAGGAAAAACGAGGAAAAAGATTGGAGCGCACTTACCCAGGTAAAATAGTCACCACTTTTTTAGGACTTTGTAAAAAAAGCAGGGAAGGGAGTGGATAAAGATCGGACGACGGCCGTTTCGTGCAGAGTGGCACGAGCGGGACCCGTCGAAGTGCCACTCTGCACGAAACGGCCGTCGTCCGATCTTTATCCACTCCCTTCCCTGCTTTTTGTACAAAGTCCTAATAAAGTGGTGACTATTTTACCTGGGTAAGTGCGCTCCAATCTTTTTCCTCGTTTTTCCTTTATGAACTCTGTATGCTTTTGTTGGATGCAGCACCCCGTTGGTAATGAAAAGGAAATTATCAGCCATATACGCCCTTTGCATGTGATTTTTGCTGTTGTGCACATTGGGGTCAGATTATCGGGGCAGTGCGGAAGTAGAACTTTCTTTTACCCTGTGATTTCAATAAACTAGACTTTTTTTCATACTTCCAGCACGCCAAGTCGATTACCCCCACTTACCACTTTTGGGCTGTATCGAGGCAATGGTGATTATTCACCTGCTGTGATTCCATTACATGGAGTCCGAGGCTGTTTCCTTGTCACATGGACTACTAGCGGGAAGGGAAAATGTGGATTCATATTTTTCGGAATGTGAACTGCATGACGACATTTTTTCTCTGAGTACCAGAACACTTGAACACAAGTTATTTGTGGCTGCGGAGAGAGAAGTTAATTTGTTTTGGATGAATAATTCTTTGAAATCCTATGTGGAGTGCGGCCGAGTACCGCGCGGTCTGCGCGTCATGAAAGAGATGGCCCAGTTTAAGGATAATGATTTGTTCGTTAAGGAGTGGGAGAAAATCCTGCTGCAATGTTCTCGGGACTTGCTACAATTGGTGTTAAAGCAAAACATTATTAACTACGAGGCAGCGAGGACCCGTTGAAGTGCCACTCTGCACGAAACGGCCGTCGTCCGATCTTTATCCACTCCCTTCCCTGCTTTTTGTACAAAGTCCTAATAAAGTGGTGACTATTTTACCTGGGTAAGTGCGCTCCAATCTTTTTCCTTGTTTTTCCTTTATGAACTCTGTATGCTTTTGTTGGACGCAGCACCCCGTTGGTAATGAAAAGGAAATTATCAGCCATATACGCCCTTTGCATGTGATTTTTGCTGTTGTGCACATTGGGGTCAGATTATCGGGGCAGTGCGGAAGTAGAACTTTCTTTTACCCTGATTTCTACGCTAGGGACGGGCTGCACCTCAATGGGGAGGGTGCAGCTGTGCTGGGGGAGAGAATGGCTAGAAGGTTGGAGGAGTGTTTAAACTAGGAATTGGGGGGGAGGGTATTCATTTTATAGGAGGGGAAGATAGTGCAGACAGAGACCTGGGCACAAATTACGAAGTTGGTGGTGGCGGTGGCATGGGGGGTGGGCTCAGAACAGTTAATAATTTAAGAAATAGAAGTACAGAGAGGAACATAAAGTGCATGTATACTAATGCCAGAAGCCTCGCCAACAAAATGGACGAATTAGAACTAATGTTGTTGGAGCATAATTATGACACGGTGGGGATATCTGAAACGTGGCTGGATGAGAGCCATGACTGGGCTGTTAACTTGCAGGGCTATAGCCTGTTCAGAAATGACCGTACAGATAAGCGAGGGGGAGGGGTGTGTCTGTATGTAAAATCGTCCTTAAAACCCATCCTGCGCGATAATATAGGTGAATTTAATGAAAATGTAGAATCCCTGTGGGTGGAGATAAGGGGAGGGGGAAAAAAATAATAAATTACTGATAGGGGTTTGTTATAAATCTCCAAAAATAATGGAAGCAATGGAGAATATCCTCGTAAAGCAAATAGATGAAGCTGCGACTCAAGGAGAAGTCATTATTATGGGGGACTTCAACTACCCTGAAATAGATTGGGAATAGAAACCTGCAGTTCCAGCAAAGGTAATCAGTTTTTGACAATTATGAGAGACAATTACCTTTCACAACTGGTTCAGGACCCAACAAGAAGGGGGGCACTGCTAGACCTAATATTAACCAACAGGCCAGACCGCATATCAAATATAAGGGTTGGGGGTCACTTGGGAAATAGCGATCACAAAATAATAAGTTTTCATGTCTCCTTTAAAAAGATGTGTAGTAGAGGGGTTACAAGGACACTAAACTTCAGGAGGGCAAATTTCCAATGGGTGAGAGAGGATCTTGGTGCAATTAACTGGGACGATATCCTGAGACACAAAAATACACAAAGAAAATGGGAGACGTTTATTAGCATCCTGGATAGGACCTGTGCACAGTATATACCGTATGGGAATAAACATACTAGAAATAGGAGGAAACCAATATGGCTAAATAGAGCTGTAAGGGGCGCAATAAGTGACAAAAAGAAAGCATTTAGAGAATTAAAGGAACTAGGTAGTGAGGAGGCATTAAATAAATACAGAAAATTAAATAAATTCTGTAAAAAGCAAATCAAGGCAGCAAAGATTGAGACAGAGAGACTCATTGCCAGAGAGAGTAAAAATAATCCTAAAATATTCTTTAACTACATAAATAGTAAGAAACTAAAAAATGATAGTGTTGGCCCCCTTAAAAATAGTCTGGGTGAGATGGTGGATGAGGATGAGGAAAAAGCCAATATGCTAAATGACTTTTTTTCATCAGTATTTACACAAGAAAATCCCATGGCAGACAAAATGTCTAGTGATAAAAATTCCCAATTAAATGTCACCTGTTTAACCCAGCAGGAAGTGCGGCGGCGTCTAAAAATCACTAAAATTGACAAATCTCCGGGCCCGGATGGGATACACCCTCGAGTACTGCAGGAATTAAGTACAGTCATTGATAGACCATTATTTGTAATCTTTAAAGACTCCATAATAACAGGGTCTGTGCCACAGGACTGGCGTATAGCAAATGTGGTGCCAATATTCAAAAAGGGGACAAAAACTGAACTCGGAAATTATAGGCCAGTAAGCTTAACCTCTACTGTGGGTAAAATCCTGGAGGGCATTCTAAGGGACGCTATACTGGAGTATCTGAAGAGGAATAACCTCATGACCCAGTATCAGCACGGGTTTACTAGGGACCGTTCATGTCAGACTAATTTGATCAGTTTCTATGAAGAGGTAAGTTCCGGATTGGACCAAGGGAACCCAGTGGATGTAGTGTATATGGACTTTTCAAAAGCTTTTGATACGGTGCCACACAAAAGGTTGATACATAAAATGAGAATAATGGGGATAGGGGAAAATATGTGCAAGTGGGTTGAGAGCTGGCTCAGGGATAGGAAACAAAGGGTGGTTATTAATGGAGCACACTCGGACTGGGTAGCGGTTAGCAGTGGGGTACCACAGGGGTCAGTATTGGGCTCTCTTCTTTTTAACATATTTATTAATGACCTTGTAGGGGGCATTCAGAGTAGAATTTCAATATTTGCAGATGACACTAAACTCTGCAGGGTAATCAATACAGAGGAGGACAATTTTATATTACAGGATGATTTATGTAAACTAGAAGCTTGGGCTGATAAATGGCAAATGAGCTTTAATGGGGATAAATGTAAGGTCATGCACTTGGGTAGAAGTAATAAGATGTATAATTATGTGCTTAATTCTAAAACTCTGGGCAAAACCGTCAATGAAAAAGACCTGGGTTTATGGGTGGATGACAAACTCATATTCAGGGGCCAGTGTCAGGCAGCAGCTACAAAGGCAAATAAAATAATGGGATGCATTAAAAGAGGCATAGATGCTCATGAGGAGAATATAATTTTACCTCTACACAAGTCACTAGTTCGACCACACTTAGAATACTGTGCACAGTTCTGGTCTCCGGTGTTTAAGAAAGACATAGCTGAACTGGAGCGGGTGCAGAGAAGAGCGACCAAGGTTATTAGAGGACTGGGGGGTCTCCAATACCAAGATAGGTTATTTCACTTGGGGCTATTTAGTTTGGAAAAACGAAGACTAAGGGGTGATCTTATTTTAATGTATAAATATATGAGGGGACAGTACAAAGACCTTTCTGATGATCTTTTTAATCATAGACCTGAAACAGGGACAAGGGGGCATCCTCTGCGTTTGGAGGAAAAAAGGTTTAAGCATAATAACAGACGTGGATTCTTTACTGTAAGAGCAGTGAGACTATGGAACTCTCTGCCGTATGATGTTGTAATGAGTGATTCATTACTTAAATTTAAGAGGGAACTGGATACCTTTCTGGAAAACTATAATGTTACAGGGTATATACACTAGATTCCTTGATAGGGCGTTGATCCAGGGAACTAGTCTGATTGCCGTATGTGGAGTTGGGAAGGAATTTTTTTCCCCAATGTGGAGCTTACTCTTTGCCACATGGGGTTTTTTTTGCCTTCCTCTGGATCAACATGTTAGGGCATGTTAGGTTAGGCTATGGGTTGAACTAGATGGACATATAGTCTTCCTTGAACCTTAATAACTATGTAAACGCCGCAAATAGTGAGCAGGATATGGAGCACCCCATGGGCAAACAGCGATCTATGTAGTATGCTCCTTCACAGAAGCAGCCCAATGGGAGGACACTATTCGGAGGCACAGGTAGTAACCAGAACGCCCCCTCAATGTCTGTTTTGGCCATTAGGGTGCCCCTTACCAACTTCTTGACCCGTCTGATTGCCTCATCAAAGGTCCAAGGTCATCACTTGGTTCCACGTCAATGTTTTCGTTTACTGACCTGCCCCTTGGATATGACAAATGGTGGATTAGTGTGAATGTATTGGGTTCATTTTTTGGCACAACTCCCAACGGGGGTACCACTACGTCTTCTAAGGAAAGTGTTCTGAATGGACCCGCCACCATTCTACCTAAAGATACTTATTTTATTTTTTTTGTCAAGACGTCTGGGTGTTAGTATAGTGAGTTTACATTTTTACTCCAGCCTTTCTTGATTTTAGAAGGGCATGACATGCCTATATCTGTGTCTCCTCCTCCTTTTACTCCTCCAACTCTTTTCTTTTTGCATGACTATATGTAGTTGTGACTTTTCCATATGTTTGTTTTGTCTTCTGAGCAGTTTGTCAGCTTTTGGACACCTTTTAAGGTGTTTTCTATGTGTTTTCTATGTGTTTATATGTGTTTGTGTTTGCCTGCCATTGGTTTCAATGGAGTGCGACTGTGTTCGTCGAACGTTCGACGAACAGTTCGTCGAACACGTCCCTGTTCGACGAACCGAAACAAACCCGAACACTAGGGAGGTGGCTAGTGTTGAGCGATACCGTCCGATACTTGAAAGTATCGGTATCGGATAGTATCGGCCGATACCCGAAAAATATCGGATATCGCCGATACCGATATCCGATACCAATACAAGTCAATGGGACATCAAGTATCGGAAGGTATTCTCATGGTTCCCAGGGTCTGAAGGAGAGGAAACTCTCCTTCAGGCCCTGGGATCCATAGGGATGTGTAAAATAAAGAATTAAAATAAAAAATATTGATATATTTACCTCTCCGGCGGCCCCTGAACTCAGCGCGGGTAACCGGCAGGCTTCTTTGTTCAAAATCAGCGCTTTTAGGACCTGAGAATCACGTCCCGGCTTCTGATTGGTCGCGGGCCGCCCATGTGACCGCCACGCGACCAATCACAAGCCGCGACGTCACCGCAAGCTATTAGCGCGCTCATTTTTGAAAAATGAGCGCGTTAATGACTTTCAAAGACGTAGCGGCTTGTGATTGGTCGCGGCCACGCGACCAATCACAAGCCGCGACGTCACCGCAAGCTATTAACGCGCTCATTTTTAAAAATGAGCGCGTTAATGGCTTTCAAAGTCGTAGCGGCTTGTGATTGGTCGCGTGGCCGCGACCAATCACAAGCCGCGACGTCACCGCAAGCTATTAACGCGCTCATTTTTAAAAATGAGCGCGTTAATAGCTTGCGGTGACGTCGCGGCTTGTGATTGGTCGCGGCCGCGACCAATCACAAGCCACTACGTCTTTGAAAGTCATTAACGCGCTCATTTTTAAAAATGAGCGCATTAATAGCTTGCGGTGACGTCGCGGCTTGTGACTGGTCGCGGCCACGCGACCAATCACAAGCCGCTACGTCTTTGAAAGCCATTAACGCGCTCATTTTTAAAAATGAGCGCGTTAATAGCTTGCGGTGACGTCGCGGCTTGTGATTGGTCGCGTGGCCGCGACCAATCACAAGCCGCTACGTCTTTGAAAGTCATTAACGCGCTCATTTTTAAAAATGAGCGCGTTAATAGCTTGCGGTGACGTCGCGGCTTGTGATTGGTCGCGTGGCCGCGACCAATCACAAGCCGCTACGTCTTTGAAAGCCATTAACGCGCTCATTTTTAAAAATGAGCGCGTTAATAGCTTGCGGTGACGTCGCGGCTTGTGATTGGTCGCGTGGCCGCGACCAATCACAAGCCGCTACGTCTTTGAAAGTCATTAACGCGCTCATTTTTAAAAATGAGCGCGTTAATAGCTTGCGGTGACGTCGCGGCTTGTGATTGGTCGCGTGGCCGCGACCAATCACAAGCCGCTACGTCTTTGAAAGTCATTAACGCGCTCATTTTTAAAAATGAGCGCGTTAATAGCTTGCAGTGACGTCGCGGCTTGTGATTGGTCGCGTGGCCGCGACCAATCACAAGCCGCTACGTCTTTGAAAGTCATTAACGCGCTCATTTTTCAAAATGAGCGCGCTAATAGCTTGCGGTGACGTCGCGGCTTGTGATTGGTCGCGTGGCGGTCACATGGGTGGCCCGCGACCAATCAGAAGCCGGGACGTGATTCTCAGGTCCTAAAAGCACTGATTTTGAACAACGAAGCCTGCCGGTTACCCGCGCTGAGTCCAGGGGCCGCCGGAGAGGTAAATATATCAATATTTTTTATTTTAATTCTTTATTTTACACATCTCTATGTATCCGATACCGATACCCGATACCACAAAAGTATCGGATCTCGGTATCGGAATTCCGATACCGCAAGTATCGGCCGATACCCGATACTTGCGGTATCGGAATGCTCAACACTAGAGGTGGCTCAACACTACTTCTTACCACTACTGTACACTGAAAATCTGAACGTCTTCTTGTTAGGCTGGGACTTCAAGTATGACCAGACTTGGGACATTCTTGTGCATGCATATTGTAAGATTGCAGAGACTTAATGACATCACATCATGTGCTGTGACCTTAAAGCATGCTCTCTAGGCCAAGACTTCTAAGGACTATCCAGGCTTAGTTATGGCCAGAAGTCCCGTTCTAGAGTTCATATTGTAAATTCATGACAATGTCATGACACCACAATGTGCGCTATAAACTTATGATGCAGATTCTAGGCTGGGACTTCCCAGGGACTTCCCAGGACTAGTCACAGCTGAAAGTCCACGCCTAGAAAGAAGATGATCAAGATTTCAGCACGTGGCGGATCTGATCATTTCTAATTACTAATGCAATATTGAAGAATAGGCACCAATCATGAACATGGCTGCATGTGCTACTTTCATAGTTTTGTATTTCTATGAGGTACTTTAGGACTTAGTGCTTCTGAGAAGGAGAATTTATATCATTAGCAACCGGATGGACAGGAAATTATGTGGGTGAATTTGAAAATAGAAAATTATCAGATCACAAACGGTGGAATTACAACAAATATCAGCTTTACTTCCATCTATTTTTTTTGCTCATCACCATCCAAAACTCATCTTGGTTAAAAAGTTATAATAGTATATGTATATATATATATATATATATATATATATATATATAAAGAACAATCATATTATTGACCATTCTGTGAGCATGGCAGCACATTCGGCCTATCTAAATAGGCTGTTACATTTGCCGATTGGATTTTATGTAGCCAATCGGCAGTCACTTAATCTTCATTGGCTAATGGAAATGGGCCTTTACGGATATCATAAGGTAAACGAAGCTGACTTTTTTTGACTAGTGATCGATTTTCATATTATAATAAAATTTCTTTAAGGAAAGAGAAAATGATATACTGTAGATCTGCTGCAGTAAACTAAATAAACATAATCCTGATTCAATGAAAGAAAAATCTGTGTATCTTTATTTTATATTAAGGTTTTTGATTTAAAACCCTTTAATTCTACTTAAATAAGATAAAATAATTTTTAGAATAAATTTGACAATATTGTTACATTATTTGCTTTTTGAGAGCTTCCAATTTGCTGTTATATAGAGCTTTGCTTGACTATATAAAGTTAAAGGTAAAAACATGCCATTTTTATTTACAGTATATTTAAACTGAATAACAACAACAATAAAATTTATAATACCCAAGCACTTCTTGGTTGTAAAACTGTCTGTAAAAGTATATGAGTCCCTCAAGACATAACAGTAGTGAACCACATCTGTATGGAGCTCCAGAGAACCGTGTTCTCTAATTGTATCCTATGCTGCCTCTAATAAAACATTTGTACGGCAGAATATGCGGGAGATATATCGACAAACAAACCCACATGGATTCTAGTTTTGTATCTAATTTATGAATTATAAAAAGGAGACAGTAATATGATCATCACAAAAAAAGCAAAAACAAACGTATATATGTTGAATAGAATTTGAATATACATTATTTTATTAGTAAATAAAAAAATGTTCTTAGAATTTTCATTTTGATGCCCCTATGCTCCCTCTCCTTATGAATTGCGGAAAATCTAAAAAAAAAAAAAGGGCAAGGCTCTGTGGTTTGGGGTTTGGGGATATGATGAGTACCTTGATTTCCAAAAAACCTAAATGAGGACATTATAAAGCTGTAAATGTTGGAACGTTGACATAGATTTCTTTGAGTGTAGATACTGATTGTATGGTAATAAATGAGTGCCACAAAATATGAGAAGCTCTGGAGAGGTACAGAAGTGCACACAAATTAAGACAATACCACCTGATAAAGGATAAGTATAAGCGATGGAAGCGCTCACCTGAAGGTGTTGAGTGCAGTCACAACACCTCTAAAAGCATTCGGAAGGAGAGAGAGATTTTTCGGCTCCACAGTTTGGGTCGCCATTAACTTTTATGGTGTTCAGGTTCATGTTTAGGTAGAGTTCTGAGATCGGAACCAAATTTTGGACTAAAATATGGTCGAACTTGAGCTTCCATACACAATACTGCCTAATAAAAGAGAAGTGTCAGCAATGGAAGCGCTCACCTAAAGGTGTTGAGTGCAGTCACAATCAGCGACGGGCACAGCATGGCGACGATGATGTCATAAAGGTTGCCTCGACCAATCAGCGACGGGCACAGTCTGCGGCGAATTCGCCTCGACCAATCAGCAACGGGCACAGTATTGACGTAGATGTCATAATGGTTGCCATGGCGACGATGATGTCATAAAGGTTGCCTCGAACAATCAGCGACGGGCACAGTCTGCCGTGAATTCTGGAATCATCATTGTCTATATACTACGGGGACATACATATTCTAGAATACCCGATGCGTTAGAATCGGGCCACAATCTAGTATATATATATATATATATATATATATATATATATTATCCATTATCTGTTAAGTTCTATTATCTTTATTTGTACTGCAGAATAAATTATGAGTTAAAGATTTCATTATTTTAGGTTTTTTAAACATAGATCATTTAAAGAATCTATATATATATACTAGCTGAAGAGCCCGCCGTTGCCTGGGCATAGTAAATATCTGTGGTTAGTTATAGCACGTCACTTCTCTTATTTTCCCATCACTCCTCTCATTTTCCCAATCACATCTTTAATTTTCCCCCTCACATCTCTCATTTTCTCCCTCACACCTCTCATTTTCTCCCTCACTCCTCATTCCCGCCTAACACTTGTCATTTCGACCTCACATCTGTCATTTTCCGATCACTACACTATTTTCCCTCACTCCTCTCATTTTGCACTCACACCTTTTCATTTTCACCTCACACCTCTCATTTTCACCTCAGTATATACATGTTTGTCATCTCCCTTATATATAGTATACACCTGTATGTCATCTCCTGTATATAGTATATACCTGTATGTCATCTCCCCTGTATATAGTATATACCTGCTGTGTGTCATCTCCCCTGTATATAGTATATACCTGTATGTCATCTCCTCCTATATATAGTAAATACCTGTATGTCATCTCCTCCTATATATAGTATATACCTGTATGTCCTCTCCTCCTATATATAGTATATACCTGTATGTCATCTCCTTCTATATATAGTATATACCTGTATGTCATCTCCTCCTGTATATAGTATATACCTGTGTGTCATCTCCCCTGTATATAGTATATATCTGTGTGTCATCTCCTCCTGTATATAGTATATACCTGTATGTCATCTTCTATATATAGCATATACCTGTATGTCATCTCCTCCTGTATATAGTATATACCTGTAGGTAATCTGCTCCTGTATATAGTATATACCTGTGTGTCATCTCCTCCTGTATATAGTATATACTTGTATGTCATCTCCTCCTCTATATAGTATATACCTGTGTGTCATCTCTCCTGTATATAGTATATATCTGTGTGTCATCTCCCCTGTATATAGTATATACCTGTGTGATCTCCTGTATTAGACCTCGTTAACACGTTATTTGCTCAGTATTTTTACCTCAGTATTTGTAAGATAAATTGTCAGCCTGATAATTCCCCAGCCAACAGGAAGCCCTCCCCCTGGCAGTTTATATTAGCTCACACATACACATAATAGACAGGTCATGTGACTGACAGCTGCTGTATTTCCTATATGGTACATTTGTTGCTCTTGTAGTTTGTCTGCTTATTAATCAGATTTTTATTTTTGAAGGCTAATACCAGACTTGTGTGTGTTTTAGGGCGAGTTTCGTCTGTCAAGTTGTGTGTGTTGAGTTTTGTGTGGCAACATGCGTGTAGCAACTTTTTGTGTGTCGAGTTGCATGTGACAGGTTAGTGTAGCAAGTTGTGTGCAGCAAGTTTTGCGCATGGTGAGTTTTGCACGTGGTGAGTTTTATGTCTGGTGCCTTTTGAGTATGTGCAAGTTTTGTGTGACGCAACTTTTGCATGTGTTGCAAATTTTGTGCATGTGGCAATTTTTCCGCGTGTGCAAGTTTTGCGTGTGGCGAGTTTTCCATGAGGTGAGTTTTGCATTTGTGGCGAGTTTTGCGTGAGCCTAGTTTTTGCATGTGGCGAGTTTTGCGCGTGCTGAGTTTTGAGCGGCGACTTTTGTGTTTCGACTTTTATGTGGCGAGGTTGGTGTATGTGTGGTGAAATGTGTGCTGAGGGTGGTATATGTGTTCAAGCACGTGGTAGTGTGTGGCGCATTTTGTGTGTGTGTTCATATCCCCATGTGTGGTGAGTATCTCATGTCGGGGCCCCACCTTAGCAACTGATCGGTATATACTCTTTGGCGCCATCGCTCTCATTCTTTAAGTCCCCCTTGTTCACATCTGGCAGCTGTCAATTTGCCTCCAACACTTTTCCTTTCACTTTTCCCCATTATGTAGATAGGGGCAAAATAGTTTGGTGAATTGGAAAGCGCGGGGTTAAAATTTCACCTCACAATGTAGCCTATGATGCTCTCAGGGTCCAGACGTGTGACTGTGCAAAATTTTGTTGCTGTAGCTGCGACGCTTCCAACACTTTTCCTTTCACTTTTTTCCCCATTATGTAGATAGGGGCAAAATTGTTTGGTGAATTGGAAAGCGCGGTGTTAAAATTTCACCTCACAACATAGCCTATGACGCTCTCAGGGTCCAGACGTGTGACTGTGCAAAATTTTGTTTCTGTAGCTGCGACGCCTCCAACACTTTTCCTTTCACTTTTTTCCCCATTATGTAGATAGGGGCAAAATTGTTTGGTGAATTGGAACGCGCGGGGTTAAAATTTCGCCTCACAACATAGCCTATGACGCTCTCGGGGTCCAGACGTGTGACTGTGCAAAATTTTGTGGCTGTAGCTGCGACGGTGCAGATGCCAATCCCAGACATACACACACACACACACATACACGCACACACACACATTCAGCTTTATATAGTAGATATATATATGTATATATATGTATATACAGTGGGGCAAAAAAGTATTTAGTCAGTCAGCAATAGTGCAAGTTCCACCACTTAAAAAGATGAGGGGCGTCTGTAATTTACATCGTAGGTAGACCTCAACTATGGGAGACAAACTGAGAAAAAAAAATCCAGAAAATCACATTGTCTGTTTTTTTATCATTTTTTTTGCATATTATGGTGGAAAATAAGTATTTGGTCAGAAACAAACAATCAAGATTTCTGGCTCTCACAGACCTGTAACTTCTTCTTTAAGAGTCTCCTCTTTCCTCCACTCATTACCTGTAGTAATGGCACCTGTTTAAACTTGTTATCAGTATAAAAAGACACCTGTGCACACCCTCAAACAGTCTGACTCCAAACTCCACTATGGTGAAGACCAAAGAGCTGTCAAAGGACACCAGAAACAAAATTGTAGCCCTGCACCAGGCTGGGAAGACTGAATCTGCAATAGCCAACCAGCTTGGAGTGAAGAAATCAACAGTGGGAGCAATAATTAGAAAATGGAAGACATACAAGACCACTGATAATCTCCCTCGATCTGGGGCTCCACGCAAAATCCCACCCCGTGGGGTCAGAATGATCACAAGAACGGTGAGCAAAAATCCCAGAACCACGTGGGGGGACCTAGTGAATGAACTGCAGAGAGCTGGGACCAATGTAACAAGGCCTACCATAAGTAACACACTACGCCACCATGGACTCAGATCCTGCAGTGCCAGACGTGTCCCACTGCTTAAGCCAGTACATGTCCGGGCCCGTCTGAAGTTTGCTAGAGAGCATTTGGATGATCCAGAGGAGTTTTGGGAGAATGTCCTATGGTCTGATGAAACCAAACTGGAACTGTTTGGTAGAAACACAACTTGTCGTGTTTGGAGGAAAAGGAATACTGAGTTGCATCCATCAAACACCATACCTACTGTAAAGCATGGTGGTGGAAACATCATGCTTTGGGGCTGTTTCTCTGCAAAGGGGCCAGGACGACTGATCTGGGTACATGAAAGAATGAATGGGGCCATGTATCGTGAGATTTTGAGTGCAAAACTCCTTCCATCAGCAAGGGCATTGAAGATGAAACGTGGCTGGGTCTTTCAACATGACAATGATCCAAAGCACACCGCCAGGGCAACGAAGTAGTGGCTTCGTAAGAAGCATTTCAAGGTCCTGGAGTGGCCTAGCCAGTCTCCAGATCTCAACCCTATAGAAAACCTTTGGAGGGAGTTGAAAGTCCGTGTTGCCAAGCGAAAAGCCCAAAACATCACTGCTCTAGAGGAGATCTGCACGGAGGAATGGGCCAACATACCAACAACACTGTGTGGCAACCTTGTGAAGACTTACAGAAAACGTTTGACCTCTGTCATTGCCAACAAAGGATATATTACAAAGTATTGAGATGAAATTTTGTTTCTGACCAAATACTTATTTTCCACCATAATATGCAAATAAAATGTTAAAAAAACAGACAATGTGATTTTCTGGATTTTTTTTTATCAGTTTGTCTCCCATAGTTGAGGTCTACCTACGATGTAAATTACAGACGCCTCTCATCTTTTTAAGTGGTGGAACTTGCACTATTGCTGACTGACTAAATACTTTTTTGCCCCACTGTATATTCTTTACATGATCTATGTTAAAACCTAACATAATTAAATCTTTAACTCCTAATTTATTCTGCAGTACAAATAAAGATAAGAGAACTTAATAGATAATTCCGGGAGTTGTGGACTTGTATCGTGGTAAATCTTGTCTAATCTCCTGATCGTGCCTCGTGGAGAGCTCGGCTCCAGTTGTTCGGTTTGTTGAGTATTTTCGATGATTCATGGCGGGAGCATGTGGAGTTGAACACTTATCTCTTCTGCTCTCTCCATTCTTTTCCTGACTGTGTCCCTGCTTCCTTCTGACTCTTTTTATGTATGTGCCTATGCCATGCTGGCAGCATATTTCACATCTGAAAGTCAACACTACCTCTCTGTGAAGATAGCCTCCGGTAACACTGACAATTCTGAAACATGACTGCTCTTGAGCTCTGCTCTTTATTTGCCAGGATAAATGTGAAAGGATTGTAGAAGTACAGGACTATCCCATTGTACAATGCTGTCTGCTAAAATACCTGACCCTGAAAAAATAGGTAAAAGTTATAAAAAGAGTGTCAACGTGACTAGTTGTGGAAAACCGTACTTTGCCAAGTCGACTGTTATCAGAATATATTGTTAAAGAAAAGTTTTTTCTACCTCATCTAGGAGAAGCACAATGTGGAAAAAGAGACTCTGAAGCCAATGAGTTATCATCATGTATCAGCAGTTGTGATACAATCAGAGTTCTTAGATGCAGTATGTTAGAAGAGCTGAAAAGCTGCCCACACCAGGCTCTGCATATACAATGTCTATAGACAGTGAGCTGCTTATCGCAGGTGGGACAACAGCTGGCATGCCAGATAGTCACAGAATTGATAATGTCCGGGTGATAAAACCTTCACTGTAGGTAAACAACATATTTAGTCAAAAGAGTCAAAACAAAGAACTGTACCATTAGCAAAGAGAGTCGTATAAAAAAATAGGAATAAAACCTAACTTTTATTGATAATTGATAAGAAGGAACTAAGCCTGACAAAAGAAATTACAAATATAAAGAAATATATCACATTCTACTTAGCAAGTGGGTGAAATAAACATTCCCATGAAAAATGGTGCCCAATAAGACCTGTGCAGCCCAGTAAATAGTTTTATCTCACCCCCATTGATATTGGTGAAGGAAGACCACTTAATGGGAGCAGGAGATCAGGCAGGAGGGTTAATATTACAGGGCATCTTTCCTGGCAAGGACAGTACCCAGGTGGGGTTCTGTCCCTCCTAGAAATACCCCTGTAGTCCTTCCGGACGCATTTCGTCTATGACAGCGAGGACTCTTCAGGGGAGTGTATTTCCGGGTGGTGAATAAGTAAAAAGAAAGTTCTGTAGTAATAGGATACCCTGAAGACAGGCCTGCAGAGTGTTGCATAGCTGTTGTGAATTCCGCTCTTGGGCTCCCTCCAGTGGTTGTAAGTGGCACTTTTGTAAGTTCTGCTCTTGGGCTCCCTCTGGTGGTTTTAAGTGGAATGGCTGCTCCTTGGATTTAGCAGTCTGCAGCTGCTTCCACTGATTGTCTTTCTGCTCGGCTATTTATGCCTGGCTATTCCCTTCAGCCAGTGCCACTTGTCAATGGTTCCTGTTTGGATTCACATCTCTCTTGGATTTCCCTGATATCCTGACCAGTTGAGCAAATATAAGTCCTTTCTTTGCTCTTTTCTGTCCACATGTTGTGGACTTATTCGTTCTGTGCATTCTATGTTTTGTCCAGCTTGTCAGTATGGATTAATTCAGTTAAGCTGGAAGCTCTGGGAAGCAGATTTACCCTCCACAAATTTAGTCAGGTGTGGAGACTTTTGTAAACTCTGTGTGAATTTTTGTAGTTTTTAATACTGACCGCACAGTATTCCGTCCTGTCCTACCTATCTAGCTAGACTGGGCTCCTGTGCTACATCCTGGTTTCATTCTACGTATGTCTTTTCCCTCTCCACTCAGTCATTACTTGACGGGGGCTATCTATCCTTTGGGGATTTTCTCTGAGGCAAGATAGTTTTCCTGTTTCTATCTTTAGAGGTAGTTAGTTCTCAGGTTGTGACGAGGTGCCTAGGGAGTGACAGGAGCATCCCACGGCTACTTCTAGTGTTGTGTTGAGCTTAGGGACTGCGGTCAGTACAGGTACCACCTCCTTCAGAGCTCGTCCCATGTTGCTCCTAAACCACCAGTTCATAACACATAGCCCATATAGGTGTGCGGCATCTTGGTTAGGCCCCCACCACAAATACACTCCGGTGAAGAGTCCTTACTATTGGAAATGAAACGCGTCGGAATATAAGGGCATTTCTAGGAGTGGGATTGCCAGGACCACACCTGAGTACCGTCGCTTTCACATGAGGTACGACAGGAGACTGTAGTATCAACTCTCCTGCCTGACCTCCTGCCCCTATTGGATGGTCTTCCTTTATCGATAGAACTGTGGTGAGACCCAACTACTTACTATACTGCACAGGTCTTATTGAGCACCTATTTTATGGGAATATTTATTTCACCCACTTGCTCGTTGCTGATATATATCTTCATGTTTGTTATTTGTTTTCTTAAACTTAGTTCCTTTTTATCAATTTTATCAATAAGTGTTAGGTTTTATTCCTATTTTCTATCCTTCTCTCTCTACTAGTGGTAAGATATTGAATAGAGAGCCATTACGTACCCCCATCACTAGAAGGTTATAGGTTGGTTCAAAATTAAGGTCTACCCAAACATCTGATACTGGCATAATGCTTGGTCGTTCTCTTCAATACCATTTGTATAAAAATGTTTTGATATACCCATGGTGTAAAATTCCTAATCCCACCTTCAAAGAAGTCATTTTGAATACAACTTAAAAATTGATCAGGGCCTTATCGATGGCTAAGCCTAGATATAGCAGGAAACCTCAATAGGATCATAAATATTATTATTATTTATTTATATAGCACCATTGATTCCATGGTGCTGTACATGAGAAGGGGTTACATACAAGTTACAAATATCACATACAGTAAACAAACTAACAATCACGGACTGATACAGAGGGGCGAGGACCCTGCCCTTGCGGGCTTACATTCTACAGGATTATGGGGAAGGAGACAGTAGGTTGAGGGTTGCAGGAGCTCCGCTGTTGGTGAGGCGGTAGCTCCGGTGTTGGTGAGGCGGTAGCTCCGGTGTTGGTGAGGCGGTAGCTTCGATAGTGATGAGGCAGCAGCGGTGTCAGTGCAGGCTGTAGGCTTTTCTGAAGAGATGAGTTTTCAGGTTCCATCTGAAGGATCCGACTGTGGTTGATAGTCGGACGTGTTGGGGCAGAGAGTTCCAGAGGATGGGGGATATTCGGGAGAAGTCTTGGAGGCGATTGGATGAGGAGCGAATAAGTGTGGAGGAGAGAAGGAGGTCTTGGGAGGACCGGAGATCACGTGAGGGAAGATATCGAGAGATTAGTTCAGAGATATATGGAGGAGACAGGTTGTGGATGGCTTTGTAGGTCAGTATTAGCAATTTGAACTGGATACGCTGAGGGAATGGGAGCCAGTGAAGAGATTTGCAGAGGGGGGAAGCGGAGGAGTAGCGAGGAGAGAGATGGATTAGTTGGGCAGCAGAGTTAAGGATGGACTGGAGAGGTGCAAGGGTGTTAGCAGGGAGGCCACAGAAAAGGATGTTGCAGTAGTCAAGGCGGGAAATGATGAGGGCGTGCACAAGCATTTTAGTAGATTGGGGGTTGAGGAAAGGACGGATCCTGGAGATATTTTTGAGCTGGAGGTGACAGGAGGTGGAAAGAGCTTGGATGTGTGGTTTGAAGGACAGGGCAGAGTCGAAGGTTACTCCGAGGCAGCGGACTTCGGGTACAGGGGAAAGTATGATGTCATTGACTGCGATAGGTAGGTCAGGTAAGGAAGATTTGTGGGATGGAGGAAAGATGATGAGTTCAGATTTGTCCACATTGAGTTTGAGGAAGCGAGAGGAGAAGAAGGAGGATATGGCTGATAGGCACTCTGGGATTCTGGACAGCAGAGCGGTGACGTCTGGGCCAGAGAGGTAGATCTGAGTGTCGTCAGCATAGAGGTGGTACTGGAATCCATGGGACTTTATGAGTTGTCCCAAGCCAAGTGTATAGATTAAGAAGAGTAGGGGTCCTAGAACAGAGCCTTGGGGGACTCCAACAGAGAGAGGGTGGGATGAGGAGGTAGTATGGGAGTGGGAGACGCTGAATGTGCAGTTGGAAAGGTACGAGGTGATCCAGGATAGGGCGAGGTCTTTGATGCCAAAGGAGGAGAGCATCTGCAGTAGGAGGCAGTGGTCAACTGTGTCGAAAGCAGAGGACAGGTCTAGAAGGAGGAGTACAGAGTATTGTCCAGTAGCTTTGGCGGTAAGTAGGTCGTTAGTGATTTGGGTCAGGGCAGTCTCAGTTGAGTGATGGGGGCGGAAACCAGATTGTAGATTGTTGTACAACAAGTTAGATGAGAGGTGGGAGGAGAGTTCAGCATGGACGTGCTGCTCCAGGAGTTTGGAAGCAAATGGGAGCAGCGATATTGGGCGATAGCTGGACATAGCAGTTGGATCGAGGGCTGGCTTTTTAAGGATAGGTGTGATTGTGGCATGTTTGAACGCAGAGGGGAAGGTGCCAGAAGTTAGTGATAGGTTGAAGAGGTGGGTTAGGGATGGGATAAGTGTGGTGGTGAGGTTGGGGAGGAGGTGGGATGGGATGGGGTCGAGCGCACAGGTGGTGAGGTGGGATATGGAGAGGAGACAATTAAGTCCCCCTTCAGTGATGTTGGATAGGGAGGTTATGGGGTTTGGGCATTGGTCTAAATTGGTCTAAATTGGTCTAAATATAGACCATATTGTCTCATTTCAATAGAAATAGTAGACCAAAGAGATCATCTCTATGAAAGCATCTGTTCTCCTCAATGGAGTAAGGAATACAAGGATGCAATCATTTCTAATTGAACACGTAACTTTATTTTTTTTCCTTATCTTTTATTGCATTCTCTAAAAAAATATACTACTAATATATTATCTGGAATGAATAAAGAGATCTCAGAGGTTTTCCTGATCCCATTTCTTGCACTTTTAGGTACTGCAATCATGGTCCACCTTTCTTCTTTACAAATATCCTCCTTTTGGTGAATCCAGCATAAAAAGAAAGTCAAGAAATTATGTTTTCTGAAACGCAAACCTGAAATTCATGGGTTCATCTATAATTAAAGGGAAAATTCACCAAAAATATATTTGATGGCATTGTATACTCATCTCTTAAGATAAAATGAGTGGAGTCTAAAAGCTCAGATTGTGGCCAATTTCCAGAAGCATGAAGTTGCCTTCACCCTTTCACTACTTTAAGCAGTGGAAATGTTTAACGACTATAGTAATTAGTATATTATTGTTGTGTTGGAAATCTGTAGAAGCTGGAAGAGTTTTGTGAGTTCTTTTACTTCTTCTTGTTTTTTGTTAGGTTCTTCCATCCAACTCAACATTAGATACCGTATGTTGCGAATTATAAAATGCACCGGACCATAAGATGTAAGATGAACCCCAAATTTGGGGGTGGAAAATAGGAAAAAACATGTTTTAAAAGTGTGCGCCTTATAGTTCATTTTAGCGGTAGCTTACCAGATGGCTGCGGTGGAGCGGGGTTACAAGAGGTAGGGTCTCTGCATCAGGAGGTTAGTGGCGGCCGGCGGTGGAGCAGGCTTGCTACTTCAGGAGGCCGGCGGCAGTGGGGCAATGCTGATTTGTCGGTGCTCCCAGAAGATCATGACGTCGGTGAACGGAGTCCCCTTTTCTCATTCATTTCCCAGTGGTGGGCTTTGAGAAAATGTACGCCAAAGGCGGCACACAGGCAGATTGAGATCTCTGGAGACGACATCTCATCTATCGAGATCTCAATCTACGCGTGTGCCAAATTTGGCAGCCATTTTACTTAAGTCCACCTCAGGGAAACCAATGAGAAAAGGGGACTTTGCTCACCAGCACTAACATCTTCTTGTAGCACAGGCACCAAGGGCATCGCCCTACTCCTGCTGCTGCCACCAGCCTCCTAAAGTAGCAACCCTGCTTCCTGTGACCCCGCTCCACCGCTGCCGCTAACCTCCTGAAGCAGTGACCCTGCCTCCATTGCCACCACTCCCTGGTAAACTACCTTTGGATTGTAAGACACACCTCCATCTATCATTGCTTGTACACTCATCATACAGCCTGTGTTTCCTATGAAGACAGCTCAATTTCTTTTATAAAAATTGCATTTTCCGGCATATCTTCTCTGGACATAAAGAACATAAAATCAGCACATTGCAGATTTGTACTTGCAAATTCCACCTTATGAGGATAGAGGAGCAGACTCTTTCCTCCTGTCAGTCCTGTTGTTTACCCATTCTGCTAAAAATAAATATTCTTCTTTCTATCTCCAACCTCAAGATAGGTCTCTATCCTCCCGAATATTCCCAAACTCTCTACCAAGGACGGAAGGAAAAGCCAAAGCAATTCAAATTTATTCAACTTTAACTATGTTCGCTCACATTAATTATGTATTATACACAAAGATGTATTTTACAATGTGAAATGCTCTATATTTGTGTCAAGAAGCCAAGTATGTCTGACTGCCAGGCTGATCAACCTAGTGTGCCCAACTCATGTCGGCTGCATTCACATCCAAAGAGCCCTCCATAGCAATGCTGAAATAGATAGCCAGGCCTCTGATGCCCATCCAAAGACACACATGTGCTTATACGGAGTGGGCATATTAATTAGCCTGGCTATATAATAACACAATGGTATGAGGAGGCCGCGCTGGAGGCTTCCATTGCATTGTTAGCTTTTAAGAGAACATTCTCAAATCAACAGGGGCCTCATTTGAAGACAATGTTAATATTATATGTATGATTACCGGACTGTGTATATGATCATTCCTGTACAAAGTGAAGACATGCAAATGATCCTCAAGAGTTACCCGTTGGCTGGAGCTCCGTACCACACATAGAAATGAGGTCATCTCTGTGAATCCCTCAGCTCTAATAGCTGCTGATTCAGGGGTTTTGTCAACTAGAGATTCAGTAATTAACCCGACTGGTTCAAAGTAATAGCTGAACGGTGAAATGTGACTATAGTACTGTACATGCACCTAATATCTATCTATCTATCTATCTATCTATCTATCTATCTATTTATCTATCATCTATCTATCTAATATTTATCATCTATATCTATTATCTATCTATTTATCTATCATATATCTAATATTTATCATCTATATCCATTTATCTATCTATCTATCTATCTATCTATCTATCTATCTATCTATCTATCTATCTATCTATCTATCATCTATCTATTATCTATCTATCTATCTATCTATCTATCTAGTATCTATTTATCTATCTACCTATCTATCTATCATCTGCTATCTATCTATCTATCTATCTATCTATCTATCTATCTATCTATCTATCTATCATCTATCTAATATCTATCTATCTATCATCTACTATCTATCTATCTATATAATATTTATCATCTATATTTATTATCTATCTATCTATTTATCTATCATCTATCTAATATTTATCATCTACTAGATTGTGGCCCGATTCTAACGCATAGGGTATTCTAGA